>NC_057859.1:11200000-11500000 GCF_015237465.2 Chelonia mydas
ACTCTGGAGGGCTTGTAAGGGGCCAATTCATCCATACCTGATTATTTATCCAGTGCCACGTTGAATGGCATTTGTGTCTCTTGGAAGTTATATTTGTAAATATCGCTCCTGGCCGTGGAATAAAACCTCCTTTCTAGGCTGAAGGGATTTGGAGTCCAACTGAATGAAAAGTGTGTGTAAAAGGAAACTCTGTGCTCTGAGCAGAGGGGAGAGCTTGCCCCTGAGTTTATGTAGCCTCACAGTGAAATCTCACTGTGGGACAGACGTTAGCAAAGCAAAAATCTGAATCTCACTAAGAAAACAGTTTTTAAATTTTAGAAAGAGGCATGAACCAAGTTTCAGTTTGGATCTGAACTTCACAGCTCCAGCCCTTCTCTGATATGGGTTGATCCAAAACCCTTTTCACAGATTTCCTTCTGGTCTCAGGCCCCTGTGGTCATTCAGTCTGACCTCTGGCAGAACACAGGCCATAGGACTTCCCTGAATTAATTCTTGTTTGCGCTAGAGCAGAGCTTTTAGGAAAACATCTCATCTTGATTTAACAATTACTAGTGGTGGAGAATCCACCACGAACCTTTGTAAATTTTCTTTAAGTTCACTTTATTAATGGCAATAAGCAGGGAGTGGCTTACGTTGTGGAGTGGGAGGTTGTTCCTTTTACTCTTTTATATAGTGATGCTAATCTTAAAAAAAGAGGGGCCTTGTGGGTAAGGCGCTGGACTGGGACTTGGGAGACCCAGGTTCAGTTCCTGGCTCTGCGACAAACTCCTTGTGTGACCTTGGGCAAGTCACTTCACCTCCCTGAGCCTCAGTTCCCATCAGCTGAAATCAATAGAGCCGTACTCATTTACACAAGTTGAGGGGCTGGTCAAAGGTAGTTTTGAGGTAATTGTTACTTCATCAAGAACCTGAGAGAGCCGAAGGAATGATCGTGTAGTTCCTGTGCCAGCATTAGGCTTTTGTTATCACGCAACTAAGAGACCCATTCTATTCTAAACCCTGCAATGTCTCCCTTTGCTCTTAATCACAATGCTATGCTCATTAAGAGCCTCTTCCATCTGAGGAACTCAAAATGATTTGCAAGCAACAACAGGTTCATCCTCTCCACCCCCATGAGTTAAGTAGTAATATCCTCTGTTGTACAGATGGGGAAACTGAGGCACAAGAGCAGTGATTTGCTCAAAGTCATAGTCCATAGCAGAGCCTTATGGTACCCATCTGCCAGAGAAACCAGGATGTGTGCCGCTTTAGGTGTCTCAGGATCTTAGAGGAAAACTGGTGAACATTCAGCTCTGATTAAATCTTTAGACAGTGATTTCTCCATATATGCCCCTTTGGGACTCTACAAACAATGTCAGTCATGGGAAGCCCCTTTGCAGTGTTGAGCAGGTGACTTGTGGCAATCCCTAAAGAGGGGAAGCCATGGAAAGGTCTTGAAACTGCATACAGCAAAGTGGCCTGTTGTAAGATGTGTTGCATTGATCATGCTACCCACAAAAAATATCCAGGAGAGGAGAGAGAGGAATCCATTCCCTGACTGAGAAGTTATTGCAGAGGGGGAAAGGGGGCTAGAGGCAAGGATCAGATATCTTAGAAGTGGGGAATTTTCCTGGCTGGTCTCAGTACAAGCAGACTGCTCATGCCAAGGATTTGTGATTTAGTTTGAGCTGGCAAGGAGGAGAGTGGGGTTTCCACGTGGAGGGAGAGAGAGAAAGAAGCAATGTTAAGCCTATTTTGGTACGCTGAGTTTGAGCCACTGGAGCCGGAGATTAGGATTAAATGGTAGATTTGGGAATTGCCTATGTGGAGGGGCACTGGTGCAGATTGTTCATTGAGCAGTATCCGCCTTCCTCTGAAGCATCGGGTACCAGCTGCTCTAAGGCAGCTATTGGACTGGGTGGGCCACTCGTCTTTATTCTAGTGTGCCAGTTCCTGTATTGCTATGAGCAGCTTAAAACTAAAGGTGCAAATGAGGTCACCAAAGTCCTGATCCAAAATCAGCGGAAGGAGTCCAGGCACTTCCATGGACTCTGGATCAGGTCCCAAGAAAGGGCATATACCAGCAAAAGAGGGGAGAGGACCCAGCCAAAGGGGAAGGTGAGGGCCCCCTGTGGGGGGGACTTGAAAATAGAAAACTCAATAAGATCTCACCACTGTAAGGATCTTCCCCAGACTCTGGGAATCAGCCATGCTGTGGGTCAGTTGGAAGGGGGAGAATGAGGTGGAAGGAAAATTAAAAACAGGGGCAGAAGGGAGGTCAGAAATGGGTGTGTGAAAAGCAAAGGTGGTTGGGAGCTGGAATACATCCCAGTGATGTTCCTCCTGCTGCTGCTCATCCCTCTCGTAAGAGGTGGTCTGGGAACGCTGTCAGCTGTGGGTACCTGGAGTAGGCACGCTGATCTCATTTTGCCAAGGGTGCAGGCTCAACGAGGCAAAGCCTCTTTCTTACTCTTTCCCCGGCTGGGGCATTCTTGTAACACTGAAGCATCAAGGGCAATGCAAACGTTACAACACAATTGCAACAAACTGTCGGTCACTGATGCGATTGCTTAGTATTGTTTGTCAGTGGACAGGCTGCTCTCTTGAGTGCTGAGAAAAGGTGCACAGAGAAGGGATCTTTGGCTATCACAGAACACTTTGCAGCATCTTCAGGTCAGAGCGTACTTTCTAGAGAATAGGCCTGTTGTAGACTCCCCAGAAATTTGGGAATCAGCAGTTGAGCTTTGCTTCTGGTTCTTCTCAATATATTGGGCCAGTCCAAAGCCCTGGGATGCAGCTCTGCACCCTGACCTTTGGGAAGGTTTTAGATCTGGATGAAACTTTTGGCTCTGGCATGTCTCTGGTCATTGCACCAAAGCTAACACCATGATTGCAGCTTGGATTCAAACCTTGTTTGACTGTCTAGCACAAGCAGGGCCAGGTTCTGCTGGAACCATACTGGGAAGGGGGAGAGGTGATTGGCACCAAAATGTTTCAGATCACATCGGCAGCTTGACCCTCATTAGAACCCAGTTTGACCACAGGCTGGTTTACACCACACTTCAACACTGCTGTTTTAAAGGCCAGTGTGGACAGCATAAAATGGACATTGAGGCAGGTTGACTCTTCTGCATTTCCCTGATCAAGTCCTTGAGTCTCTCTGTATTTAATTAGATTTCCAAACTTGTGGAGTCAGTGGCTAGGAGAAGTCTGTCCTGGCAATCCTCTCCTCATCCACGCCATTTGTGTGGAGGAGAGCAGAACAGAAGAAAATGAAAGGAGGGGGGAATTACAGGATGAAAGTGTGGAACATGAAGTGAAGGACAAAGGAGAAGATTTCTATTCTTCTTGGACCTATGGCAATCTAATAGATGCACTGATAGATCTCTCTGCACCTCTAATTTCTATGATACTGTAAGTACTCACTGAAGTAATGTCTACACTGCAAAAAAAAAAAAAGACCTGCAGCAGTGAATCTCCAAGCCTTGATCAACTGTTCTCGGGCTTGTGCTAGCGGACTAAAAATAGCAGCATAGATATTCAAGCGTGTGTTGGAGCCTTGGCTCTGAGCTCCACCCCCAGGCTCCGACGGGTGAACTTCTGAATACAGAGACCTTAGAAGCAGCTGAACCCTGCATGCCAGAGGGCCCCAAGTGGGGGGAAACTTAAAGGTGGAAACGAGAGAATTTTCACAAACACTGAATCACGTGTAGACTTCCTGATCACACACAAGGAGGTGTAGAGGGCAACTGGTTCAAACTGGAGTCAACTTTGCTAGAAATTGCTCCTAGGACTTCATGTGCTATGGGTCTAGTGCTGGGAAGGATAAGAACGGAGACTTGGTGGTGCAGTCCTTGAGCTAAAAAATTTATTTGCGGGGGGGGAAGCAGAGCGATAACTTTTGGAAAAATGGTAGGCCAGTGGCTTCAGCAGTGATAAGATGGCATACTTGAAGGCCTGTGATGAGCCATACAGACTAGGAGGACAGGAGAGAAAGAAGACCATCTGTAGACTCACCAAGGTAAATGAGGAAAACGATGGGGCATCTGAATGAGTTTGCTTACATTCTAAATGAACGTGGTTCCATTGCAAATGAAGGGTGACTCAATCAGCAAAATAATTGTTTTGGAAGAGGGATGAATGAGCAGAACCCAATGGAAGAATTAAGGATATGTAAGCCAAACTGGATCATGACAGATTTCAATCCCTCCCTTCTATGCAGAGGCATTTAAGGAAATGGAGAAAGCACCTGGGCCAGATGAAGCAGTAATGGATGTGGTGAAGTCACTGGAAAAGGAAGGCTTCAAGTATCTGACAAGTTTGTTCCATGTTCTTAAAGGGAAAATGCTTGATGAATGGGGTAATAGCTTGGTGGTGCCTCTTTTTAAACATAAAGGAGATATTAGTGTGCTAATCATCCAATTGAGCTGATGTTACATGTGATGAAAGTATGAGAGAAGATTACTGAAAAGGGTCTGAATGGGATGGTTGAAATTTGGAGAGGTCAGGTTGGATTCATGCCAATTTATGCTACCAGTCCTCCTAGAGTAGTTCAGAAAAAGAGATTGAGACCATACCCAGTCGCAATCTGTACCACAGCTTCAGAAGAAGGCTATAAAAGTCTCCAACCCCAAGCAGGGAAGTGGCAAGAGAGATTCTGGAGGGTGCCATACAAATTCATTTCCCTTACACCAGTCAGTGATGTGATCACACTGATACATGTGGATTAGCCACTGTAGCTCATTTCATTTTCGTGTGTTCATACTGAGTTTTGTGAGCAGTGGCAATATACGATTGCCAAAGGCTTAACGTAGTTCCTTGGCTTTGTGTGGAAGAGGGCAATCGCCGAGTGATTATAGCTTTCTGGCAGCTGTTTTGTGGCTACCAATCTGCAATTTAGTCAATAAAACACATTCAGATGGTAGCTTCCATCCTACAGTCAGAATTGCACTGATGTATCCAGACAAGTGCCTGAGGTCCCAGTGAAGTAATGGAGCATTGCACAGAAATATAGGTCTCCCAGCATAGACGGCAGGATTAGGACATTCTCTTTTAAGAGTCCATTTTACAAGCTGCATCCCAAAATCCTTTACAGGAGAGCGGGGAGGGGGAGAGAGAGAGAGAGAGAGAGCGTATGTGTGTCTGTGTGTGTTTTTCACGGCCTTTGTAAATGGACAAAGGCTGGTACAAGACAAGCAAAGGGGAACAGGAGAAAGACAGATGATGTGCATATTATACCAATTATATTTATCTTGGGGGAAGGTTTATGTTTAGTGGTTTTTTTGCTTTTCAAAAGTTTGAAAAATCTTGTCTTGCAAAAAAGTGTTCCAGTTAATTGCATAAAACGTTCCCCAGTGGTGGGGATTTAGAAGAGCATCACCACACACTTGCATGTCTTGCTGCATCCACAGCTGTTTGAACTGGTTAAAATGGGAGCATTTCCTGACACTTCAGAATGCTGTCTCCTTGCTAGCCGAATGTGTCTGGAATCAGACTCTGAAACTGTACTGGCAGTGCCAGCTTTAAGCACATCCGAGTGACAGAAGTGGAAGATTGGATAATTGACCAGGGAGGAGTATAAAAATATTGCTTAGGCATGCAGGAGTGAAATCAGGAAGACCAAATCACACCTGGGAGTTGCAGCTAGCAAGAGATGTTAAGAGTAACAAGAAGGGTTTCTTCAGGTATGTTAGCAACAAGAAGAAAGTCAAGGAAGGTGTGGGCCTCTTACTGAATGGGGGAGGCAACCTACTGACAGAGGATGTGGAAAAAGCTAATGTACTCAATGCTTTTTTCACCTCTGTCTATTAAAGTTGATTTAGTTGGGGAGTAGGCCCTGCTTTGAGCAGGGGGCTGGACTAGATGACGACCGGAGGTCCCTTCCAACCCTGATATTCTGTGAACACATTAGACCATTGTACGTCTTGCTTTCCCAAGGCCAGTAGATGTGTCTTATCCCCATTGGTTCCTACAGAGGCATGTGGCAACTACCTATGGAATACCATTTGAAAGATGGTAGACAAGAGCATTGCAGCAGGCCCTTGTTCCACCACTCGGAACTACCAGTCTGCAACACCGTTCAAAAGAATCCTAAAGCAGATGGTCAGCGAATGCTCATGGGGAGACTGTTATGGTGCAAAGCTGGTGAAGCTAAAATAGAAGATTAAATGGCTTGATCTATGGGTGGTTGTAACTGGGATAGGAGAAGCTCTCTGGTTCAGAGGAACAAAAGGAAAGTCCCAGCCCTTTGATGTGGGCTGGTACAATAATAAAAGTTGCAACTGGTGCAGCTTCTTGAGGCAAGGTCACAAACTGAAGCTGCCCTCAGTCATTGTTTCCTACAAAGGAGTTAAAGGCCCATTTGGGGAAAGGTGTCCTGGCAGGGACTGCTCCTTCCTTGCTCCCGTTACGCACAGGAGTAGATGTCCTGGAGTTTTGTTTGGAGGAGGGCGGTTACATTTAATCTCAATGTGCGATGTGGCTCATCATTAAGGGGGTTGATGGAGATGGCTTAAAACTGGACCCGCTAATTTTCCCACCCCTTTGAGGGGATCAGTGTAAAATGACATCCAGGTCTGCATTGCCTGTCCCGATTTTTTTGCTAAACCAGGATGCTACCATCAAGGGAGACGGGAGGCCCTTATGGGTAATGCAGGGAGAACAGAGTGGAGGGGACAAGGGTTCTCTTCCCAGCTCTGCCTCGAACGTTCAGTGTGATCTACAGCAGGTGACTTAAGCCTAAATTTTCACAAGTGGCCACTAATTTTGGCTGCTGAACTTGACATTTAGGGCCTAATTGAGAGGTGCTGAGAACCCACAGTCCCCACTGATTCACTTAGCACCTAAAGGAAATAGGCACCTTAGAAAATCCTGAACTGTAAACTCTAGGACAAATCCACAGCTGGCATAACTCAATGTAAAACCTTTGATGTTGATGCTTCAATGGAGATACATATGTTACATCAGCTGAGGATTCCCCCCCCACCGCCTCTTTCAACAATCTTTTTAAACAAGAATAATTTTTCTTCATTTTTTAATTGATCCGTCTTTCATGAGATGTCTAGGCGGAGAACACTGTAGAAGAGGAAAAGATTTGTTTTAAATGCCTCACTCCAGTGGTTTATCTGACGGAAAAGAAGCATGACAGATTGATTAGCCTAGATCAGCTTCAGAGAAGCATCCAAACTGCAAAGGATGCTTGTGCTGCTTTGAGGGTCACATATCTTAAAACCTAGTGCCCTGTTGTAATAAACTGCTAGTCATTTGAGAAGAATCCAGGCCACAGTGATGTTAAGTTTCAGAGTAGCAGCCGTATTAGTCTGTATTCGCAAAAAGAAAAGGAGGACTTGTGGCACCTTTGAGATGAACAAATTTATTTGAGCATAAGCTTTCGTGAGCTACAGCTCACTTTGTCGGATGCCTTCATGTGATAAGTATTCTGCTGATTCACAGTCTATTTAGCCTCTCATCCTTCTGAGGGGAGGAGAAGTGCTGTGGTGATTTAGTTGGTGTTGGGGATTGGTCCTGCTTTGAGCAGGGGGTTGGACTAAATGACCTCCTGAGATCCCTTCCAACCCTCATCTTCTATGATTCTAATACAAATAATAATAAGTGTGTAATGAGGAGAGTTGGGCAGGAACTGGATATTTTGTTCTGCGGGAAAATCCCTGACTTCAGAATCTTGTTTTAGTCTGAAATGGAATTAAAAGAACAATTTTTGAAATATTCCCATGAAATGAAATTTCAGGTCAGTTGAAACATTTCACTTCGATAAAAGTCAAACATTTCACTCTGTTTTCATGTTATACTATATTAAAGAAGATTGTGTCTTTATTTTTTGACATGGAAAATTGAAACGTTCTGTTTCAACCTTTTAAAAAAAAGCTCTTCCTCCCCCTCCCCAATTTTTTCTTTCAGAAACTTTTTTTTTAAAGTTCTCCTTCCAATGAGTCTGCACTTCCAGACACACACACATTCCACTCGAAAATTTCTGACCATCTCTACCACTGCACTTTCGTTCCATGTTCCTTTTCTGAAGTTTCAGTTCCATGTTCAGATGTTCCCAGGGCATCGGGGGTGTGTGTGTGTGTCTCTGAGCCCTTATTAGAAACAGTCAGGCTTCCGTACTGCCTGGGCCATGAGAAGGGGGTCAGTTTTATCACATCCACTGTTCTTTTAGCTAAAAGAGGCCAGGCCAGACTCCATTCAGAAGCCCATTTGTGCTGCTTGCTGCTCAGTCAATTGCTTGTTGGCAAAAGCTGCTGGTTTGAGGCTCTAAAGTCCTCCATTTATCCAAAGAACTGTTACAGCATAGTCCAGGCCATTCATAGAATCGTAGGACTGGAAGGGATCTTGAGACATCCTCTAGTCCTGTCCCCTGCACTCATGGCAGGACTAAGTATTGTAAACTTCTCTGCCATTCCAGTCTTATTATTATTGTATGTGTATTATGGCACTGCCTTGAAGCCTTAATCCTAGATGACTCCACTGCGCTAGGTGATGTACAAACAGAACAAAAAGACAGTCCTTGCTCTGAAAAGCTTACACTCTAAGTAATGTTTCTTCCCTCTGACTGTGTGAGGCTGCTTCTGAGAAGTCCGGTACAGTGGCCCATTCATTCCTTTGCCTGCCAATAAGGGGTTTGCAGTTTTTAAAGAAAACTCTATTTTATCACTGGTTACATATCTTACATTGGTTATGTATCATAACTTACATGAACTTTGCACACCACTATTAACCGATCTCTGTCCTAATCTGTATGTAGTACCTTTATAAGACCCATTTGTGTTTGATCAGCCTCTTTATCTGTGTGTCTTTTGTTCAGATTCCGAAAACGGTAACCAGCTGTCATACAATCTACTTGATCCTGATATGAGGCTGGCGGGCCTTTGTTTGCTTTCCATCTAAAGGCTTGCCCGTGCTTTTTCTCCATGCCAGTATAGTTGAGGGAGATCTGTCCCTTTTGAGAAAATCCACTGTCTCAGTGTTGGCTGCTAGTAGCAATGGAGTTACCAGTGGCCCCTTCTTCCGAGATGGGGATGCTCCCCCCCTGAAAGTGGGGCTGAAGCAGTCACTCCTGCTCCTTCGCTGACTCCTGCCCAGGGCTCAGTGAGGGAATTACTAGGTGGAATTCCGAGGACTGTGTTAGACAGGAAGTCAGACAGGATGATCATTTGGGCCCCTTCTGACTCTAAAATCTACGGAGAGCTTGTAACCCGGGTAATGAGACAATCTGGGCTGGAAATCTGATCAGTGTCTCCGACATGGCAATACTGGCCCACGGCTGCTCAAGTACCAAACCAGGCTGCCTGCCGCCACCTCATGTGAATACGTGATTTGAACAAAGCCTTTTCTTTCCACAATATCCTTGATTAACACTCAAACTTGTTTAAAATCTCCCTGGGACCTGGAGCTTTTGAGAGATGTGGATTTAATTACCATGCCCGACATAAATGTATGGAAACAGGAACCCGAAGCGGGCTTTGAAACAACGGAGATCAGATGTGCTTTCTAAGAGTGCTAATCCAAAAGCAGGATATTGGTTTTCAGTATCAGCTGTGAACGATAATTTAAAACAGCACAGGACAAAATGGAAAACAGTGTAGCAATTAGGAGGGGCAGGAAAGCTTTTGTATTCTCCGATGGATTCTTGTGTCCCGCTTCTCTTCCTCTGTTCTGTTTTGTCCTTACTACTGAGACTTGACTTCACAATGTTTCATTCTATAGAATCGCCAGCACTGAGTTGGCTGTGTTCATCACGCTTGGTGGAAGAGGTCCCTTTTAAAGCAGACCCCCTTTCTTGTGAGTGTCTTCATCTATATATAGATCATCTCTGTGACATGCTCTTGTGGTGGTGGGTGCTTTCGTAACAAGAAAACAAATGGAAGAGTGCAGTGGATCTTTGGCAAGTACTCTCTAAACGCCTGAGTCTTTGATTATTCATCAACTTCATCTAGGCTAAGAACTTTAAGTTTTAAGCTGTTTAGTAAATTCTTCTAGTGCCACAAAGGCTTATTTTGTGAGTGTATAAAAAACGATCCACTATGGGCCCCTTAAACAGATCTGCTGCTTGCCTCTGATTTTTCCATAGGGTTGGAAGAACAAATCCAGCCCCCACTCAGTGGATAATCTCCTTTCCTTTTGGTCTCTCTTGACTTTTTCCTCAGCCTGCAGTCTCGATCGCTTTCATGACCGCTTCTGGGCCAAATTCAGGCTTGGTGTCAACAGATGCAGCTTCTTTGTCCCATCTACACCAATCCGAATGGCAGGATTGCAAAAGACCTACTTAAAAATCTAAACCCTGCAGGGGTATTAGCGAGGTGTCTCTGGAAAGGGGAAATTGAATTTGCTCTTCTCCTACGGAATTCTTCCCTTCCTCCCATGTTTCTAGGAGTCTATGGAGGAGGGTGTCTGGTTGGCTCAAGGGATTGGTAAATAGAGGCAAAGGGCTCTGTTCTCTAAGTTACCCACTCAGACCAGCCTAGCAGTGCCTGAGTGTTCCTCGGGTGACATGCTGGCCTATGTGAAAGGAGATGGGGAATTTAGTCTGCTTCTCCGTGGGTAAGCATCCATCATGGAGAACGACCACCAAACTGTCGCTAAAACGCACCCTGTGTTGGCAGCCTCAACAAAGAGGCCAAGAGCTGGCTGGGCCATGAAGACTGAACTCCCCTCTCATCCCAGAGGTGGGTCCTCCAAGACAGACTTGAAGCACCTTTTGGCAGGGTGGCATGGGAATCTTACTCTGCTCCAGGCGGCATCTCTCTTGTGGCTCCATGGAGGATTTCTCTCTCTCTGGTGCTGCCAGTTGCGCACCCTGGTTTCTGTGGCCCCTCCTTCATTTGGAGGGGGGGTGGGCTCACTCCCACCCTTCCCCTCACCAGCACTAAGCTAATCTTAGAGCTCAAATCACAATGGAGGAGTCTGTTTGTACAGTACCATGCATAATGCGATCCTGATCTGTTACTAGGACCCCTAGATGCTACAGTAATAGAAATAAAACCTCATAGTAATAAGGGTCCTGCCTGTATGGGAGAATTGCTTAAAGAGAGATACTGGGATTATTTTAAGCCACCTAAAGGGTTTGGGTGTCCAGTTTCCATTAATACGAACAGGAATCCGGGATCTAAAACTCCTGGACAGCTTTGAATATGTCTAGCAAAACCAAGAGGGTTCTACAGAAATTGCTCTTAAAAATCTTCAGTGCTTAATAGAGTTTTCTGAACTATAGTGGTGGTCTCCTTTTCTATCTGGTGGAATTCTGTGGCAGGGATACAATTATCTATTTAAAGTTTAGGGGGTGGTTTGGGGTGGAAAAAACCCCACTGAAGAGGTTAATGCTTTTCTAGTAAACTCTTTCGGGCTTTACTGTATGGGTTATGAACGCTTGTGTGCTGTGCCCCTGAAACTCTGCATCATGCGAAATCTAAATCATTGCTGAGCACAACACTGTGGGCAGAGAATTGTCTCAGACTTGTCTAATGCACATGTAACGCTGACAGATCCCGATCGTCGGTGGGTGGGATCGAACCTGGGGCCTCTGGAGCTTAGTGCGTGAGCCTCTATGGCATGAGCTAAAAGCCAACTGCCTCTTAGCTAAGGCTGTAGAGCAGACTCATTTAACTCTCAGTGGTCTTGGTTCCACTAGAAGGGACAAAACACCACACTCAGAAGCTGTGTGGGTTACACCTGGAGTTAAAAATGTATCTTTGTTTGTTGTCCACCCCATCTAGGTCCCCCAGTGGCTGCCGCAGTCCGTTCCCATTTTAACGACTGTCCCGACTCCCACAGTCACTTCTGCTTCCACGGGACCTGCAGGTTTCTGGTGCAAGAGGAGAAGCCAGCATGTGTGTAAGTCTCTTCCTGTGCCAAAGTGTTTTGCTTGTGTGAGGACAAGTGAAACTGAAGAGAAAGTGATCTACTGTTCCTCAGGGCAGCAGGCCTATGATAGTGCCCATTGCATCTCCCCTTGGGATGCGAACTGGCACATATAACTTTTTGCATTATCTTTGGAGTCACAAAGAGGAAACAACACCGGCTGGAATTTTCAGCGAGAATGGAATACCTCCCCTTGTCCTTCATGGCACAAAGGGGGGGGGGGGTGGAAAAAGTCAAACCTGGGTGCCTAAAGTTAGGCTCCTAAATCCATATTCAGTTATCTAAGGGCCTGTCTATGCTGCAATTAGACACCTGTGGCTGGCCCGTGCCAGCTGACTGACTCGCAGGGCTTGGGCTGCGGGGCTGTTTAATTGCAGTGTAGACATTCCCAAGCTCTGGGACCCTCCCACCTCACAGGATCCTAGAGCCTGGGCTCTAGCCTGAGACCAGAGGTCTACACGTCAATTAAACAGCCCTGCAGCCCAAGCCCCGCGAGCCCGAGTCAGCTGGCAAGGGCCAGCCGCGGGTTTTTAAACTGCAGCGTAGACGTAACCTTAAATTACTAGCCTGATCTTCAGTGGTGCCCCCAGCAGGTCCCATGACTCAAATGCGTATTTGCAGGGGCTCAGCATTCTGAAAATCCAGCCTAGATAGATGGCTTTTGGAGGCCTGAAAACTTTGCCAAGGAGCTGCTGGCTTAGTATGTGCTCAGGGCTTTACCTTGCAGTTCTTGATCAGGTACAACTTACTTTGACTTCAGTGGGAACTTTGCCAGTGTAAGCTGCAGGATCAACCCGTTAATTGGCCTTTGAAGTATTGCTAGCCTGTCTCTGTCCCGCTCTTCCCTCTCTGGCGAGGGGACTGAGGTGGTTGACTGCCAAATGCCTTTTGAGAATCCCAATGACTGGATCGTTATTTTTTGGGTGCGCCTGGGCTTTTGCACTTTCTTTTTTTAATTCTCATGTCTCTTCTTTTCCCAGCTGCCATTCTGGGTTTGTCGGGACGCGATGCGAACACGCAGACCTCCTTGCAGTGGTAGCTGCCAATCAGAAGAAACAAACCATCACTGCCTTGGTGGTGGTTTCAGTGGTAGCGTCCGTCGTCCTTATCGTGGCCTGTGTACTAATACAGTAAGTCTGCTTTACGTGCTGTTGTGCCTCAGCTTACTACTACTTTACTGGGTCTCAGTGAGATTTTGTTGATTTGTCTTAGCCGTGCATAAGTATCCACACAGACTCGAAGTCCCGTTCCACCACGCATTACAGAACCGTAGAAACGGGGGACTGGAAGAGACCTCGGTAGGTCATCTAGTCCAGTCCTCTGCACTGAGACAGGACTAAGTGTTCTCTAGACCATCCCTGCTTGTCTGCCTGCTCTTAAAAACCTCCAGTGACAGCGATTCCACAACACCCCTAGGTCATTTTTTCCAGTACTCAACCACCCTGATTAGTTAGGAATATTTTCCTAATGCGTAACCTAGATCTCCCTTGTTGCAATTTAGGCCCATAGCTTCTTGTCCTGTCCTCAGTGGTAAGGAGAAAAATGTATCACCCTCCTCTTAATAAAAAGAAAAGGAGGACTTGTGGCACCGTAGACTAACACATTTATTTGAGCATAAGCTTTTGTGAGCTATAGCTCACTTCATCGGATGCATTTTGCTCACTTCATCAGATGCATTCAGTCCACTGAATGCATCCGATGAAGTGAGCTGTAGCTCACGAAAGCTTATGCTCAAATAAATTTGTTAGTCTCTAAGGTCCACAAGTATTCCTTTTCTTTTTGCGAATACAGACTACCACGGCTGCTACTCTGAAACTCCTCTTTATAACAACCTTTTACATACCCGAAGACTGTTATCAGGTTCCCCCTCAGTCTTCTCTTCTCCAGACTAAACAAACCCAATTTTTTTCAATCTTTCTTCAGAAGTCATGCTTTTTAGACCTTTCCTAAATTTTTGTTGCTCTCCTCTGGACTTTCTCCAGTTTGTCCATGTCTTTCTCAAAGCGTGGTGTCCAGAACTGGACACACTACTCCAGTTGAGGCCTAATCAGCATGGAGCAGAAGAATTACTACTTGTGTTTTGCTTACAACGCTCCTGCTAATACATCCCAGTTCCATATAAAGCCTAAATTTAATTCTTTCAAGCAGTCTCTTTAGTTGTTTCAGAGCCATGGTTGGGAACTGGGAAGGGATGGACCTGGGGTATTTATACACAGAATAATCTGAACCTCATAATGGTGGTTTACTGGTAGGATGTTTGAGTGCAGTGCCAGGGGAAAAAATTCTGTCTGAAAACCTGCTGACTTCTAAGGCTGTCTATTTAAATGGATGAACTGAAAAGCTAATATAAAAACTAGGTGTTAAGTTCTTAACTCAATACCAAAATATGGGCCAAATTCACAGGTATAAAAGGGGGGGCCCGTTTACATCGGTAAATGGACATAAGGGCATCTAAACTGTGTATCTTGCATACTACAGGACTGGAAGAAGCTGTAGGTTACATTAACTAGACTCCTTCAGGTTCTTCTCTGAACAGGCCCTATGCATGTAGACTGTGAAAATTGCTTCCATGGGAGCTGCTGACTCTAGACCTGACCCTGCGTGGTGCTGAGCCCCTGAATAGGATTGGGCCTCTGGTGTTTTTTTTTTTGGTTTGGTTTTTTTTTCCAGCCAAAGTTGATGCCACGACTAACACGTGGCATGAAATAGTGCATGAGATGAAGCTCGCTATTCTATTTAATGTGCTAGTGAATGGAACTGTTGCAAGGGAATGCAGACCACTGTACTGCGCTCTTAGAGGGCAGAAAGCTTTCTGGTTGCTATTGTGATACAAGAAACATTATTTGTGCCAATGCCCATTTCTGTGAATAACTGGAGTTCTACAGAACAGCTCATCCCTATGGATGTAAAGTACTTCAATGTTAATTCTAAGGGCAGGTGGACAATATACTCGTGTTGCAACATGAGTGTGTTAAGAGAACAATACTGTCTTCACTGTGTAATTTAAAGGAATAGGTAAGTGTTGCTGTTGATTTCCCAACCCAAGTGTCTTGTGTTACGAGACATATTGCTTCACAGTCTCTCTGCATGTCCTAACTCTTCTTTCAGTTAGCTCTTAACTCTTCATTCACGAGGGGATCAAATGAACAAACCAGTCGGTACAGCTGCAATAAGCCAGAGTGTTTGTCTTGCCCTAATTGTCACTTTTCTCACGGCTGATATATACTTATAAATGTAAATAAATCTTTCAACAGCACATCAATCGGTGCTATTGGCCGCTGTGTACAATTTGTTCCAGATTCATTGAGGGCTTTTTTTCCCCTCCAGTTGTCTGAGGTCTAAACCAGAGTTTCTGAGCGCTTGTGGTTTATTTCTCTGTATTAAAGTAGCCCCGAGAGGCCCCAGATGAGATCAGGATCACGCTGCGATAGGATCTGTACAGATGCATAGTGTCAGTCAATTTCTTACAATCTAGATCAAGAGTGAGAGAGAAGTAGTGTCATCACCCCCATTTCACAAATGAGAAACTGAGGCACAGAGGCCCTGATTCAGGTGAGCATTTCAGCATATGCTGAAAATCAAGCACATGCTTTTGTGCTTTCCTGAATAGGGGCCAAAGACAGAGTAGGTGACTTATCTAAGACGACACAATGAGTCTGTGGCAGAAGTAGGAATTGAATCCCAATCTCCTGAGTCACCGACTGGTGCCTTTGTCGTCAGGCTGTCCTTCCTCTCTAGATCACCCTTCCTGTCTATACCAGATCCTGAAAGATCTCGTGGCCCTTTTCCTAGGAGTAGGGCTTTGAGTCTCCAGTGTCTGGTTCAAATTCCAGATCTCGGGTAACTAACCAGATGTAAATTCATTCCTGTGCATCAATGGAGCTACACCAGGGGTGAGTGTGTCCCATTTTGCCTATCTAAATTCCCCTGTTGCTTTGCAATGATTAGGCATTCCTTTTGTCCTTGCATCAAGACACTCTCTCGTGTAGCATTGTTGGTGCTGTAGTAATGCCTGTCATTTCCCACCCCAGTAGGGGAATTGCGTTTCGGTGCTAAGCGAAGTGAATGCTGTGTGATTTTTCTCCTCTCCTACCCCCCCTCACCCCTTGATGCTTCCCAAGGGAGCTGTACAAATTAGACTTCAGCACCACCATTCTCGTTGGCGTAAACAGAAGCAATGGACCACATTCTACTCTGTTAGTCTGCATTGGCATCTTCACTAAAATCAATGGAGCTCTCTGGGGGTAGCTGAGAGCAGAACTAAGCCCAGTATGTTGCTGAGATGGTTATTGCTGAACAGTAAAGACGTCTTCATTGTTTTTTTTCTTTCCCCTCCTTCCCTGTGCACAAGCTATTTGCCTTGTCTCCATCCTAATACCCCTGCCCTAAATTGCATTTCAGTTGCTGTCGGATAAGAAAACATTGTGAGTGGTGCCGAGCCTTCATCTGCAGACACGAGAAGCCCAGTGGGCTCCTGAAGGGGGGAACTTCCTGTTGCCATTCAGAGACAGGTAGGAGGAACAACGGTCGTAGCAACAGCTTCCTTCCAACAGTTAAATTGGTTGGCCGTGGAGATGAAGATCCTGCTAAGGAGCTGAGTTCCGTTTAGCTGGTGTCAGTAGCAGGCAAAGTCCAAACGATCCCTCGTCTATTATTCTTTAACTTGTATCTCCCCATACCCATGGGTGATGCATGCAGCCTGGCAGTAGCCATTATCAGATGCATCAAAGGAAGGTCCAAGGAACCTTTTGTGACAGCCACTATCTTGGTCAACACACTGGGGACTTGAACCAGGGACCTCTACAGCTAAAGCATGAGCTGCTACAGTTTTTTGAGCTAAAGAGTCAAGGCTGCCTAGCGCTGCAACAGACTCCTATCCTTGGTGGATTGGGCACGGGCGGACCTATGGTGGGATTCCCTCTGAGACCTTTTTTCCATTCAGCTGCTCAAGAACTCGGTTTGACTCCAGATTGTCACTCGGGTATCTTTATTTTGACCTCCAGCAAAGCTGTGCTGAGTTGATCAGATTCAAGCATAGGGGATAGGTATAAGGCATACCACACACCCAAACTTACACAGAAAACCTCTTCCTTTTTGATTACATGTACACATGATGTTGCATTTACTGTTTTGGGATTGGCTTGGTTACTTCAGAGGTACCAATCCCTGTACAGTATGCTCTAGACACGCACTGTACATGTGACTTTTTACTTCCTCTTTACATTCCAGGCTTATTTTGTCCATTTTAAATGGCTCCCTGGGTGTTCGCCCTCATTTTAGCTAGTATAGACATGGTCTCTTATCTTACCGGCCCATTAACCTATCTTAGTTTTAGCGTGGACATTCTGTTCCCAACCTCCTGTTCCATTTACCTCTCTAACCTTGTCTCCCAAGAAATGAGGCCTCACCCATGTCTGACTCATGTCAAGCCAGGCCTACAACCTGTAACACGCTTACCAGTGGGTTATATCTGCAGTAGGCAGTTGAGAGCAGGATCAATGGGGTCCTTTTGGAGATCACATAAGGTAATGTGAACATCAGTACACTTCATCCTTCAGCGTCCTCTATTAGAATGGTCCTGTTTACCCCTTGGAATGCATCTGAGATCAACCTTTCATGCATGAAATTTTTTTTTAATTTCATTCCTACCTTTTTTGTGGGGGGGGGCGGGCAGGAGAGGAGGCTGACTTACCAGGTAAGTAAGAACTGCTGAGCAACTTTTGTTTCTTAAGTGAATTTAGCTGGCATTTCCAAGATGTAGAGTGATACCTAGCTCTTTATATAGCAATTTTCATCCATAGCTCTTTCATCCATACCTCCAAGCTCTTTTGCAAAGGAGGTCAGTATCCTTATCTCAAGTTTACACATAGGGAAACTGAGTCACAGAGAGGGGGAAGTGACTTCCCAAGGTTACCCATCAAACTAGCAGCAGAGCTGGGAGTTGAACCCAAATTCCCTGAGTCCTGGTTCAGTGCCCTACCCACTAGGTAACACTGCCTAAGATACAGTGAAATAACTTCATTAATGTTGCCATATAAAATGCAGATTTTTAATTCCCAAGGATCAAACAGGGTGATGTAAAACGATGTTGGTGTAACACTGAATCAGGCCCCATTGGGTCTGGTCATGTGAGTAAGGATTGCTGGTTTAGACCCCATGCTGAGAGAAATGCAAATAGTGAAGAGCCTAAAGAGTGGGAAGTAATAAATAAAATTTACTAATTTATTAGATTATAAGTGAGGGAAGATTTGAAATGTGCAGTGGTAGCTAACCAATCTTTGAAAATCTCCCCCTAAATATGATATTTCCCCAGACTCCCTTTTTATAGACCATCTGAATTTATAGTAAAGCATCTTTTGAGTGCTGAGTGATTTTTGCACCCTTTAAAATTGATTTACAAACCATTTGGCCTGCCTACTTAGGGTTACGGCATCTGCATGTAAACCAGTCCCATTTGTGGCACTAAATGAGCATTGATTTGCAAGAGATTTCCAATGACACTGGAAGAAATCGCAACCATTTTTAGCATCTCTGAAAATCCAGCTTCTGTGCTCTTGGCAGTTTGGTACAACATATTCTTTGTCAGTGCAGGGGTTTTTTGCACCACGTGCTGCCATAAATTCAAGGTGACCTATGACATACCGTCTAGGCAGGGGCCAGAATTATTCTGGATCTCTTCCTGTTTTTCTTTAATTTTGTCTCTGCTCTAATTATTTATCTTTGTCAGCCTGACTTATTCATCGCGCTCACGAAGGAGACTGAGAATTCTGTAGAAAGCATGTACTCCTCTTCGTTGCTTTTAGAGTATTAGATATATTTGTAATGGCAGCTAAAGTGCCTTTGTTTGTCCTGGCTTTATAGAGTGGTCTCCTGAGCTGTTTGTGGCTATATCAGGTGCTCCACATTGTAGGGGAGGTGTACTTTTCATACAGTGAAGGAGAGAGTGCTTAGACTTCCATAAAGAGACAGGGAGCCCTTATCCATAGATCAGGCACTGAAACAGCAGTGTCATTTGAAAGTGAACGTTTCTGAATGAGCAAGACGGAAAAACGAGCTATCTACTCCCTGCCCTAAATATTCAAATTTGACTGACTGAGGAATAATTTTGGTTGCCCAAATTAAGCAGCCTGATCTTCAGAAAGTGCTGAGCATCCACCCTCTGAAAATCAGACTGTTCTTAAATGCCATAAGTTAGGCACCCAAAATAATAATTTATTTAGCCCCTCTGGGTTACTGCTGTAATGGAATTTCTAATGTATTTAACCATGGAGGACAGGTCTAACAATGGCTATTGGCCAAGATGGTCAGGGATGCAAACCCAGGCTCTGGGTGTCCCTAAACCTCTGACTGCCAAAAACTGGACAGGGGATGGATCACTCAAAATTGCCCTGTTTTTTGTTCATCCCCTCTGAAGCACCTAGCACTGGACACGGTCAGACAGGATACTGGGCTGGAGGGACCATTGGTCTGATCCAATGTGGCCGTTCTTATGACTCACTTGCCTTCTGATGCTAGACTAGAGCCAAATTATGCCCTTGTTTGCTCCCATGGAAGTAGGTTAACCTGTGTGGTGTGTGGTTTTTTTTTTTTTTTATTTATTTATTCTGCAGTGGTCTGAAGGAGAACTGGATCTGACCAATATATTAATTGCCATGGCCAGATGGGACTGCTGCAGTATAATAAAGGAGGCCTATCCCATTCCAGAGAAGAACATTTTTTCCATGGAAGAAAATGCTCTGGCGGGGGATTAGTATCAAGCATACACTACATTACCTTGACTCTTCATATGCATCCTGTATTATAGGCTGAGCTTTCAGAACCTTGCCAAATCGAGGGCACCATCTCCATGGGGCTATGCAATGTGAAGCCATGAAGTAACGAGTAGACCACCTCTCAACCACCATGGACTCTTAGACTGTTTTTTATGAGACTTCAGACTCGGACACGAGAACGACACGTGGGTCAGCTTCATGTTTACGTAGATGTGATGATTTGGGGGGGTGGGGGAGGGGAAGTAGGTTTGACACCAGCGATTGGGGGTGGGGGAGGGAGCGTGTACAGTTCAGGTTGGAGATTGCTTACTGGCTGTCTGTCGGTATCTGTCCTGCTTTGAGACTTTATGGAACGTACCTGAAGACTGGGTCTTTGGTTCATGCATTTGTTACATATTTGACTCATTAGGAGGAGCAGTTGAAGGTCTCCGTTTTTCAAAAGAGAGAACGCAGCCCTTTCAAAGGAATATCCTATTTGCCTGACTGCGATGTTTTTCCTTTATGCTGCCGGGGCCATTGGGAGATTCGCCCTGCCAGATGAAATCTGGGGCAGGGGAAATACAGGACGAGGTGGACTGGCCGGGGCTATCCTTTCCCTTTCTGATGATATTCAATTCCTCTTCATCAGGAGACAAGTTGCAAGAGAGAAATAGCAACGCGCGAGCCCGTGTGGCAGGGGGTGGAATGTGTTCAAGCCCCCGCAGTCCTTTGCGTTTTAAATGTGATGGCAGAAAATATTACAAGTTATTGAGGCAGAAAAATGTGTTTGCAGGTTAAATGTCTTCGGTGTTCTTGGAAAGCTGAAAAAATGGAACATGGAAATAAGCATAACAAAATGGCGGCCATTGGGGTGGTGGCAATCTAGGCATTTAGAGCCTGATCCAAAGCTTATTAAAGTCTTTCCAATGTCTGTAATGGGTTTGGATGAGGCCCTTAGACATGTGGCTTTTTGCATTTCTTTATGCTCTTTAGGGACTGTTCAGAAAACTTTAGGAGTTGCTGTGTTATGACAGCGGGAAACCTAGGGCCCAGTCCTGCAAACCCTTCCACATGGGAATAGAATAAGCTCATGGGGTCTGATTTTGATCTTGCTTACACTGGTGTAACTCCATTGGTTACTCTGGAGTGAGATCAGAATCAGGCCCTCCTAAGTAAATGGGACTATTCCCTGGAGTATGGATTATAACTTGTAGGTAAATGTTTGCATACCCCTAGACCCTCTTTGAGTCTGAGAGGATAAACCCACACCATACATTATGCAATTGGATAACAAACTTGACAGTCCCACCTATGAAATATTCTTCTGAATGTTGATCTGAAGTTTGCTTCCAGATCTGCCTGGCAAAATACAGTCCTAGAGTCAAATTCACTTCTATGGGCCTAAGTGAGACCTATCCGTCCACTGATGTCAGTGAAGTTTCCCCTGCTTACACCTGTTAGGAATTTGGCCCTAGGTTTGTCCTGATGATTGAAGAGCAGAATTTCACCCTTTTGTTTAGAAGCAAAATGTTATGGGAGGAATGCTTGCAACTTTAACCCAGATCCATAGTAGGGAAAATAGAAACAACAATATATATTTATCTTATATAGAGAAACCACTGCCTTACTTATTCATTTTCAAACTCTTCCCTAAAAGAGGCAACAGTCTTATGAACTTCTGGTTTCCTATAATACAGCAACCTAATGACTGGCACCGGAGGAAATTTCGAAATAGATACACAAGTGATGGTTTGTTCCATAATCTTAATTGTCAGAGATCAGCATGTTTCAACACTTTGCTGGACCTGCACCTTGACTGAGTCTGACGCGGTCTTCCAACGGCCCTGATTCTACACCTATTAAGTCCACTCCCCTTGATTTCTTATGGAGGCAGATTGACCCCCCCAACCAAAAGATGGCTTTTGTCAGTCTCTGCCCAGGATTTTTTCCCTGCCCAACTCCGTTTAATTCTTTGATTTATTTTTAAAGCTGATTTGAAAAATTAATTTTAAAATAGCAGCATCTGTGTCTGAGAGGTGGATATGGATTATTGCACTTGGCAGTGACGTGGCAGGCACTTCGTCTTGAGGGTGTGGCAGCGTGGGGTGTGGTCTGCTCAATTTCTGAGCTGAATGTGTGACTCCAGCAGTGATGCTCGGCGTCTGTCAAAGAGGAAAAGCCCAACACATCTAATGTCCTGATTCTGTAAAGCAGTCCGGATCAGCAAAGCACTTAAGCGTCTGCTTAAAGTTTAAGCAAGTGCTTAAGCACTTTCCTGAATCGGGGAGTAATTGCTGAATTACCCACATTTCTCTGATATCTTCTAAAACATCAGAGCACCCTCTCCTTGGCTCAAAACAACCGGAGAAGAAATATCTGAACTGAAGTGCCATGTAACTGCCCTGCAGCAGGTTAATAGTTCTGCTCCATTTCTGAGATCCCTGAAATCTTTTGTGTAGGGATTGTCTGTTCTTGGTTTCTGAGCACTTCAGGAAACTTGGGGCCAAATTTCCTGCTGGCATAAGTGGCCATAAATTCTATTGATATCGGTGGCACTCTGACCATTTTTGTCGGTGGCAAATTCAGCCCTTAAGATTGAAGCGGTGTTGCTGATGGCCATAATTACAAAGAGCTGTATAAATCGCTTAGTCCTGCTTTTTAGAACGTAGGCTTTAACCTCTAACCTAGGGCTCCCAAGAAAAGTTCGACCTGATTTTTAGTGCCCTTTTTCACCTTAGAACATGCAGAGTGCTCCAGCCATGAGGAGTGGGGACTGTGGTTTTTAGCATAGTTTTTAAAAAATTGCGTCCAAATGTCGTATGGAAGCTGTGCATTTAGGGCCCAATTCCACAAGGAGCAGAGTACCTTATATTGCACCCTGCAGGATAGTGCTTTTTCTCTCTTTTTTGCTTTTTATATGGGAATAAGACTAAAGAATTGATTTCTTGTAGCCTAAATTATTTAGGCTTCTCTTCACGCCTTGATTCATGGGCCCATTGGGGCTGTTAGGCTTTATTTCGCAAGCCTTGTTCCTGGACCGGGCTGCAGGGTCAGGTCCTGTGACAACATCCATGAGCAGAGGGATGGATCTTGCAACTAACGGTTGGGTCATTAGTTCTCTGACCACCCCACCTTGTCCTCAAACCTTCCAGGGAAGTTCCTTCTCAGGAAGCTGTATAGCCATTAGTGCTGGGTGCACCCCAAGAAGTTCATAGGAATTCATTCAAAAGCCTGGGTCAGATTTGCCGTGGATGACGTTCTGACACTCTTCACCCCTCCCTAATGGTGGTATGGCTTTAAGCCTGAGTGCTGCTTTAACATCCCAACTCAGATGTTTTGCATGTTAAGATGGCACGAACACACAGGTATCTGATACTCAACGAGGCACGTCTCGGCTAGGCGCAGCTCTGTCCCTCCTTATTGCCTGGAAATGTATTGATAGGTAAGAAGCTCACACATGCCTACTGAGTTGACCCACTAGTGAGAATGTTCGTGCAGCCACTAATTTGACCTTTTTTTAAAAACAAGGGAGACAGATCCTCAGCTAGTGTGAATTAACATATTTCTATTCGCTTAAATGGCGCAATGCCAAATTTACACCAGCTGAGGATCTAGCCTAGGTTTTCTGGCACTGAATCCTTGCTTCCCCCTGCCCCCCACCCCGATTGCACCCTACTAAAGAGCAATTATAAAGGGCCATGTGTACAGTCTATCTCGTAATCCATTCCATGATCTGCTCCTTGCAATATCTGAACTTCCAGGATCTGATTTTTAAAATGGCGATGCTTTTAAGAATATACCTAGATATTTGACTCAAAGTGGGATCACACTTCATTAATATGGAATGTACTTTAAAAACAACCACATTGCCTAGTTGAAGAGGGACTGGAAAGGACAGGGGAGAAATAAAGGTTCTTGTGACAATGGGTATTGGGGTCAGAATTTAAAATGAAGATCTGAATTCCTCTCTCCTTTCCCCACAATGGCTTTTCCATACACACGAGTATAGATGGTCCATTCTGTGCTGGGTTGCAGGCTTTAAATTAATTTGAAACTGTTTCAGGATAAGAGATTTAAAATTATGCTATAAGGTGCCACAGGACTCTTTGCCGCTTTTACAAAATTATGCTTGTTACTTGACTTTTTCTTTACTGGTAAAGTCGCAATGCAAGGAGAGGGAAAGCTAGGAGATCAAATAAACTGACTTTTGACGGTAGGAAAACAAAAAGCTGCGGGCTGAATCCTTGCTGTCACTGAAATCTATGGAAGTTTTGCAGGTGACTTCATTGGTGCAGGGATTGGGCGCTATCGTTCTAAGGCCATTTGGAATTGTCGCAAAAGGGTCTCATTGAATGTAATGCTTTCTGCTCTGTTGGAAAGATGAGCATTTCTGGTGACTCAGCATATGAAATCCTGGCCCCATTGTTTTGCCATCGACCTCCGTGTAGCCAAGCTTTCACCCTGAGAGCTTAAGTACAAAAGAAGAAAGCCTGGCCCAGATTGCGCTCTGTTAGACGGGTGTGAATTCAGAGGAACTCCGTGCATGGGGGAGACATTTTTAAAATCAATGGGGTTAATCCAGACTTAACAGCAAAATTAGGGTCTATCTAATTTAACTACAACAAAAAAAAAAATCTTAGAGCTGGCATTTCAAGATCAATAAATGTGATTATCAGTGGGGGGTGGGGATTTTTAAAGTCACAAAGGATAGATAAGTGCCCAATTTCCACAGAAAGTCAGTGGGAGTTGGGCACCCAACTTTCACATGTGCCTTTTGAAAATCACCCCACTTTCTTTTTGAACATTTTTGCACCCGTAATGTGTGCTGTGTCACCCAGTGTCCCTGATGTTCTGACAAATTGCCTGAAACGTGTAACTTGCGTCCCCCCCCCCCCCCCAATTTTGGATACTTTTACCCAAAAACCTCCTGTAAGAGTGCTGTTTGGTTTTTAAAATATCTGTCTTGAAATTTTACGGTGCTAGGACAGAAATACCACCCCACTGCAGGGGCCATGCTCATCTGAGACAGATAATCTGTATTAATAATAAAATCAGCTTTAATTCTAGGAAACTTCCTCCAGGTTGTACTCACCTCCAGTTGAATTGTTAACCTTTTTTTAGTCTCTCTCTGTTTGTTATAAATAACCAACCTGAAGCTTTTCTTTAGTCATGGTTACTCTGTCATCTGTATATGTTGCACTGAAAAAGTTAATATTTAATGTTTTAATTTATTTTGTGTGGTTAAATTAATTTTGATTTCTGTACTATGTTGTGATTGGCTGTTTTCTCTTTAATACCTGAATTCTAGTTACTTAGAGTGATAAAGTACACTTTTTTTCAGATTTTTTTTGTCGCATTTTTATTGACTGGACGAGAAGTCCAGCAACCTAAGGATTACTTGAAACCTTGACTATTCCGTGATCCTAGAATGAATGGATTTTCGTCTGTGGTGTGAAAATATTAAAATACGCTATGAGGGATTATTAGACAAGAGAAGCCTGGAGATAAGAGATGCTAAAGGTCTTTATCAACTCGTCTGTCCAGTGGTTCTCAACCTCTTCCTTGCTCTTAACCAATGTTACATCAGTAAAAATAACTTCAAGCTCCCATCTAGCCATACAGAAAGTGAGTAGCTCTAGAATTCCTCTTGAGATTGAGAGCCCTTAGTCTAGTCCACACGCCTGGACAACGCAAGATTGTTGCCTACCATATATTCCTTCATGCTTCTGTTCACTCCAGGTTGAAATGACCCAATGTTACTTCACCATTTCCTCCAAGACAGTAGTCTACAATGTAAGGGCTCCATCCTACAAACGCTATTGGTCATAGTTCTTTGTACCATGAGATTTTTAAGAGTCAGTAAAACTATTCAATGGGTTACATTCAACCATATAAGCATTTTTCCATTTAAAAAACAAAACTCACTTCAAAGCTCTTCACAAAATTAATTGAAAACAGGTCTTTTTTAAAAAAAAACAAACAAAAAACACACCCCAAAACCTTTTTAAATATGAGAAATGCTGATGAGCTCTAATAAAATAAATTATAATCCAGCAAAGCAGAAATTTGGTTCAGCAGCCTCCCAATGGGGCCGTCCCTTTTGGATACCAGTTCATGTTTAAAGGCAAGCCTAGCTGCGAAAGGTCTATGCTCTTAGAGATGCAATTTGAACAAGCTCCCTGTTTCAATTCCAGATTTAGGTGAAGGTTTGGGGGTGGGATTTATTAGAGCCAGTTTGCAAAGGCTGGTGCAATCCCTTGGAAGATCGGTAAAGCGCTATTCAAACACTAAGGGTTTTTATTCAAATATCCCCTGATCGGAATATGACTGAAAAGAAAACATGAATGGAGGTAGCTGTATGTAATTCTAGGATCATTGCCCTCCTACCATACCATCATTCACAATCAAAAATCAATTAGTCACTGGCTTAAATTGGGTCTAATTCCATATCGGCACTGCTGCTAGTGAGTGAGTGTCACAGGTCCCAGGCTGTGCCTAGCCACAGAGGATATGAGTTTGTTACAGCCCGCAGGTAGAGAGAGCCTTGGCTATTTAGCCTAAAGTGTAGTAGTTTATGCTTTTAGCTCTGGAGATGCCTAATTCAGTCCCTTCTGAATCAGCCATCATAGTTGCACTGGTGTAACTGAGCGCAGAATTTGGTGCACAGAGTACAGGCCAAGCTTACTGTGACAAAGTGGCAATGTTCTTTATGCTTTCTCTGAATCCTGTGTGGGTGCCTCAGTTTCCCCTATGCATTTCTTAAGTATCTAGGTGGGGAGATAAGGGTATGTGATTGTCGCAGAGCCCGAGAGGGCCAGTGTGATGGTGTCTACACAGAGAATGGCTGAGGACCCTGTCTCCTGGCAACTGATAGCCTGGGCCCCTCCTCTGCAAAGGTGCTGACTGAAGGTGTTGGAGAACAGAGATCAGGTGACTTCCTGGCCAGGGACAGAGACACAGGCGAGAGGAGGGGCTGGAGAGTTTCAGTTTGGAGCTGGCTGGGGAAATGGAGGGAGGGCCGGATGGACCTCTGGCCTCCCTGCCCCCCAAGATGGACCTGATTGAGGGGTCCTGTTCTCTGTACCTTAAAATCTTATCTCCTTCCTCATCCACACACTCCGAACGGGATTTTGAATGGGATCACATACAATCTGATATTAACGAAGAGCAGAGTTTCCATCTTTCTATACACCTGTAATGAAAAGCCGATCTATTTTTCATAGGGTACATCAACATTGCAGCTAGGCAGCCGCTTCCCAGCTTAAGTAGACAACAGGTGCTAACTCTGCTCAAGCCAGCACACTAAAAATAGCAGCGGAGCTAGGGGTCACATGGGCCTCAGCTCAGGATAGCTCTGGGTGGGTTTATACTCAGGTAACTAGCCCTACCTGCCACCTGTGCTGCATGGCTATTTTTCATGTGCTAGCACAATGAAAGCTAGCATGCATCTCTCTTCCCGTGCTGGGAAGCGCACGCCCAGCTGCAGTGTAAACGTACCCGTAGTGAATTCAGTGCTGGTAGAAGGTGGCAAATGACCCCAGAGCCTTGCAGGAGGGAGTCCTTTGCTTCGCCGTAGTGTAAGTATCAAGGCCATAACCGCTTCTTGGGCCGGAGTCGATCCTTTGGGAAGATAGCCCTTCTTCATTTAGAGACTCATTGGAATGGGGAGCCCACCACACCCCTCGCCACAAAGGCAGGCTGCCAAGGTGAGAGCCACACGAATGGGAGAGATCCGAACCCAGTGCATCCAAAGCAGGACCATACAACTTGGCCACCGACTCACATGTGGTGGAACCTGAGCATGTACCATTTGGAAAGCCTTCCGGTCCGGATTGAAACGCTCCAAGCGACGGAGACTCCACCACGGAATCAGGGAGCCTCCTTGATTGTTGCTTTGAATACACCTTGTTATTAATGGTTGTCTACATCAGGGATTTTGGTCTCAGGATAATGCAAAGCCCCAGGATAGGTGCAGTGCATGGGCCTCGCTGGCCCAGGGAGAAGTTACATTGCATCATTTGTACTTTACAATGCTGCTACACTAACGTAGGCAAGCCCTTATGTCTTTCAGTCACAGGTTAACCTATGATGGCAAATGAAATAAGGACAGCTGGGACATTTAGATCTAGGCTGGGGGCAGGTTTGTAGCTAGAGTTCTCAACTGGTCCCATCTTTAAAACAGAGACTAGAAAACAGCCTGATTTCTCACAACAGTGACTTTTCTCAGGTGGCAAAGCCAGTCCGTGGCTCTGCAGGAATTCTGCTCAATCCCACCGGCAGTGACCCGGGTCCTTTCTAGCAGCGCAGCATGGCAGAAGCTACAGCGGGGAGTGAGGTTTGTTTTTTTAAAAAAAAGAGAAATTGGTAACAAGCTGTCCCTCTCCACGATCACAACCCAGAGCTTCCCAGCAGTGGGGGAGGCCTCTGACATCAGAATCTCCCTTTGTTGCAAACAGTATCAGAATTGTTCCTCAGCGTTCCGACTCCTGGCTGCTCCTGCTGAGACAGCTCATGGAAACTGGACACAAACAAAGCAGGGCAAAGATTAGCTGCTGCTGGTCTGTGGCTCCTCCTTAGTTATTGTGGGCCCGAAAGAACCGGAGACAGGCCGGAGAATCACACCAGCCCCGGGAAGAGGCCGGTCTACCTGCTCGGTGACTCCCCGCTAAGTTACATCACTGCATACGACCCAGGTAATTGGACAGTTTGCTCTTGTTCCCATGGGAATCAAGGGGGAGTTTTTTTAACTAATGGATGCAGGATTGGGCCCTGCTTCGGCAATGGTACTTTAGCCCATGCATTTGAGCAGCTGTCTAATGCTAAGCACGTAAGCAAGCCCCCCAAAGTTAATGGCGGTGCTCAGCGCTCAAGTACCCGATTGGCCCACGGCCTAATGCGGTGAAGTGCTGAGCATGCATCAGCCCCCGCTGAACTCCCCCCCCCAAGATGATGCCCCGATTAAGTTCACCATTTTTAAAACAAAAACAAAAAATCGAAATGCCTGGCCAAACTTGGCTCCCTTTTATAGTCACATCAATAAGCTCATTGCAGATAGACAGAGCCTCATAAGCAGTAGCAAGAGATCCCTACACCCAGCTCGGAGCTTGGCAGCCTTTTTAATTCCCCTCCCAGTGGAAGGTTGCCCTACTTTCTCTTTGTGTGTGTTATCAGTCAATAATTTGCATTAAGTCTAAAGCACCAGCGAATGCAGCCGGTGGGCCGGGTGCTAGAGTCTGTTAACTCACAAGAGAGCTCGTTAGCATTGATGAGCTGAGAAGAGCCACTGAAGCAGAATTACACTGGTTCCCCCTACCCTCCGGCTGGCATTCTGTTGCCATGGGAAGTCCCAGGCCTAATGATGACCATACCATCCATATTAAGTGCACAGAGTAACATACAGGGCAGAGTTGTCTTCCCCTTGAGACTCTAAAAGAGACGCTGGGGGTGGGGAAAAGAAGAAGGAAGTTTTCACTCCGTCAGGCGAGAGGCTAACAGTGGGGGACCGGCTGCAGACACATTTACAACCGGAGAGTGACGAGGCGGGAAATGCATTTTGAATCTGGTTAATTCTCTGCTGAGGAAGGCCCCTGTCATGCTATTGCTGTCCAGTGAGAAGCAGGGGGTGAGGTTTGCAGTGCCAGGGCACGGAAGAAGATAGGAACCAGTATGGCTGCTGGTTTGTATCAAAAAATCTAGAAGGCCTGCAGTGACTTCAGTTGAGCGACTCTGGATTTCAACCAGTGTCCCTGAGCAAGAAGGGGGAAAGGATGATCCAGTTGTGAGGGCCATAGACAGAGTCCTGGGTTCAAATTCCTGTTCTGCCTCGGACTCCCTGTTTGACCCCGGACAAATCACTTGGGGTAACGTCTACACTGCAATCAGAAAACCTGAGGCACCCAGTCTCAGATTTACCTGGGCTCAGGCTGTGGGGCTAAAATGAGGAGCGTAGAGGTTCAGGTTGGAGCCTCGGCTCTGAGACCCACCCCCTCGCCATGGGGTCTCAGAGCCTGGGCTCCAGCCTAAGCCCGGACATCTACACTGCTTCTTCCAGCCCCACAAACCCAAGTCGGCTGACTCGGGCCAGCTCCAGCTGGGCTGTGTGTCTTTTATTGCAGTGTAGATGTATCCTTAGGCCCTCTCTGGGCCTCCGTTCCCCACCTCTAATTGGGAGGATCACCTGATACTGTGGTAATGAGGGCCATATAACTACCTAAGATAAGATAGCGAGCAGGATGGGATGTTTGAACTGCGATATTAAAGTAGATAGAACTGAATCATCATAGACAAGTCCAGGCAAAGCTCTTACTTGTGTTACAGGTGCCTAGAGGGCGCAGGTCCCCGTGGGGCTAGAATCCAGGGCCTGCTCTCACTCCCATTGGCAAAGTTTTCAGGCCCAGGGCCACAGCGAGAGACAGTCCAGGGGCTGAGGAGTTTACAATCTAAATAGCCATGTTCAACAAAGAGTGGGAGGGGAAACAGAGGTGAAATGAGTGGTCCAAAGGAAGTTTGTAGCAGAGCTGGGAAAAATAATCCTAATACCTGCCTCTTTGAAGCTCCTTCCATCAGTAGCTCTCAAAGGAGAATGGTATCATCACCCGCATTTTCCAGATGGGGAAACTGAGGCAGAAAGCACTACAGTAACTTATCCAAGGTCACCCAGCAGCAGAGACAGGAATAAAACCCACATCTCGTGCCCCATCCATTCGACCACTTTGTATCCCATTAGGGCCTCACTTTACAAGCATGGATATAACTGACTTGCCTAGCCCCACGCACCAGTTTTAAGGTCTCTGAGCTCTCCCTTCCCTTGCCTTGAGCCAGTCTGCATCCTTCACCTTTTCAGTTTGTTCTTCCAGATCGTTACCTTGAAGATACCTAGCCAGGAGGGACGCGCACACCATCCTCCTGCAAAGGGCCAAGAAAAAAAAGTATATGGAAATAAAAAAACACAAGCAGAAACCTGCAGTTTCCTGTTGCCCTTCGAGAATGCAGGACTGCATTTCGGTCAGCATGCAGCGCTGTCTGAGGCTAGAAATCAGCTGTGCTCCCAGCCCACTGCTGTTTGACCTTCCATTTAGCTGCGCATGGGTTCTGATTTCTCCTCTGCTCCTTGAGTCAGCAGGGAAGTGCAGTGTTACAGCTCATTCCTTCCTGGGAGGGAGGGCTTCCCACAGGTAGGAAAGCCCCCAGATCTCCATTTCTGTAGCCTGGTGGGTGGGAGAAGGGAATGGAAACCAACTTGGCAGAGAAGCCCTTCTTTCTACCTCTCCCTGGGCTTGCTTATCAGGCTTCAGGGCAGGGCGGGTCCAATATAGAATTAAGACCTTTGTAGGTTAATGTACCCAGTATGTGACCTTCTCCTTCCTCCACAGGTGTCACCATGACAAGTCTGGGTGGTGTCACGCAGGGACAACATCTTCCGTGGTCAAGAGGAGCCTTGACCCAAGGCCCCCCCCCCAACCCCGGATCTGAAATCTGGAGCCAAATTGTGTGTCTTCAACCCATTCCTAATCAAAAGGCATCTATGGTCAGAGGTGGAGTCAACAGCCATAGCAAGCACTGGAGCAGAATCAGTGGCATGGCCCCCCAAGGAGCTTTGCCCTTATTGGGAGAAAGAAAGGAAAAGTGGAGGAAGCAGACGGGCTTAAGCCAAGGGGAAGGAGAGCCAGGAGCCCATAACTAGTGTAGGAGCTAAGCAAGTCAGTTACACGCATCACATGCTTGTAAAGTGAGACCACGGGGCAGTCTCCATGCATGGGTTCTAGCATCAGGGAGGTGGGCTCTTACAAATCTGCTGAGGTCCCAGCAATAGGCTCCATAACAGAGATAGATGTCGTGACAGGCTAAGAAAGGGGAGGAGGTGCCAGGCTGGTAATAGGAAGCATCTGTATAATCAAAGGATGATCAAGAGTAGCATCCAGAAAAGGAGAGTTTCTTGTCTAGTTCCCCTTCCTTCCCCATGCCCCACTTGGTTACTATTTAAAGGGCTACACAAATATGTGGTTTAGTGAATGGTTTGAAAAGGGGCAGGGAATCCTGGTTTCATGTTTCATTTTTGTCACTAACTTACTCTGTGGCCTTTTGCAAGGCACTTCCCGTCTCTGTGCCCAGTTTCCACATCGGCCCACCACAGCTAATACAAGTTTTGAACCTCCCAGAGAAGTCTTGTGAGATCTAACTAACGCGTGTTCCTGGATCGCGTGTTCCTGGAGCACGGTGTTTTCCTGAGTTCAGGGAGGCGTGAAACCAAATCCAGATGTCTGAATTCCCTGTTGGGAGCTGAATTTTGCAGCATGGTCTCATTTCTAGCAAACCGGAGTCTAATAAGAATGTAAGAATGGCCTGACTGGGTCAGACCAATGGTCCATCTAGCCCAGTGTCCCGTCTTCTGACGGTGGCCTGTGCCAGATGCTTCAGAGAGAACAGGATAGGGCAATTATTGAGTGATCCAGTCCCTGCTTCTGGCAGTCAGATGCTTAAGGACAACCAGAGCATGGGGTTGGGCCTGTGACTATCTTGGCTAATAGCCATTGATGGATCTATCCTCCATGAACTTATCTAATTCTTTTTCAACCTAGTTATACTTTTGGCCTTCACAACATCCCCCAGCATTGAGTCCCACAGGTCGACAGTGCGCGATGGGTGAAGTACTGGCTTCTGTTTGTTTTAAACCTGCTGCCTATTCATTTCATTGGGTGACCTCCTGGTTCTTGTGTTATGTGAAGTGTATCCTAAAAGGCCTCTAACCCCAAAATATTGAATTGTGATCAGCAACCCAAAGCTGCAATGAGCCAGCGAGGGTGAAGCAATTTGTTTTTCTCCGTCACTGCTTTTTTTTCCCCCTTCAAATTTTGCAAAGGATGTGGGTTTGCCACTTCCACATGCTTATGTGACTAAGGACCAGGGATTGTTGTAGGTGTGATCAAAGAGGTACATTCCTAATCTATGTGGTTAGTCACTTTGATCTCATTGTGTACTTGGGAAACCTGTGAAAAAGTCATAAACAGCAGGGGGGGAAACTTGATGCTGCATTCATTTTTGACTTGTCACTGGGAGATGGGACTCTGGATACACCTTTCCAAAGTATCGGTTGCTCTTGATTCTGGATGCTGGGGGCTATGAGAGAGGCAGTGTGATTCAGCGGCTAGGATGCTAGACTTTTGGGGTCAGAAGAGTTTTGTTTCTGGCTCTGCTGCTGAGTCACTGTGTGGATTTGGGCAAGTCACTTTGCCTTGCTGTGCCTCAGTTTCCTCATCGGAAAACTGGAGATAATGATACTGTCCCACTGCAATAAAGCACCTTGGATAAAAAATGCTGACTAAAGGATAAGTAGTCGTGCTGTGATGACCTGTGATTGCTACCAGGCAGGTTCTGTCAGTCTGAAAGCACTTCCTAGAAGACTCGAGGGAACATCAGCAGTGCAGCCAGGGGGCTCCGAATGGCAACTCATGTAGACGTACTCACACTAGCGTTCTCCAGCTAGCTCTCTAAAAAGAGAAGCCAGGATGCCACAATGCAGGCTTCAGCATGGACTGTGCAAGCAAGTATGTAACCCGGGGGGGTCAGGCTGGAGCAGCCCATGCTGACATACCCCTTTGGGCTTGGAGTCAATGGGAGCTGCGGGCTCTGGGCCCCTCTGAAATTCAAGGCCTGAGATTGCGTACTCTGCATTTCAAACACAGAGCAATGGTGCGCAGACCATGTTTGTGCGGCCAGAAGAGACTTACGCAATCAGTGGAATCCCCAAGGTGCTGTCTGGACTCATGTTTGTTCCTAGCAGAAGGCGAAGGAAGGGCAGCGCCTCTGAATTCTTTGCTCCGTGTATGAATTGTTCCCTGGGCAGTGATTCAGCGGTGAGGGCGGGATGCGAGAGAAATGTGAGCGACTTCCCTCTTAGGACCATTCCCAGTGACACTCGACCTGCAGGTTCACTAAGGGACATGGCCCAGATCCTCAAAGGTCATTAGGTGCCTAACTCCCATTGGTTCGAAGGGAATTAGGTGCTTAAATACCTTTTGAGGATCTGGGCCCACATCTCTAGGCCCAGGGAGAAGAGAGTGAGAGCTGAGAGTAGGGCTCAGTGAACTGCACTGATCCACAAAAAAGAACAGGAGTACTTGTGGCACCTTAGAGACTAGCAAATTTATTTGAGCATAAGCTTTAGTGGGCTACAGCCCACTTCATCGGCCTAACACGGCTGCTACTCTGAAACCTGCATTGATCCAGGTCCTTGAAATTCATAGAATCATAGAAGATTACGGTTGGAAGAGACCTCCGGAGGTCATCTGGTCTAACCGCCTGCTCAAGGCAGGACCAACCCCAACTAAATCATCCCAGCCAAGGCTTTATCAAGCCTGACCTTAAAAACCTCTAACGATAGAGATTCCACCACCTGCCTAGGTAACCCATTCCAGTGCTTCACCACCCTCCTAGTGAAAAGGTTTTTCCTAATATCCAACCTAGACCTCCCCCACTGCAACTTGAGACCATTGCTCCTTGTTCTGTCATCTGCTACCACTGAGAACAGCCGAGCTCCATCCTCTTTGGAACCCCCCCGCTTCAGGTAGTTGAAAGCAGTTATCAAATTGGGTAGCCCTGCGATGGTGGTTTGTGGGCTTGGCTAGAACGCTCTGATTTCACTGACTTTTTGAAGCTTTGCTGGACCTTTCTGACAGCCCTGGCTGAGACCTGGTCACTGGGAACCACAGTGAGACTCCCAATCAACCTTCTACAGTTCGTCTGCTTCAGAGCTTTCCTGAATCAGGGCCTCTGTGGTTCGGTTCCACATGTTTAAAATGGGGATAATCATACTTCCTCTGTCTTCTCTATTTAGATTGTAAACCCTCCAGGGCAGGGACTGTCTCTTAACATATGCACGCACAGCATCTAACACAGTGGGGGTCCCAGTCCTGGTTAGGGCCCCTTACTGCTTCTGTAAAACAAAGAATAGCAAGTCACTACTTGTCTGATGGGGCTGGGAGCCAGCAGACCATGCGTCGTCATATCCCTGAGTCACCCACGCCCACATTTTGGGGGTAGTTAATCATAAAAGAAAGAGCAATCGGGGGTAGATGATCTGTTGTGCATTTTCCATGATGTTTACATTGGAGGACCAATAAAAACAGAGCTAGCAACAGGCAAATCTCTCTGATCTCTCCCAGGAGCAATAAAACCTGAGCCTCTAACCGTGTTTAAGGGAGAACACTAACAGGATAATAAAAAAGTTATTATTTAACACCTATGTTACACTAGCACTTAAAGCCATAACCAGGTGGACCCCCGTGTGCTACGCGCCTTGAGAAATGACCATTTGAGCTGGTCAAATATTGTGTCAAAATATTTTTTTAGATGAAAAAGGCCATTTGCACGGAAAGCAGCGTGTTTTACTGAACAAGTCGATTGTGGCGAAAAATTTTTAAAAAGAATCTTCTGAAAAGGTTGAAACTTTCCAGTTTGACGTCTTCTGACGCCGCATTTTTCATTTTGAAACCCCATGGATTGTTTTTCATATTAAAAAAGCATTTTTAAAAAGTGTTCACAGGTGGAACAGGAATGGAAACCCTTCAGGTAATGGAGACCCGGGCAAAGGCAAGGCTAGATCCTGCTTCTGAGAGGCAGCGGCATGGCACAGCGGCATGTGGCTGGGCCTGCACGGAGCGGATTTTACGAGGTGCATACCAGGTGATCGGGATGCCTGTCGCCAGGCGGGGCCAGAACAAGCCCTAGTGCTTGAAAATTCTGCTCTCCCTTTAATAATTAACTCCCCCTCATCCCCATCCTCCATAAAGCACATGTTGATTGGCCATGGAAAAGGTCCAGCGCGCCTTATCTGGCAAGGCTAATGTGGGCAAAACTCCCTTTGCCTTCTGTAGCCGTGTCGTCTCGTTAAAAGCATCAGGAACAAGCCTTAGCATCAGGATTGATCAACTGCACTTTGCTTCTGTAGTGTCTGTAATCAGAGTTCCTTAGTTGTCTGGCCTGCGTTTGCAGGTCCAACTGCGTGATCCGAATGGGCCCTTCTGGTCTTCATATCTGCAAAGGATACCTCTGAATTAATGGTGCTTCCCATTCAGCCAGCGCCAAACTCTACAATGATGCGACGAGAGGGCTCGGGGACACCTTTCTCTGGTCGCCTTTTGTGCCTCTGCTTCCCATCTTCCTCCCACTTTGCCATTTTGATGCAGCCTGAGATATTGAGAAGGCAGCGGGTGGGGCAGCGGAGTAAGGATTGCAGAGTTCTCTCCCTGGTTCAGGGAGACAGTGTGCGCAAGTGGTCAAGGCAGCAGAGTGGGGAGTCAGGATGGCCGGTTTGGGAAGAGAGAATTGGCTAATGCTCCGAGCAGCAGAAGGAGAACTCCAGGGTTGTAGTCCCGGTTCTACCACTCACTTCAGAGATCATCATGGGCCCATCACTTCTGTTTCCATGGGATGAGACCCACCTATAAGTTACTTGGAGAAAAAGCCCCGTGACCAACTTATTGTTTATGTCCTTAGTGTAAAAAGTCTTCACAGCAGCTTGAGAGAGAGAGAGAGAAAAACCGATTATCTAATGATGAATGACATAGCAGTGCTGTTTCTCCTAGGGCAGCATTATCCACATAGCTCAGCGTAATAAAACAGAGATGTGTCGCAGATATTAAGGCAATAAAGATAACGTCAGAGCTATGAAGAATGCCCGTTTTACTAAAAATAGTAAGTGAAGGGGGAAAGCAGGTCAGATCCTAGGCCTTACAGAGAGTAAAGATAATGGAAATAGGAAGAATGTGTGTTGTTCGAACAACAGATACTTGGGAACCTGCCAGGTGCACCATAAACTCGAAACCAAGCAATCTAGGCAATTCAGAGCTAGACCAGCGGTTCCCAAACTCTGGGATTTGGGGTTGAGCCATCAGGGATGGGATCATGATCCCAACTGAACGTACGAACCAAATCTGAAGGGATCCGGACCGGCTCTACCACATGGCGTTCCCCGTGCAGCGTGACCTCGTGTGTACCGTACGGGCAAGGGCACGCCACGTGGAGGAGGCTGTTTCCTAGAGCTTGGCTTTCTGCTGGGGGCCCGCAGAGGCACTGCATCTGGTTCAGCCTCCAGCAGTCGAGCAATGTCATGATGAAGTCGTGGGAATCAAAGTAGGGTCAGGCCGGCAAAAAGGTCAGGAACCGCTGGGCTAGCCTAACACCAGATAAACACAAGCCTGGCTAATAGCAAAGGGGTCTTGGCTGCGGCTGGCAGGAAAGAAACACCTTAACTGCCCTAGCTACAAAGTCTAAATTGGTTCTGGGAAGAATGTGCTCAGGCATGTTCCCTTAGGGCCTGATCCAACCCCATTGTACTCAATGAGCGTCTGTGTTGACTTGAGTCATCCTTTTATGCTACAGTCCAGTACGTGGATGCAAAAATCACCTTGCTGCTCAGGACCAAGATTTGGGTGGGAGTTCCCCCTGAGGGAGAAGTATCAGATGCTGCGCTGCGTCAGGTCTTATACCTCACCCATCCCTATGGTATCAGAACGATTTGGGTATTTGCATGAGGTCCTTGGGATTTCAGCTACCAGGGTAGTTGCCCTGTGGCAAACTCCATAGCTACCCTCTTGTAGTTACACTGTTGGTTGAAATCCCAGGCCGACATCTCTGCTTAGGTGGTATGATTGTTTGGAAACAGCTGCTGGCTAAGGGTCTGTCTATACTGCACACTAAGCCTGGGTCCATGGGACCCAGGCTTATGGATTTGGTGTTTCCAAGACCATGCTCGGGTGTCCACACTGCACAGTAAACCTGGGTTTACAGTTGCTGGACCTGGCTCTCCCACTGTGCTAACACATCCTTATTGCGCTACACAGACCTTCTGACTCGGGTCTGCAGCTTGAGCTGCTTCCACATTGCAGAATGGCAAGGCTCACACCCAAAACGCAGCAGGGCTCAGGCTCTGACCACCCCCACTAGTATAGTCCTAGGACTCGGGTTCCGAATGCTTGCTATCCTGAGTCAGACTGATTTGCGTGTGGACAGAAGGGAGGCTTGGGTTCAAACCTGAGTCAGAGTGCAGGCCCAGTGTACAGTGTAGACATACCCGAAGAGGACGCAAATACACTGGTTGTGCTTAACACTTTCCAGTGTTGTCTTGGATAACTTTTGCCTGTGTGTTTTGCAGTTTGCCCCATGTTTCCCCAGACAAATACTGCAATCCTGAAGCAGTGTCTTTTAGGTATCTAAAGCAAGTGTTTAGGGGAGGGATAGCTCAGTGGTTTGAGCATTGGCCTGCTAAACCCAGGGTTGTGAGTTCAATCCTTGAGGGGGCCATTTAGGGATCTGGGGAAAAAATTGGGGATTGGTCCTGCTTTAAGCAGGGGGTTGGACTAGATGACCTCCTGAGGCCCCTCCCAACCCTGAGATTCTATGATTCAGTTTCTAAGTGATACTCTCATATCTCTGATAGAATTCATAGCAATGGCCATCTGGGTATATGTGAAAGCAGGAGAGGTCTAGAGGGAGAGTCACGCAGAGGAGGTCGAAAGCAGGTCTTTCTGGCAGGTACAGAGGGCAGTACAAAGAACAACTCCATAACCGGAAGCTGCTTGTTGTCACCAGCTGATGTCAGTAGAGTTGTCTGCTGAGACCAGGGCTGTGTCTGGGACTCTTACAGAAATCATTTCACCCCCCTGTGACATGCAGCCACCTCTGGGGTGAAATACGGCAGCTGCCAAAGGGCTCTCAGAGCACTTCACTAAGGTGAGTCGACACTTCACAGATGAGGAAACCAAGGCCCAGAGGAGTTCAGTGAATTGCCCAAGTCGACACAGCTGGGACTAGGGCCCAATTTCACTGATTCCTGGTCCCATGCATTGCCATATACTGCCCCCATGTGAGATGGAAATTCCAGGTTCAACTAAAACGAGCAGGGGAACTGAGGTAGGCAGAAGGTAATGTGCTAGATAATGACCAAAGCTGTAACCTGTGCAGGACACTTAAAGTTAACAACCTGACTCTTGCATAAAGGGCCCTAAGTTCTTTTAATTTTACTAATGGTCAGGATCTCCATTTTATACCTAATCCAAAAAACCCTTCCAGTGAAAGGCTCCTTTTAAGGCTGGATGTCCATGCTACAGGTAAAAAAGGCAGGGCACCTGAAAATCTTTTTGGTGGGGACTGTGTGTTCTGCATTTGTACAGCGCCTAGCACAATGGGTCCTGGTCCCCGACTGGGGCTCTTAGGCATTACAGTAACACAAATAGCAATAAGTGTTTATTAAAATGTTAGGGGGTCAAACAGAATTAGGGGCCTAATGCCGCCTGCTAATGGAACATGGCGGGGTATTCTCCAGTCCCAGGCTGTCTCCAGAGGTGCTAGCAATGTCTTTGTGGGTTGTATCACATCAGTGGTGGTGGTAGCCAGGCGCCATGCAGCCTATTAAAACAAACACCGTCCCACCTCTCCGTGGGCGAGACTAACAGTTATCTGTGGGCCGTTAGGCAGGTGGCCTAGCCCAGCGGGTACGGTGTGCAAGAAAGCACCAGGAGACCTGGGTTCTACACCTGACTTGCGGGGTGACACTGGGCAAGTTGCTTAGGCCTCAGTTTTCCCAGGGTAGCTACTTATTCTGGTTGCCCAACTTGAGCCACTTAGGGCCAGATTTTCCCAGCACCCACCAGCTCCCGTTGTGCTCAGAGCCTAAAAGGGAGCTGATCTCTTGGAATTTTCCATGCGTCTGTGGACCTGCACTGGGACTGGGCAAAGAACCACCGGAATGAGAGTAGACTGGCTGCTTTCAACACTAGTAGCTTTCACAGGAGACCATGTCTCCCAGAATCCTCTGAGTCTCGGAAAACACGGTGCATCCTACAAAGGCCCTCCCTGAATCCCTATATGTCTCAGGAAGGGACGGGTCCAGCAGCTTTTCATTAGGAAGAGAGAAAGCGCCTCTGGGACATGTAGGCTGCCAAATAGCGCGAGATGCCTGGGAAACATGCAGGAGGCTCCAAACCCCTAGTACACGAGGTGCTAGCCTGCAGGAGAACATGCTCAGTTTGCTCTCGCTGGCGAGTGGGCATCCAGCCAATGGGCTGTTCCCCTCCAAGAGGGGGAGTAGCCAGAGGGGGAGAGCCATGTCCATAACAGGGAGCTCAGTCAATATGGGCTTATCGACTCCTGTATCCTGAAGGCCTTGGGGCATCAAAAACAACAACCCCGCTAAGGCCAGTAAAATTGCAAATGGGCAAGGGCAGCCTGACCGCCTTTATCGCCGGCCTGTGGAGTGAAGAGCAAGCCAGTAACAAAGCCCCAGGAACTCCCCAGTCCTGATGCTAAGGGCCTGATCCAAAACCAGTGGAGATTGATGGAAAGACTCGCGTCGGCTTCAAGGGGCTGTAGCATTTCGAGTGCAGACAAGCCCTGTGTGTTCCCATCAGAGCTCTCTAAGTTTTCAGCCAAATCTGGCCACCAGAACTGCTGATCTCGCAAGATTTTAACCAGCCACAGTGCCAGAAATCTTGTATGATTATCTAAATTTGTGAGATCCCCACCATTTGGGTCCAAAATCTTAGGTGAGCAGCTGACAAGACTGGCCTGATGCGGCTTGTGGGATTGGTTTTCTCTCTGGGGTAGGGACTATCTTTTTGTCATCTCTGGGGCTCTTGGGCACGAGCAGAATACAAATAATAAAGAATAATTTATGAAAAAAGAATAGCTATGTATAACTTGGTTGAGCTAGAGCTAAGGGAGGTGGATGGATGTGTTCACTAAGCCAAGAGAAGGATGATTATGGGTCAGACAAGAGGGTATATGTAAGAGCAATGGGATAAAATTAAGAAAAGGAGAATGTTGATTAAATAGCAGGGAAAATGCTATGGCAAATACTAGCACGTGGGAAGGGGTGGAAACACAATCCTTGATCCTCTTAAAACTGGACTGCATAATGTCAGGAGCAATCAATCCAGAGAGATGGACAAGGAAGGTCATCTTCATCAATGATACATAGCATATGACACGTTTCATCTCCAGGTTTCAACACACTTTACCCTGCGGGACAGGTATTATTATGCCCATTTTATTGATGGGGAAGCTGAGATGCCCACAGTTACACAACAGGTCATCGACAGAGCCAGGAATGGAACCCAGATCTTCTGGCACCCACTCTAGTTGCCCTGTTTGCTGGGCCCGTTGCTTTATTGAGTTAGTTCTTGGTGCACTAAAGAAAATGCAGAGGGGATTTTTTGGGTCTGTTCCCCCCAATGCCAGCTTGCGGCTGCTGTGCAGAGGCTTCCACTCCCCAAATCCGTCTCCTTGATCCTGCTGCCACTTGCAGCAGATGGTGTTTAGGTGACTAAGCGGATATTGAGCTCACTGTGCTGTCTTACCGAGGATCTTGGAGACAATGTGCCGTATTAATGCTCGGAAAGCAACGCCGCCAGATTACACAGCAGCTACTGATTCTCTTATCTGCTTACAGGGAATTTCCTCCCCCCCCCCCCCAAACCAATTGATGCGCTCAGATGTTCTTTGTGCAGCAGATGGGTTAACCGTTAGGAAGGCAGCATGTCTGCTTTAAATACCATACAATAGAGGATCACCCAGTGTAAAGTCCTGACCTCTTAGCTGTGGCCGCGTGGGCTCCTCCAGTTTATCCTGCCTCGAATTTGTCAAAATCAAATGGCTGCCCAAGTTACTGAAGGAGGAAGGAAGCTCAGTGCTGTCAGATGCCCAGGGACTTGTACACGTTAATGCTTGGCTGTATAAAGAGCATCAGTGCACGCTGGAAACCGCACCAAGCAAGCAGATTAAAAAATATAGATATGAGTCACTAGAAAAGCTGCGGGGTTGGTAATAAGATATGGCGCCTTTCATCTCGAGATCGTCCTGTCTGAATTAGGCCTGGGTCAGTACTGACCAAAAGGAATCACCATTTGCTGGCCTCCCTGGTGCCTTGCGCGGAATGGTTTTGGTGAGCCTCAGTTCATTTCCCAGGGGGACGAGTGTCCACGTCCCCAGAAATGTCCAGCCTGTCAGTCAGTGCTCATCGGCTCCCTTGTTGACAGCCTACCTGGAAAGATGAGGGACCCAATGCACATGGATTCTGACCTATCCCATCCTATCTCCAGCAGGGATTCCTGCAAAGAAAACTTAGTGGTGGTGCGGGCACCTGCTACTTCCTTTTCTACGAGTAGACGGAAGAGTTGGGGTTTCAAGCCAGCGCCTTTCCTTCGCAGGATAGACCCAAATCATTCTGAGGTGCATCATTCAGGGAACAGGGCTGCAAATCAGCAAGGCACATAAGCAACGTTCCCTCTAATTTTTGTGTGCGCAAAACATTTCTTCTGTGCAAATTGTTGTGCTTCTGTGCAAATGTTTGTGTGTGCGGTGTTTCGCATGCACACACGCGCCCTGCTTAGAGGGAACAGTGGCCGTGGCTACCTTTAGCTGCGGGCGTAGCCTGGTTGACGTATGCTCAAAATTAAGCATATGCTTAAGTCTCTTGCTGAATCGGGGCCTAAACCAGTCACCTGGGGGAGTGAAGCTTTGCCAGAGGATGGGTCTGTGGTTCAGCCGTTCCAGGTGTCTACAGAGCTTGAGCAAGGGTTGAGCAGGGACAATGGGAAAATGCCCTGCCTGTGTGCGGTTCACGTCCGGATTCGCAACAGCGCTTAGCAATGTTCCTGATTCTGAAATGAAGCCTGCAAGTCTACATAGGATCGGGATGTTTGCTGCTGCTGCTGTGACTGTTGTTATCTGATTTCCTAATCTGCGGCATCCTGTAGAAATTAAAACCGCCTGGAATATAGGGACTGCCAGATCTCGCTTGCCTCTCTTAAAAGGGAAATTCATCGCACTGAGAGCCCGGTGCGTGATTAAGACATCACTTTGTGCTAAGGATGACAGCTTGATTGCTGTGGAGAGGAAGGAATTGCATACCCAGGTTCTTAAGCCGCATTAAAATCTCCACTTGGGAGACCCCCTTACCCAGTCCAGAGGCCGGGATTGGTTATGCTTGCAGCTCTGTAGCTACCTGGTGGTTACACTGTTATTACGCGGGGAGAGCTTCCGATAAAGGGGTACCCCCTCATCTTTTCTATTGGGACTGGTGGAAAAACGAATTTTCACAAAGATGTTTTCCCCAAGTGTCGGGGCGGGAGGGGAAGGGAGGGGGGGGGTCTGTCTCTTTAAAGGCCTGGGGCCAGCCAGCCCTGTTTGATTATCAGACCCTGCTGGGAAGGGGCCTGGTGTTCCCTATAAAAAGGGCTGAGACAGCTCAGTCGAAGGAGAACTGCCGGGTCCTGTGGCTGACCCTGGAGTAGCGAGAGCGGGGACCTGAGGGATCGGACTCTGGCTCCTGGCAGCCTCAGCTGTGAGTTTGGTGGTGGTTGGCGAGTTCTGTTTGAAGCGCTTGAAAGACGCTGGGGGCCCTTGCTGTGCTGAGACAGGCCAGCACCTCACACCTCTGCGGGGTTTGAAACGGAGTGACTTCGCTCCCCAGGAAGGAAGGGTGGCCTGGCAGGGCAGGGTGCTGGAATGGCACCTGCCAGCAGGGCCGGCTTAACCTTTTGTGGGCCCCCATGGCGCGGGGAGGTCAGTCCCCCGAGCGAGGGGCAATGGGGCACGGCAGGGGCCTCCCCACTCCGTCCAGCCCGGTGCGAGGGCACTAGTTACAAACCGGCAGGTGCCAGATGCACATTAGCCCGCCTGGCCCCGTGCCGCCAGCGTGCCCCTTCCCCGTGGGGGCGGGCCCACGCCACACAGCCCCCCCTCCCGACACCAACACCCTCCCAGACCCCTCCACAAAATGCACAGCACCCTGCCCAGCGCCCCCCACAGAGCCCCCAGTGCCCCAACACATGCAGATCTTCCCAGCCCAGCATCCCCCCCGCCCCCAGAGACCCGCTCCCCCACGCCCTGCCTCCCGACCGCACTCACCGGCCCTGCTGTCTGCGGGGCTGAGCCGGCAGCGCAGCCAGGGCTGGTCCTGGGGCCGGGAATCACTCCCGCCCCTTGGGAATGGCGCCTTCAGCCAGGCCAGGGCCTGCCCCTGCTGGGCTCCCTCAAGACGCACTTGCCTGGAGGGGCCCGGCCAGGCTTCTGCCCTACTCCCAGGCGGCTCAGCTCCGGGGAGACCGGCGGGCCCCACAGGTGGTGGGAAGCAGAGACTGCCCGGAGCCGGAGGTGCCCTGGGGTCCGGCCAGGGGGCAGAGAGGAGCCGGCGGGTGGGGCCAAGGGGCGGAGAGGAGCCCTTGGTGCAGGCCGGGGCCCCTTCTGAGCACCACTGGCCCCAGTGTAAACCCGGGACTGCTCGCCAGACTCTGCGGCAGGTACCTTTGGGCAAACCATTTAATCTCTCTGTGCCTCCGAGTGCCCCATCTGTAAAATGGGGATGATAATCCTTCCTTTCTCCCACCCTGTGGGACTCCTCTGTTGAAGCGGTGAGCTCCCTGGGGCAGAGACTGCCTTGCTATGTGTTTGTACAGTGCGTGGCCCAATGGGGCTCTGCAGCTGTGGCCTGTGGGTGCTACTGGGATACAGATGGAAACAGCGGAGGGTCTGCCACAACGTCCCGAGCTTGGTTTGGTTTTTGTTTTCTCCTGAGCTGTAGAAACCCCTACCTATTTCAGGGATCCGCTGGAAGCTCAGAGGTTAATGCTGTGATGTTTCCCTAATCCCATTGGATGAATGTCTTCCTCGGGGTGCAAATCCACCTCTTCTCCCTGTGTCTAGAGGAATGATTTACTAACAGAGGCTGTGCCTGGTTGTTTCCTTAATGCCCGAGTGTTTCCAAGACTGTTACCCCTCACAGAGGTCTGTCATAAACCCAGGATGTGGGGGTGAGCTTAGATACGCACTTGCACAGAAAAAGCTCCCCTCAACACTAAACCGTTAGCCCTGCTGGATTTCAATCTGGGGCTTGCAGGAAACAAGCATCCTGGCTTCTGCAAGAGCAATTGTGCCGCAGTATCATAAATCACTTTTGTGCACACACCTTTTTCACGACTTTAATGTCGCTTGGAGCACAATAAGCACGTTGCCCAGCCGGATCTCTTTGCCGCCCTCACTGTAACCTCATTTCCGAGTGTCTATTGCTTCTGGAGAATTTCTGGCACTATTGTGACCCTGGGTATAAAAAAAGAGAAGCGAATGTTTGTTACATTTCAGACACTGGCCTGGATATTGAGATACGGTGTTATTCAGTGATCTGAGTAAGAAGCCTGAGAGTCAGGAATCATGGGGCCTAGTATGACCTCGGACATGTTGTTTAAAACAAATATGCAAACAAAATCCTGCTCTGTGCTTCAGTTTGCCCCTCTGGGAAATGGGGACAACCTACCTAAAAGGGGTATTGTGAAGATTACTCATTAGTCTCTCAAGCTTTATGACTATAGGTCATATTCTCCACGGTTGTAAATGAGTAAAACGCTGTGGAAGTCAATGTAGATGTGTGTGTTTACCCAAGCTGAGAATCTGAGCCTGTTACTCCTCGTAAGCATTTGTCTAACAGTCTGGAAAATACCAATGTATAGAACTGGTCGAAACATGTTTTTCATTGTGGGGGGTGGGGGGGGAAATAGTAGTTTCACTGAAATCAAAATGTTTGCGGAGCGGGGGGGGCAGCGTTAACTAAAAATTTTAAAACAAAACACATTTCTTTCATTGTAGCTTTTGAAAACCAAAACCAACATACAATTTCCATTTGATATTAAAAAAAACACATTTTTGTGTAAAAAAACAAACAAAAATCAAAACATTCAATGAAATTGTTTGTCAGTATTTTTCACAAATAGAACATGGGCTTTTCTGTGGCTTATCAGACAGAAGCCATAACCATATACCAGGGCTATGGTTATTAATGACTAATACGTACCTTTTACACAGCTCTTAAATCAAATTGCAGATTTGGGGCCTGATTTCTTCCCCGCAGGGTGCCGAGCACCTCTGGAAACTGGATGCATCACTATTCATTATATGTTGCCCATTGAGCACTGGCAGCAGGATATGCTGCTTAATAGTCTCTAGCCTCTTCTCATGGAATTTACTAACATTACGTGTCCCCCTGAATAAAGTCCTGCTTGCTACTGGCTTGGAAGGCAATCCCATCCCCCCAAAAAACATCATTTCCATTTTTGCAACCAAATCCCAGCACTTGAACTTGTTCAATTTTCAGGTTTTCATTTTTTTGACAAACTCAAAAAAAATGCCAATTTTTTGAGTGATTTTTCTCCACTGATTTACTGGCCACTTGCATATGAAGAACATGAGGCAAAGAACTAAAGGTTTGATTTTACAAACACTGGACCGTGTGAATAACTATAGTGCACTAGACTGCTAACTGGAATAAAGTTACTCATGTTCTTAAAGTATTTGCAGGTTCGGGCCCTTGGAATTTACCTGACCGTATCTGGAATTTATTTCTCGCTTGTAATAAGACACCAGAGTAAATATAAGGAGAAACCCTTTTGTCAGGATAAAACCCTGAATGGAGATATTTTCCTGTACTGCACACAACAAAGCAGAGCTCGAGAGATGCATAAAAGCCAGAATAAATGGATGGTAGCCTAGTGACCCTAACATATGGAGCCCACATTAAACCTTGGAGCGTGTGTGAGTGGGCCCACCCTTCCCTCCAGCCAGCCAAAACCTGCTTTTGTCCTTAGCCAGACGCGCAGACAAAGGAAAGCACATGGCCCACGTGCCCCATCGTAAATTCAGTCTTCTCGAAAATGGAGCAGATCCAGCCCATTCCCTGTGGTTTCGCTGGCCGATCAGTTTGACAGCATAAGCTACTGCTCCTGAGAGTTGGGGCTTTTAAGTTTCACTGGGTCTTTTGGGGAGGACCATGCCAGATGTTTGGCTGCACTGAAGACTTGAGCCTGTCCAGGCTTGGGCACATGAGTAACTGGACTCAAGTGTGTAGTCCGCTTGAGGATGTTAGCGACAGCTAGGGCGGGGCACATGGGATGGTGGTACCCACTTCTTCCTCTCCTCGGTCAAGTAGTGACCCTCCCCCTCTCTCTCTCATTACTGTATGACTTTGTGCCCTGGGCGGCTGGCTTGAGGACTCAGAGGTGGTGGGTGCTTGTGGGCACGGGGAGGTTTCAAGGACAGGGTGGCAACAGGTGTCAGTCCTGGTGGTCCTTGAGGAACAACTCTCATGATGTTTGGCATTTCTCTTGCAGCCCCAACTCCTGGAGTCAGGGGATTATGAGAGGATCTTAGGGGGGTTTATTTGCTTTTATAAAGTAAGTTTGTAGCCCTTATGATTGTGGGTGAAAAGCTTGAAAAGTAACCCCTACCTGGTCAAAAACCAAATCAATACCCGGCCCATATTGATCCTATTTTGAGGGGACCTGAGTCAGGGTTCCTGAGTGCTTAAGATTGGCAGTAGTGTGTCTAAAACACACCAAACTCTGAGGTGCTAAAAATTCAGATCTGGCTCCAAGCCACTTGTCTTAATGGAATTATCTGAACCTCACGAGTCAGAGTGGAACAGACTATCCTGCTAGAACGATCTTTCCCATCAGCTTTCCGGGTTGTGTCTCACTCAGAAATACAAAGGCATGTGAAATCCAAAATAGGGTCTTTGGGGAAAAAAATGTTATCCAGACTCTCTAAAACAGAGGTGGGCAAACTACAGCCCGCGGGCCACATCCGGCCCATGGGACTGTCCTGCCCGGCCCCTGAGCTCCTGGCCCAGGAGGCGAGGCTAGCCCCCGGCCCCTCCCCTGCTGCTCCCCTCTCCCGGCTCAACGCTCTGGGCGGCGGGGCTGCAGAGGGTCCCGGGCTCTTGACCGGTAAACTCCAAAGCTCTGTGGCTGACATTTTTAAAGGTATTGAGGCATGCAGTGCTCAGCATTGCAACATCGAACTAACTGGGGGTGGGGGCGGGGGCTTGGCATCTAAAGGCTTTTTGAAAATTAGCCTCCTAAATCAGCGAGGCATTGTCCTGCTGAGCACAGCAGCACCTAAATACCTTTAAAAATCCAGGCCCCTGGAAAGGAAAGCAAGTATTTTTGTCCCCATTTCTCAGATAAGGAAACTAAGACCCTGGGAGATGAAGTGTCTTGCCAGAGGTCACATGTAAGGCTGGTAGCAGAGCTAGGAATAGAAGCCACATCGCCAGTCTCCTAGTCCAGTTCCCTCTCAGCGTGGACCATGCTGCCTCCCTAGATAAGAAGCTCTTGGGTAAATAGGGTGACCAGATGTCCCAGTTTTATACGGACAGTCCCAATATTTGGGACTTTGTCTTGTATAGGCGCCTGTTACCCCCCAGCACATGTCCTGATTTTTCACACTTGCTATCTGGTCACCCTCGTACATGGCAACAGAGGCAATCTCTCTGGCCCAGACAAATCTTGCATGGCATATGTGCTAACAGGCAAAACCATCTTCTCTCTCTCTCTCTCTACACATGCTCAAACAGGTGATCAAAGACTGATTGTAAAATTAGCAGCAAGTTTCATGGCAAACCAAGATAGGGTCCAGCTCTTTGCAGCTTTGGGCCCAGACCAAATGCGAGGAGTAACCCGGAGTGTATACAGACATCCAAATATTCCACCCATCCTCCCTCTTGGCAAAGCAGAATGGATGGGAAGGTGGTGCTTTTAAAACAGCCTGCCTCTCAGAAGGGATGCTATTACGCAGGGCAAGTTCTGCTCTGTATGGTGCATGATAGCACATCGAAATGTCGAATTAACCTGAAAGAGTTTCCAGATCTGATAGGACTCTGCTTGCAAGACATTGCACTTCCTACTCATAAAATCCTGGTGTGCCATAAAAGGATCGGTCCCATCTGTACCTCAGAAACATGGAGGTTAAAAGTCAGACATAGTAATCTAAGAGCATGGGATCTGTCGTACCAGGGTAGACCCAATGGTCCATCTGATAACCTCTCTCCGATAGTGGCTGATGCCTGATGCTTCAGAGGAAGTATCTTGCAGCTTGCTTTAAAGTTTATAGCCAACTGTTCATTGATGATTATGGAAATAGAGCAAATTCCTTCCTGCTCCCTGCAGTTGTCAGCTGATTCCCTGAAGCGTGAGTTGGTTAACCCTATCAGAGCTTACCCGAACTAGACAGAACAGTAGGAATTAGGTGGTGCGGGAGGAGGGGAAGGCCTATTATTTCATCTATCTCCTTGGGGTCAGGGCAGGATTGTTCCTTGCTGCACCCTGCGTTGACCATGGTGGAATATAACAGGCACTGCATTAGGGATCATAGCAACGGCCGATCTTGTCTGCAATCCTTTACTGAACTCTTCAGAGGAAGACATAACCCCTCTGCTTGCATTTTCATTGGGGAGTCCTGCACGCTTGGGAGAAATCTTTTTCTGACCACAAGCAGTGATCGGTATCCATTCGGGATTAGGAGCACTGTGTCATTTGGATCCTAGCTAGTGTAGGAGCAGCTCCTGTGACCATCGGTGGTGGTGTCCCTGCCTGTGTGCACACACCAGAGCAGTCACCTGGCCCTGTGGATGTCCTCCTATCGAACCTGAGAAATTAGCATTTCCGCTGCAGACTGGATTGCTGTGCCCAAAGCAACTTGCCTGCCTTTCGTGATACCCAGGAGACAATGGCTTGTCTTGTGTCCGGCTCCAGACCACTCATTCAGTCACTTTCCAGAAGACTGTGCTGAGAGCTCTGGGAAGTGGTGGGGAGCTGATCTTTCCCAGTAGCAACAATACACAATGGAAAAGCAAAAGTCCTGGAAAGGCTATTGCTTTGATTAAAAACGGAACTACAGGGCCTGATTCACCAACGCACCACTCAGTGCCATGGTAACTCCATTGAAACCAGTTTAGTGCCAGCTGGATGCCATTGTTTTCAGAGGAGACACACTGGTGTAAATCAGTGGTGAATCAGGCCCATCATTTTGTTTTGTTTTGAATACTCTCCAGTTAAAAATCATCTAGAGGATAGAGCACTGGACTCAGGAGATCTATGTTCAGTTCCTGGCTTTGCTGCAGACTCCTTGTGTGACCGTGGGGAAGTAATTTCACCTCTCTGTGCCTCCATTTCCACATCTGTAAAATGGGGCTGGTAGTGCCTGGAGAGCTGTGTATGAAAAGCGCTAGGTGTTATTTGTGTGTGAAGCAAAATAACTAAACCCACCATCAGGGGGTTTCTTGCTCGGAGTTAGAGGTTTTCCCTGGACGGTGCTGCACTCGTCTGCAAAAATGAATTGGCTGCCGTATGTCGACATATGTTCGCACAGAGCGAGGACAATGAGCGGAAGGGTCGAATCGCTGGGAACGAAGAGATGGGAAAAGACCAAGTATTTTGGCTGAGAAAGAAAATAATGGAGCCAGATTCTGAGCTCAGCCACCCCGTTGCTATAAATTCAGAGTAACTCCACTTAGGTCTATTTACTGGTGTAAACATCGTAGGCCAGTAGCCTTCACTTCTTAACATTACCAGTCACTTTGCCCAAGAGCTGGAGTTTTAACCCTGGTGTGTAAGGATATATATGTCTGCTCTGCAAATCAGAGGGGTGAGGGCAGCACATGGAGACACGCCCGCTAGCTAGATCAAAGCTAGCCTGGGTGTAACACCTGGGACCCTGGGTAAGTATTTGAGCGGCCGTCCTATGCTGCCACATCTTTATTGCTATTGTTGTTTGAGCTAGCGCCAGGGGTATCTACACCTGCTGCAGTCATGCCACCTGACCACAGTGTAGACAGACCCGAAGCAAGGTCGAGCCGGTTTCTCTCCTGGGCTTTTAGCTTAGGAACACATGGATGCCTGTGCAACGTGCTACCAGACCCGGTATCATTTTACACTTAACTTGCATCCCTTTTGAAAGAAAAGGTGCCTAAATCAGGGTCCTAGCCTGCCCGTGTCTCTCTAACAGCTCGGACACAGTCCTGCTGCTGCCTCGTTAACCCGCCAATCAACGTTTCACCCATCTCCGCAGAGAAAGGCAAATAATCTTCAGACAATTGGCTGCACTGTTTTTCCCCTTCTTCGCCCCTGCGAGCTGTATTTAATCCAACAGGATCTAGTGTGGCGGAATTGGTGATCTGCCAACTAATATGCTTTCTCAAGAGGCAGCCTGCTTTTTGCTTACCGGCTCTCTAGCGTAATGGGGAGGGGGTGCTGGTGGAGGGGAACGGTAGGGTTGTGTTTCAGCCGGATTGAACAAAAGACTTTGTGTTGTACTTTTGCCATACAGTTTGACAGTGGAGTGATGCTGTTGGCTATGTCTCCACCACATGCAGGCTGCTGCTTCTCGGTGAGAATCGTTAATTCTCCAGGCTAGCCTGTGACAACAGTTTATTTGGCGGGGAATTGGGGAGGGAGGAATATCCGTGAGAGGAGCCTAATATCCCTTCCCCTATTTAAGATGCCGTGGGATTGGTGGTGGATGGGCATTTGAAGCCTTGCATTAAATCGGAGAGCAAGCCGTGGCGGTAGAGGCTGGGATATGCACCGGGGTGGCTTTTTCAAGTGCTGCCTGGAGAGAGGGAGACCCCTTGATGTTCATTATCTCAGAGGCTGTGAGCAGTGTAACGAATTGGGTAGCATTCTCCCACTTTGTCAGCCTGCTATCGCCTGCTTTGTGCCTGGGTATCCTATAGAAATGCAAGTCTTTTCTCCAAGAGCCAACATGCTGAAGTTCAGCTTTTTATCTAAGACCCTGCAGATGGTGAGGATTAGAAGGCCTCATGGGAGTTAACTTAAAGTATTATGTAGAAGGGGGGGGGAAATCCATTAATTACGTATGCTTGCGCACAGTGGGGACACAGAAATATGCTCCTCAGGCAGAGAAGTTTGGAGATCCCAGCAGGAAATCCAACCCACACGAGTCATTTATCCCCCCAGTTGCCTCTTGGTGCTGCCACAGTGTCCCTGGCGCAATTTTAATTTGACAAAGGGAAACTTATCGAAAGCTGCAAGATGGTCTAATCGGGTTATTCTGTGGAGCTGATGCTCAGTGTAGCCTGTGGCATGCGGTACCTTTGAGGCCTGATTCTCTGCCATACGGCCCTGTTTCAAGAAAGCACTTGAGTGTATGCAGGACCTCCATGGAACTGATGCACAAGCTAACAGTTAAGCTTCATTAGGATTTAAGCACCTGCTTAAAGTTAAGTACCCTTTCCCTGGTTTTGGGGTGGGGGGGGTTTAGGTCCCCATCAGGTGTCATTCCACTGAAGTCAGTGGGACCTGGTGTTTATCAGTGAACTTTCATCCATCCATAATATATTCACAGGCCTCTCCTTAATTCATACTGAACCCTTTGGGTGTAGCCTCTGATCTTCCTTAGTCCAGTTTTACATTGGCGTGTTTCCAGACTCTTCAGTGGGCTTCTGATTCTCACCAGGGCAAGTGAGAGCGAGCAAGATTGTTTTTTGGCCTAATTCCACCCTCTGCTGTGAATGTGCATCTCCTAGCTAGGTCAATGGGAAGTAGGTGTGGGTGTAACCTCACCTGTTAGGCAGGGATTTCAAAGGAGCCTAAGGTGAGTCATGTGCCCAACTCCCTTAGACTCCTTTGGAAATCTCAGTGTAAGTCTTTAAAGAAGATAGCTTTGAGGTTTGAATATCCCTGGTGTAATGTAGGCCCTTAGAAGCCTTTACGCTGGCTATGGAATTGTTCCTCAGGAGACATGATAGCAGCTGGCTTGACGGCTTCAGGGGTGCTCCAAAAGGACCCCTCTTGGTGGGGAATGAACCCACAGATGCTCTGCCACCAAAGAAGCGTGGCTGGGGACCAGAGTGCCCAGGTGTCCAGTTTTCAACCAGAAAATCCGGTCAAAAGGGGACCCGATGGTGCCCAGTCAGATCTACTGACCAGACACCCAAAGTTCGGTTACTGCAGGCAGGGAAGGTGGGGAGGCACTGAGTCATCACCCGGGCAACCTCCTACCTGCAGGTGAGTCCCTCCTGACTCATGCAGGAAGAGGGAAAAAGCAGTGAGCGACAGAGGGAGGGGGAAAGAGGATGAATGGGGATGGGGCCTGTGGGGAAGGGGCAGGGCAAGGCAGGGGCGGGTCCTTGGGCAAAGGGATGGGGCGGGGGCAGATCCTTGGGGGGGCGGGGGGGGAAGGTGCAGGGCAGGAGTGGGCCCTTGGGCGGGGTGTGTGTGTGAAAGGGGTGTTTCCAGCATTGCTGCTGGAGTGTCCATTTTTTAAATATTACAAAGTTGGCAACCCTATTTGGGATAGACCTGCATGGTGGATTGCCTGAATGGCACCGATGCTATTCTACTGCCCTCTGAGATGCGCTGGTCCAGGTGGATGGCTACTTAGCCTAGAAGTAAGGGTGCTCTTGAGGAGATGAAAGGCTGGTTTGACTCTGTGGTATCAGGGTGTTGAGGTGTCTCCGACCACAAAGCCGAAAAATGCAGAATACAGCCGCGGTGCCCAAAAGGGACTGAGGGGCCCTGCAGGGAAAGGGGTGTGGCGTTATCATACACCTGGGAGATGCAGCACAATCTGGTGGTATAAACAGGAGTTAATTGGAGGCTGAAAGGGTAAGAAGGAGAAAAATGTTAAATGGCTGAAGGGATGCATGAAACTGTTTCAAGCTGGATACAGAGACCGATTAGAATTTTAAAAGAAACATTAAAACGATGACTAAAAATAAGAAATTTCCTTAGAGGTCACATCTTCCTCTAGAGCCGTCTGCAGGAAAGCAGTGGAGGGCTGTGCCCAGTGCTAGGCGCTAGTGAATCCCAAGTTCTAATCCCAGCTCTGGTAGTGACTCTCTGTGTCACCTCTGCTCTACAGCCTCCCCATCCGCAAAGCGGAGATGATGCCGATTTGGTGTGCTAATTAGTTAGTCTGTATGCACTGGTATGAGTGCGTAGGGTGTGATTATTGGCATCCTACCAAGTGGGACGGAGGAAGGCTCGAGTCACTGCCTCAGGGCGCAGGTGATCTGGGTTAGGTTCCCAACTCGGCCACAGACTTCCCTGTCACTCTGGGCAGTGACCTCATCGGTCTGTGTTCTCCATCTCTGCCACAGGGACCACAGACCCTTGGCCTTGTCAATTTAGGTAAGTTCTCTGGGGCAGAGGCTGTCTCTGGAGCAGCCAGCCTCGGATCTTGGTTGGGGCATCTGGCCCCTGCCGTTATTCTGGTGTAAAATGCCACCGGCGCTTTGCTCAGGTGCAAATGGTCACACAAGGGAGAAGGCGGTGGAGAATCAGGCCCCCGGGCACTGTAGAAGCGGTAACCGTGGTTACCAGCCGTTGTTAGGAAAGACGGGCAGGGGGCGGGAAAGGCATGCTGTCCATTTCCTGTGATTGCAGGGCACAGGCTTTGGCAGACCCACCTCTCCATCATCCAGCGGTGGGACACGGCAACCTTAAACCCAAGTCTCTGCTGCTGGTCCATAGTAGGTGTGCTGGAATCCCCACTGGAGGGTGCAGACACCGAAGCAATTACACGATAGTGCAGTGGATTAACATTGACTCTGGAGGAGGCATTTTTTTCTGTCTCCTGCCAGGTGACCTCCCCTTGTCGCTCTGCAGCCCACGTTCTCTCGTGGCCCCGATGTTATTTCCATCACCGCCCCGTTGACCTTTTCAGTATTCTGCGTGCCGATAGGTTTAAGCCATTGCTGCCCTTTCCTCCCACCGCTGGCTACAGGGAGATGGGCATCGTGGCCCGGCAAAACAAAACGGTGGCTATCTGGGAGATGGGGGTGGCGTGTAAAAAGTCAGCATTGTGCAGTTCTCGCTGCGGTGAGTCACTGAATATGCCAAGCCCGGCCATTCTTCTCCCTTCAGCGGGGAGGGAAGAGGTTGTCAAAGCTGCAGGATAAATCCAGAATGACGATGAAAACAGCAGCTCGGATAACAAAGACAATTAGCCACTTTATTCTTAATGTGCCATTAATCACTTCTAAAGAATGGCGGTGTGCAGACTGACTGTCTTCACTCATCAGAATCATGAAACAGAAGCTGCCCTCCTTGGCAAAGAGTTCAGATCCTACATTTTCCCCATGGAATCCATAGTACGTGCTCATTATCAACTGCCCCATCAACCTCTCTAAGGCCTGGTCTCTACACCAGTTGCACTAGTTTTTAGCACAAGGCGTGATATTGAATTGATTTAGTTAAACCAGCGCAAAAGGCCATGTGGACACTCTTTCTTTGGTTTCAACCAGATTTAATTCAGTTTAATTTCAGAGCTTGTCTACATTATGCAATGTGCACGATGAAGTGTAAATGCTACTGCGCACCAATGTGTTACACACTCACTAGCCTGTGTAGAGCCTGGTGGCATACACTAAAAGTTTCCCAGTGTGCTTTAATGTAATACAGTAGTCATTAAAGTGCATTAGGGAACTTTTAATGCATGCCAGCAGGGTCTACATGCGTCAGTTGGTGTGCATTTAGAATTCACGCCCGGTGTTGCACTGCATAGACAAGCTCTAAGTTACTTAAGAACAGGTTTTAACTAACCCAAAACAAACCCCTCTTAAACTCTGAAATAGAAGCATTCACGCAGGGTTGAATTAAAACCAGTGCAAGTCTGTGTGTAGAGAAGACCGAAAGGAGTGAAGTTAATTTTGTTAACTTAGTTAATTTTGTGTGTGGACAGACTTTTATATGACAGGTTTAAACTGATTATATTGGTCTAACACGCTAAAGCAATAAAAGCCGGGTTTTAACTGATGTGTGTGTCCCCTCACAAAGTTGCACCAGTTTAATTACATCAGGTTAACATTATGTTGTTAATTAAATGAGTGCAACTTCTGGGGATTGACCAGGCTGAAGGCTGAATTGCCCCACTGCCTTGCCCCTTGTGTGATCCTTAGCGTCTGTGCACAATGGGTGTTACGGCAGAATTCTACACCCACTGTGTAGAAAGTGGGTGTAGAAAGTGCAGTGCAAAATTAGGCCCCAGCTCTCCCTCTATATGTTTCCCTCTCCCCCCCCGCTTTAAGGATTTTGATTGGGCCCATCACTCTTTTATCTAACGACCATGAGAGAGAGGCTGGGAATGATACTTTAAATGTAAACCTAAAACCAGGATAGTTCTAGGAATTCATTGTAGACTTAATACACTCACCTTTAGGTCACCAGTTCAAATCCAACCTAACTCAGCAGTGACCAGAGGTAACTATCTGCCTTTGGGTCAGATCCTCAGCTGGTATAGTTCCACGGAAGCCAGACTTAAACCAGCTGGATCTTTTTGATTGCTCATCTGCAGCAGATACCCTCCACAGCGCAGAGAATGGTTGAACTTGAGGAAAACGGAGGCTGATTCACCTTTTCACTTATGCTGAGAATTGGGAGTAGCTCCGCTACTCTAATGGTGTAACTGAGAGGAGAACCAGGCCCCGGCAGTGGATTCTACAGAGATGCAGATCTGCCTGCGTGCACACGGAATGAACATTCTTGTCATCTCCCTCAGCCTGTTTGTTGCAAAGAGGTGGAAAAAATACCCTGGTGTCTGGCAGGAATCAGGAAGCCAGCGGCTGGCTCTGTTTGGCATGTTTTGCCTTGGTTTGTATGTGTTTTGTGAGGATACTTTGCTTTAAAAAAAACACGTTTCTGTTTGATTAACAAACACCTAATCCCAAGAATCAAGTGACGTTATTTTTCCATGATTCACAGGAAAGGCTTCGACTGGCTGCCTTAAGATGCTGAAGTAGCCAAGCCCAGAGATCTGAGCAACCAGAAGGTAAGACACAGGGAAGTATTCAGTTCTATGGAAATGTCTGAATTTTGTTTCCGAAGGACTGTTTGGACCTAACCAATCCTTAATACTCGCCTGCAGGGGGGGAACAGTCTTTCAGTGTCTTCTTCAGACTATGGAGTAGTGTTTGAGGATGGTAGGCTCAGATCTTCACGTGGTGTAAATCAACGTAGCTCCATTGAGTAATGCCAACATGTACCGGCTAAGATTCTGGCCCCTACGTTTTCCAGTCTCAGCACCGAGGCAATCGTGCACAATTTGTACAGTTAATTGAATGTGGTTTCGCACGTCATAGGTTTTGATGTTAAACCCCAGAATCCTTTCATTCCGTGGGACTTGGTTGGCTCAAGTGGTCGCTAATAGCACATGGAGCCTGTCACCTTTTGGTCACGGGTTCACATGTAACTCCGGCTGGTGGTGACCACACGCGGTTCTCATCGGAGCGTTGCTCTGTGCTGGGAACTGAGCTGCCCTGTGTTTCTTAATGGATGTGCCCCCATCTCCAGTAAAAACACCACGACCGATCAGCATGCTTGTTGGCAGTTTCAGAAGAGGAGCCGAGCCACAGGATTGCCTCTTTGTTTAGTGGGAGCTCTTTGGAGGCTCACATGGGAGTTGGACACCCAACTCCCATTGTCTGTCCTTCATCCTGACTGTCCTCGGTGCAAACATGTGCCACAAAAAGCAAAGCAGCTTGGAAACCCGGTGCCTTGAATTCTCTTTGTGGGGGTCAGGGAAGGAAATTCAAAGGACCAGGTTGTCCCTTACAACCCCTTTGAGGGGTTTCCTCTAACAGTCCTGTTGGGGGGGAAAGGGCAGTATTAGATTCTCAACCTGGGAGTCACAAATGCGTGTCAATGGGTCATGCGACCACCACCACCCACACCCCCCACCCACACACACCTTTCCCAATATTTCTAGGTACTGGCTACATGGGACGTGTGCCCCAGGGTGGGGAAAAGGCTGAGAACCACTGCTTGGCCTCCTTTATAGATGCCATTCAAACTCATGGCCTCAGCCCACGGAGGGGATATAAACAGAAGCTCGTGATTTCTGCTGCTGTCTCATATTGTCGAGGAGGAAGCAGAGTGGCCTCATTCTGAATGAGTAATACCTGGGTTAAGCTTACAGGTATTGTGTGCGAGTGAGGTATATGCCACTGTGCCTGTTAGGACAGGTGAAAGACCGCGGGTGGTACAAGGCGTTGGAATGTGCCTGGGCCAAAAGGCAAAGCAAGCCAAGTACTTCTCGTCTGGAGAAAGGTGGGATGGAGGGGAATGGCTTGAGAAATTCCTTGTGAGCGGTCCCATTCCCAGCTGAGATTCATTCTCTCTCTCTCTCATATCCCACTCACAGCATCGCTGGGCACAAAAACATTCTAGCGAATCAAATGCACAACAAATGGATGTGTGGTCTAGTGGTTAGAGCCACAGACTGCATTATCAGGATTCCTGGGTTCTGTTCTTGGTTCTGCCGGTGATTCGCTGTGTGATCTTGTGCAGGTCCCTTGGGGTACATCTGCACAGGGATAAAAGCCCTACGGCGTGGGCACGGCTGGCCTGGGTCAGCTGACTTGGGCTCGTGGGGTTCATTCTGGGAGGCTAAAAATTGCTGTGTAGATGTTCAGGCTTGGGCTGGAGCTGGAGCTCTGGGACCCTCCCCCCTCAGGTCCTAGAGATCTAGCTCTAGCCTGAGCCCAAACATCAGCCCTGCCAGCCCACGTCAGGTGACTCGGGCCACCCATGGGTTTTTATCCCCGTGTGGACGTACTTTTAGAATACCCCCATTCACTGCAGTGGGGTCAAGATTTCAGCCTCACCTGCAAAATGAGGAAGCTAATACAGCAAACAGGTAAGTAAGACGACATCGGCTTTGTGCTACCTCTCTGCATGAGATGGCAAACTTCATTCAAATGTTCACTAACTTCCCAGAAGGGAATGTATTTTTTTTGCCCACTCCCCCTGTGTCTATATTTCTCCGTGGGCATTTCACTGAGCTGATGTTAGCTCTAAATTGTCCAGACTGTGTAGTCCAAGTGTACAGTGTTTTAGCCACCTTCTAAGCATTATTTTTAGTCATTCTTCTAGTCATAATGTTATGGTTTTGTTTTAACCAGTGTATTTCCTGTTCCCTCCGGAGGTTGTGCAAGGCACAAATCTGCCACTACAGATATTGTGATCTAGCTGTTAGTGGCCTTGGAGTTACAATTCCTGGCTTCTGCTCTTGGCTGTGTGGTGGACTTCCAACACTGGACCAAGTCCTAGTCTCTTTAGAGTGGGATTTTTAAAGAGATCTAAAGGGGGTTAGGTGCCCAAATCTCCTTGATTTTTTTTTTTCCAGAGAGTTACCTGCCCTATTCCCTAAGAACCTTTTGAAAATTCCAGACTTTGTGCCTCAAAACATGTGCCTATAAAATGGTGTTAATATGCTTGCCAGCTCCACTGAGGGTCTGTGAATTAATCAGTCTCAGTAGTGCTATGAAATTCTCTGAAGCGTGCAAAGTGTCATGATTTTCCCTCATTGCAGATTCTTATTAATGGCTTTTACAAAATAAAGCGTACATGATATACCTATTCCCTGACTCTAGATAAAACTCAAATTAAACCCCCCACATCTGAGCTTTTGGAGCACTTGGAATTCATAGCTACATAGATTTCAAGGCTAGAAGGGACCAATGTGGTCATCTAATCTGATATGGGGGGAGGGATAGCTCAGTGGTTTGAGCATTGGCCTAAACCCAGGGTTGTGAGTTCAATCCTTGAGGGGGCCATTTAGGGATCTGGGGCAAAAATTGGGGATTGGTCCTGCTTTGAGCAGGGGGTTGGACTAGATGACCTTCTGAGGTCCCTTCCAACCCTGATACTCTATGATCTCTTGTATGACCAAGGCCACAGAATTTCCCAAAACTAATTCCTTGAGCAGATCTGGATGTAAAAATCACCAATGATGGAGAATCCACCACAGCCCTTGATGAATTCTTCCAGTGGTTAATTATCCTCACTGTTAATTCAAACTTGGATCCAGATTTGCATTTTGCAGCTGAACCAAAACCCCAGATCAGAAATCCCCCGAAATTCTGGGAAATGGATTGTCTCGAACCGTGATCCAAATCAGAGGGTTCTTTTCACTGCTGATCCCTATAATAGGTCAAATCAGAATTCTAAACGAGAGTGTGGTGGGAACCAGAATTTTTTTTTTTCCATGGAAAATTCTGTGGTTTTGAATTTTTTTCCAGTCTTGAACAGGATGAAAAACAAACAAACAAAACCAAAACGTGAAACTACCCATGAAACGAAATTAACAAAAAAAAAAATCACCTTGGGGTGATCAAAATGTTTCATTTAACTTCATTTTGAAATTTTTTAAAAAATCAAAATGTTCCATTTTTTCTAGATAAAGTTTTGTCAAAATGGCACGCTTTTAAAAATTTCCAAAAAAATGGGATTTTTTTTTTGTCCAAAACAGGGAAGTTTTTCCCAAAACTTTTAACCAGCTCTATTCTAGACCAAATTCCCTTAACTTTAAGGCATAATCCAGATATTTTAGGTTCAAATTTATTTAGATGATAATCTCTGTGAGTCAGAGGCAGTCACTGATGTGTTTGCATTGTGCCTTTCATAATGGGAGGGCCTCCTCCCAGTTCTGGCTTTCAGATGCTACTGCAATAGAAACATTTAATAATAATAGATCTAAATATCATGTCTTGAGCCCATGTGGACCTCATATTGAAAGGGGCTAATGGGATCACTGGAATGGGTTACCTAGGGAGGTGGTGAAATCTCCTTCCTTAGAGGTTTTTAAGGTCAGGCGTGACAAAGCCCTGGCTGGGATGATTTAGTTGGGGATTGGTCCTGCTTTGAGCAGGGGGTTGGACTAGATGACCTCCTGAGGTCCCTTCCAACCCTGATATTCTATGAATCCTTAGTAGAACTTTTTAACATTCAGAGCAAGGGGTAGGAAAGGAGTAAATTCTTTCTTTAGCACTGAAAAGGGATGAATTAAAGCATCCAGTTAATTGTTGCTGCTATAATTTATGACCCAAAATAGTTTATTTAAGACAATATTTTAAAAAAAATCTCTGTGCAGCTTATGCACAAAAATATACGGCAAATTCTCCTTGACACAGCCATTAAAATGGACACAGTGGTTTAACTTCCATCAGCTGATGAATTAGACACTTCTACCTAACTTAATTACCTATGGCCTTCATTACCATAGTATCTGAGTGCCTCACCCTTTTTCAGGTATTTATACCTCACAGAGGCAGGGCAGTGCATTTTTATGTATGGGAAACTGAATCACAGACAGATCTAGTGCCTGGCCCCAGGTCACACAGACTGCGTGAACCCAGAAATAGAATCCAGCTCTCCTGAGACTAAACCACTGGGCCAGCCTTCCACCTCATGCTTTTATTGGTGGCATCTCAGAGAAGGGATTACTGAGTATAAACCAACATGGCTTGGAGATTGCGGTGCTCTCATCACCGAAGAGGGGAAAAAGTTGACCGCGTGTTAGTCAAACAGGAACCGCTGTGCGGACTGGAAAAGCAAGAGCGGGTACAGTTTAGAGTGGCTCCTGATGTCCCATACGGATCTGGATCTGAGTCAGGATTTCAGACACCCTGAAGTGAATTCCACTAGGTGCCTAACTACCTTTGCAAATCTGGCAGCTGATGGGGATATAGAAAATCCCACTAGGTACCTCTCTGCAGCTTTAGGTGCCCAGATCCCTTTGTAACGCTGAACGTATTGTGCTAGGTGCTGTGCAAACAGGTCGAAGTCCCTGCCCCAGAGAGCTCGGGGTGGGATTTGGAGGGTGTTTAGATCCTGGATTTTGATCCTGGCCTATGTCTAGAACAACTGAAACCCATCATTAATTCTGTCCCCGCACTATGATACATGCAGGGTAAGGAAATGATCCAAGTTATGCGTTGATGGGGGTTCTGAGCATTTCAGGGTATGGGAGACGGAAAGGTTAGTAGGGCTTACATATAGGGGACGAAGCAATAGCTGTATAAGGCCACATCCTGCTCTCTAATGTCTCCTTGCCTTCTTTGGATCACCCCATCCCCATGAACAGAGTGTCCCCTCTGTGCATAGCTCTAAAGGCACAATCTGGGCTGAAATTTGTATGAAAAGCACTGGACAAATAGTGTGATTTGTATGGAATCCTCCAATGAATTTGGTCACTAATAACTTGACCATCTACTTAATGTGAGTGGAATCAAATCCTTTGGGTTAATTAAAAATAACAATCTTCCCTTTAATAGCTGTAGGTGAATTTCCTAGACTCTTTGGAACACTGGCTATGGACACTTGACATTAAAGTCAAAATGCTGAGATGGAAAAGAGCCTAAAGAAGCCCCATGATTGAAAGTGACTACAAATAAAAGAGAGAGACAAGGTGGGTGAAGTAATATGTTTTATTGGACCAACTGCTGTTGGTGAAAGACAAGCTTTCGAGCTACGCAGAGCAATTCTTCCAGTCTGGGAAAGGTACTAACAGCGTCACAGCTAAATACAAGATCCAACAGATAGTTTAGCATCATTAGTTGGTGCCACTTAGTGCATGCTCTAACTACTTATGCTAAACTAAGTGGCACCAACTAATGATAAACTATCTGTTGGATCTTGTATTTAGCTGTGATGCTGTTAATACCTTTCCCACACTGGAAGAAAAGCTCTGTGTAGCTCAGAAGCTTGCCTCTTTCACCGACAGCAGCTGGTCCAATAAAGCATATTACCTCACCCACCTACTCTCTCTCAAATCCTAGGACCGACACAGGTACAACAACACTGCATACGCCAAGTAATTGTGTCCACAACTCACATATACAGAGCCTGATATTCATAGATCTTAAGCCTAAAAAAGACCACTATGATCTCTCTAGTCTGACCTCCTTGCATTCCCCGGGCCAGAGCATTTCTCTCACTGACTCCTGCATCCACCCCGTGTCTTGTGGCCGAGCAGCAGTGTATTTTGTTAGAACGACACCCGGTTTTCAGAAGTGCTGAGCACCCAGGCAGAGCCCAGGGGAGCTGCAAGTCGCTCAGCTTGTTCTGAAAGCCGGGCCTATAAACTCCACCTTGTGGTATGGAAGTTGGGCTGTACACCCGGGTGGCTGTCTGGATCTAAGATCAATCACGTATTTTTAATCAGTGTGACGGGCATGGACTGAACTGATGTATTGGAATTAGCGGTACAGTTAGAATAATGAAACAATCTAGTTCTTAGAGAGACCATTTCATCGGTTGGTTTCAAATGGCTTTACAAAGAGGGGGAGGGGTCAGTACTGTTATCCTTGTGTCACCCATGGTCACCCAGCAGGCCAGATCTGGGCCTAGAAGCAAAGCTGTCTGGAGTCTGAGCCCTGTACGCTCTCCTTAGGCTGTCCTGCCTAGTAGGTATAGTGTGTCACTCTCACATGCTCTAAGAAACTCTCCTTTTACCTCTGTGGATTAGCAGCATCTCCATGAGGGTGAAATTCACCACCAAAGAGGACCAGCACAAGGACCTCTGCACCATTTAAACGTTCAGAATAGGGCTGAGGGGGGACTTAACTGATGCATCGTCTCTGTGCTGCCCGCTCTTCACAGGCATAAATTTTACGCTTCGTGCCTGAACCGTAAGGATGACGGCTGTTCTACTGAACGCTCATCACCTTCTATTCAGGCAACTCGGTGCTTTACCATCATTACGGGCCTGCAATCAGTGGAATTCCTTGCACACCCCAGTGCTACTCCGGGTAAGTAAGGGTGGCTCAGTCTGGCTCTAATAAAACTAAAGAGCTACTCGTCCCTGGCACTGGGTGTGGCCAATCTTGCCAGCCATTTTTAACAGCAGCGCTGACTGTGTGTCCTATCCACTGAGCCCTGAAGCTACTTTTAGATAATAAAGAATCAAGCTCAGGATTGATTTGAGGATTATGATCAGATTCCAGAGGAAGAGTAGGTCTGGTGTTTACTTCCTTCGGCTTTCATGGAGGCCCTGTATGAGTACGTACCCTGTCTATAATGGCAAATTATTTGCACGTGCAATGTAATACATACAGAGAGAGAGCTTGCTTTACACAAACATGAAGCCCTGCAGTAAAATCTGTGTTATTTTACTTGTAATGTGCATGTATCTTCCTTGAGGCGACTACTGTAAGCTTTGTAAGTATCCTGCATGTGTGGGGAAAGGAGCAGTGAGGAAGCATGTCATTTAAAAGTTCAATGGCACACATACCCAGCTGGTTCCATGCTCTGGTAACGTGACCCAGAGCCAGTTTTCCCACAAGCAGGAAGAAAGTTAGGTGGCAGAGCTCTTATTAAATAACTGATTGGGGTTTTTTTTCCAAAGACTGTTGTAATAACCTCCCCGTTTTATTTTTCTTTCAGCAGGACCTAGAGGATCCAACCAAAATCAGGGCCCCGTTGTGCTAGGTGCAGTACAAACCTGAAGCATTTACCGTCTAAGTAGATGAGTCAGACAAAGGGGGGGGGGTTATTGTTCCCGTTTACAGATGGGGAGATGAGTCACAATGAGATTAGGGCCCCAATTCTCAAACCACTAGCTCCACATCCCAAGGATCCTACTTTAATCTGCCTCTGTAATCCACTTCACCTTTCTGTTTGCTTTACCAGTCTATACCACAGCTGTAAGATTTACCTCCCAAGACAGTGAGGTGAGGCTTAAATCATTCATAGCTTTGACATACCTGGAGACTCTTAAATGAAAGGTGCTCTAAGAAGTGGAAAAACAAGGTGTCGCTGCCTAGTATGAATGAGAACCATGGCCATCAGCTGGCTAGTGTGAATGAGAACCACTGCCATCTACTGGATGGCATCAGAATTGATCCTCTGTGTCATAGGTTCTATAATGCTAATATGTAATGGAGATTCTCCTTTAGCTTAAGCCAGTGGTTTTCAACATGTGGTCTGCGGAGCCCTGGGGATCTGCAGACTATGTCTAAGGGGTCTGCAAAATGTTGTCGTTGCCACAGAACAGTGGTTTTCAGCCTGGGGGGTCTGCAGACTGTCTAAGATTTCCAAAGGGGTCCACACCTGAAATGCTTTTAATGGGGTCTGCAAATGAAAAAAGGTTGAAAAAACCCCTGATTTAAGCCACAGGGCCTTGTGGCTTAGGAGCAGGAAGAGCTAGGCGCTATCCCCTTTGCTGCTGTGAAGTTCTGTGTTGTCATATTGTGCGGCATAGCGACAAACTTGAAGCTTTTCGCACTAAGCAGCTTTGTTATAGGACTCTGGTACCTAAACCGTCTGGATAGCCGATAAGAGCTGTGCAGAGCTATTAATAAAATAATGCTTTGTATCCAAGCCCCTATGAATGCAATCCGATCCAGAGCCTCTGAGCTGCCCTATCTCCTGCTGTTCAAAATGCTCAGACACAGTGACAGCTAATGCCGCTAGGGTGCGTTCACACATGCACATAGCTGCTTTGCGGGGACAAGTGGCCCCTAACAATAGTGCAAAGGCAAAGGGCGTGTGCTCACGAGTGCAAACAGGCTTGTTGCCTAGAGATTCCCTTCACACACATTCCTGCCGTCGCTCGGGGAAGTCTGTCCGGTCAAACCGGATCAAGAGAGGCCACGCTTCCCTCACGCAGGCACAAACAGTAATTTTGCAGGCTGTTTTAATGGGCCCTCAGCACAGAGGAGGGTCAGATAGCAGCAAGATTAATGCCTTTTCCTGATTGCCCTGAAATTAGAGATGGCTCTGGATCTCAAACTGGACAAACCTCTCCTCCCCGCCCCAAACTTTATGGGAATTGAGACTCCCAGTGATGATACCCAGATGTGAATAACACGTATCTCATCAGCAGCTGAACTGAAATTCCTAGTTCCAAGCAGCCCTGGGCTTGTAGTAGGTTTGGATCTGAATTCGCAGCTGGCATCTGAACACTTCAGGCTTCAGGGAAGTTTGTAGGTGGATCAGAACTGTGCTGCTCACCGCGGTCACAGAGCACTTCCCCTTGACTGCAGAAATAGAACTTGGATCCTCCTGCCTTGAAATCACAAGGTGCTGGAGCTAAAGGAGAATCTCCATTTTTGTATCTGCAGTATAGGGGGTCTGTGTCACACAGCTGAGCAGTTCTGATTGTTCCTAGTGGAGAACAGTAAGGTACATGTTAGCTTTTAAATATATTATAAAGCACTGTATGACAGACAGCAATGCAAAATTGTATTTGGTGGCATGAATGCTCAGAGGCTTGATACCACGTAAGTGTTGTGCCTAGATAGGCAGGATAATCTCATGGCTAGACTGCTGGACTGGGGCTCGAGAGACTTGGGTTCGGGTCCCTCTCTCAGCCATAGCTTCCCTCTGGGACCTGAGGCAAGTCATTTAATCTCTCTGAGCCTCAGTTTCCCCACCTGTAAAATGGGGCGAGGACTTTGGTATCTCATGTTGTTGTGAAGCTAACATCCATTAATTGTCATGAGACATTGACATACTACTGGCATGAGGGTCGTATAAATACCTAGCTGGATGTGATGAACGCAGATTTGAGAGTTTATAAATTCTCTTCAGAGTCCTTATAGTCCAGCCAGTGTCCAGAAATACACATTTTGCTAATGTAATTAACCCATGCTGATACAAGAGCTGTTCTTTTCCCTACATCCTTTTTAAGTGAATGATCCTTCCCTGCTAAGGTATCTTTTGCAATAACTGTGGGTATGTCTCGCTAGAAATGCTACAAAAAGAAAAGGAGGACTTGTGGCACCTTAGAGACTAACCAATTTATTTGAGCATAAGCTTTCGTGAGCTACAGCTCACTTCATCGGATGCATACTGTGGAAAGTTTAGAAGATCTTATATACACACAAAGCATGAAAAAATACCTCCTCCCACCCCACTCTCCTGCTGATAATAGCTTATCTATTAATAAATAGATCTATAAATAAATTTATTATCTATAAATAAATTATAAATGCTACGTCTCTGTTGCTGTAGTAAATCCACCACCCCGAGAGGCAGAAGCTAGGTCGGCATAGCTGTGTCTCTCCGGGAGGGAGGTGTGAATTTTTAAAATCCCTTTGCGACGTAGCGAGGTCAACGTAAGCCTTGGGTTTAGATGAGGCCTGTGCTTTGCTCATAAAACAAGAGGGCTCCATCTGCTAGCAGGAAACCTGTGCGGTTTAGAAGAGCCCAGTGTTTGTGTAAAGTGGAAGGATGTTTGCCAGATACTTATTTCTTATGTAAAACTTCTACCACATGGTGAAGTGCTCTGTAGTGATAAATGCTGGGCTCTGTGACGTAAGAACGTGGGGCTTGTCTGAGCTAGCTGGCGCGCTCTCTTTTTGGGCGGGCAGATTTTCAGAAGAGCTCAGGATGTGTTTCCAAGTGCTCCACACCCACAATTGAGGCTGGATTTTCAAAAGACCTCTGCTTCCATTCGGGCACCATTCACCAACCTGTACGATGGGTGTCAAACTTTCCTGTGTCCCAGGGCAGGGTAGGCAGGCTTAGCTCATTAACATCTGCCAGCTGCTGTGAGATCTTTGGTCAGCTTTTCCAAACAGCCCAGCGCCCAAGATGCTGAAAGTCCAGTCATTTATTTTGCTGCCTGAGTGGAAGCTGAGACAGGAGCAGCGGAAGCTCCCTAAAAGTGTGAGGGGGCACCAGTGCCCAAACTGTAGCCCCGCTCATTCCCCCGAGGCCCCACCCCGCACCACCTCTTCACCCAAGACCTTGCCCCCCACTTGCTCCTCTCTGCCCCCTCTCCCACCATCTCTCGCCCTTATGGATAGTAAAAATGATGGGGCATGGCCCCCCGGCTCCCCCTGTTCTGGCACCCCAGAGCTGAGATCTTGAAAATCTGACATATACCCTTTATGACAGAGAGCCTTTCTGGAAATTCTGGCCTCACTGATTGGGAACTATACTATACAGCACAATGCAACTGATCATCCATTTGGCTGGAGTTTACCTTTCACTTTGGTACCTGTTCAGTGCAATATGCTGTGGTGTATTGTGGACTGTGTTGGATTTGAAAGCTATCACTTTAAGTGTGTGAGGGGGGGAGAGAAGGCGGGGTTCCTAGTGCTGCTTGCAAGCTTGAGGGCTCTGCAGAGAAGCATCTGGAGACAGCCTATAGTAAGGAAGGGGGAGTTGTGCCTCTGTTTTAGGGAACAGCCTGCTTTATCTCTCTCTGGTTTTGGTTACTGTGTTTTTATTTTTCTGAGTTCTTAGAAATGAAATCATGTTATGTTGCAAGCTTCCAGCAAAAATATCTGTTTCCATCTGACTTCTCTGTGCATATGTAATGCAAGCCATTTGTTTTAAACGCACTGTAGGCCAATGTAGAAAGGCAGGGAGGGAAAGCTGATTCTTATGTATTTGGAACCAAGTGGCAGGCGGTGATGACACTGTCTCTCTTGAAACACGGTAGGCAAGACCGGAACTGCCCACCCTGAAGACCCTCTGCTGTATTTCCAATCAGGTTCTCTCCATCCTTATTGCAGAAGGGATAATCTTCTGACCCGCTCAGTAGAACTGGAGTTGGGGGTTTGGGCTTTTCAAAGGAGCCTCTGAGAATTAGATGCCAAGGGGCACCTGACTCCCTTATTTTTCTTTGTTAGCCCCCACCCACCAAAGCAAACGTCTGCAGCTTCTGATTTAGCCACTTGTAACACTGAGTACCTTACTGAGTCATTCCAATGAAACCAATCGCACTCCAACGGTGGCAGGATGGGATCCTTAATGAAGGCCAGGGCTCTTGAGGTGCTCATTCAATTCTGCTCCCTCTTTGATTTGTCCTGTCCTCTCGACATGCCCTCAAGTGTTCCCGTCACCCTCAAGAGCCTGTGGTTTTGGTTGGTTGTTTCTTCCTCTGACCCAGAATGTTTACTCCAAACACACACACAGGCTGAGCCAAGAGGAACATTTAAGACCAGTGACCAGCATCAGTTGCTCATAGAGGAACATCTTTGCACCTTTGTCTGCCTCCTGCCTGTTTAGGAACTTGAAACCTAATCCTCCTTGGCCCGGGGCCAGTCGTCCCAGGAACTGAGGAGTTACTTGAAAGAGATTGTTTCATCTCAGGTTCCAGATCCGTTCTGAAAACTTGGCCAAGGGAGAGATCTTGGCACCACTGCTTAGAAGTGCAACTGTGGGAAAGAACCTGTATAACTGACTTCTGATTAAATTCCCTGCAACGTGCCTCACGCTGAGCTCAGAGAGGGACAAGTTAAGATGGGTGTCTATCCATAGTAATAGGGAGTCTGCCTGAATGATTAGAGCAGGATGTTGAAGGTCAGCACTACTGGGGTCTATTCCTGATCCTTTCCCTGATACCCCCCCTTAAACAAGTCACTTAACTTCCATTTCCCATCTGTCTAATGATGCTCACCCACCTCTATAAAAGTGTTTTTAACCTGGCACATAAAAGCATTAATGATCAGGTCTGATTACACATTAAACCGCCACTACAGTGTATCCACCAGCTCATGGTTCCGCACTGGGGTGAAGGGAAACGTTTGTCAAGGATAGCAGGGAAAACCCTGACCCTTCCAAAGTGGGAGTGGGCTTCCACCTCCCCAGAAAGCAAGAGAAACCCTTATATTTTTAAGATCTCACCTAAAGGGCCACCCCCTCTCACACACTAAGCCTCTCCCAGGGAGGATGGACTTGTGATTGGGACTGGAACTCAGAAGACGTAGGGTCTGTTCCCGGCTCTGACACAGGCCTCCAGTATGACCCAGGGCATGTTGCTTGCTTTCCTCTGTTGCCCATCTGTAAAATGGGGATAATGATACTTCCCTACCTCACTGGGGAAGGGGGGGTTGTAGGGATAAGTTCATCCTTTGTGAGGCGCTCAGATATTACAGTGGTGGGGCCGTAAAAGTACCTAGAAAGCAACTTTAGCTCCAGGAGCTTTGTATCTTCCTCGAATGCAGCTGTGGCTTGTTGCCTGACCCTTTGGAAGGGTGGTAATGTTTGGATTGATGGCCAATTGATCTGACTGAGATAAAGTTCTTCCTGCCCCTGCCTCCCCCCACCCGCCGAATCCGGCCACGCAGAACTAGCACTATGGAGTTCAATATCTTGTGAGGAGTTTCGGGGTGGATGACAAGGACACTCACACTGAGGGCAAAGGAAAACCTTTGATATCTTTATTAAATTACTGGGTAAAGCTAGAAAAGATCCAAGCCACATAGGAATAATACAGTATCAGGGTTATCTTGTTATCTGTGGTATCATTCTACACATAGGCTCTTAGAATTGCATATTCATTACCCTTGGTTGAGGACCGGGTGGTAAGAGACAAAGGGACCAGCCTTGTCTCTGGCATTCCACGATGGCCGATGGTCCAAGTTCCTCAGCAAGTCGAAGGAGTAGAAGAGTAGACAGCAATGGAAGAAGCCCAGGAAAGAACAAGCCCCGGACTACATGGTGACTGCCTTTTATAGGGCCTGAGCATTGTCTGCTCCTGCTTGGGTCCTCCATGCCCATATTTCACTGACGTAATACAGAGCTGCACTTATTCTGTAGGTTAACAGATTGATACGTGTAGCTGCCGTTTCAGCTCACAATCAGACCGTCAGCCCTTGCTCAAGCGGACTGGCGGTTCTTGCTTCCATGTTCCTTGCGCTCACTCTGACTGGAACCTTCTAACTTCTACTACTGAGCAAGCTCTCCTTAGTTTCCAACATCGAAAGGTAACCAGTGGGCCATGAATCTATGCCAAGGGTTTCAGCCTACTTAACCGCACTTATGCTAACTCATGCTTCAGCTAATGTCTTACAGGATACGGGCCAGCAGGCTTCTTGCGTTACGGCTGATTGTAATGAAAGCAGCTACCTATAATGAAGGCAAGCCAGTGAATATAATAGGCAAGCTTGCCTTATAGGCTACCGGATGAGCTGTCTTTCCTAGGGTTTAAACCTGTGGAGGCAGGGAATTCAAGAGGGTTAAAAACGGATGCCAGAAACAAGTGGCTGTGAAAAAACCTGATGCAAAAGTTCCCCTTTGCAGATAATTAGCAGAGTCTGGCTTCAGACAGCTCTCTGCACCTCAGATAGCCAGAATATCTCTCCAGCTGTGGGTTGGGCGGTAAATACACTGCTGGTGAGATGTATTTCATGCACAAGCCTCTTGGGTCTGGTAGGTTTTTTTTTTTCTTTTTCTGGATTTCTTAGACATTACAGGGGTGGCCCTCGGAGGAGGAGGATGGAATGAAATCCAGCCTTGTCCCTCCAAGTTTATGAGTTGCTCCAGGGGCCACCCTGTTAATTTAGCACCAAGAGCACTGGTTAGGAAGGGGGGGAAGGTGTTATTAGCTGTTCTTTCATTAACTTCATGCCGACGTCCCACTGTCTTCACCTCAGTTGATCTATGAAAGGTAGCACTGCAAATAGCTAGAGGCAGAAAGGACTTCTGCTGTACAACTGGACCACCTTTTTTCCCTGCCCTGCAAATCCATTTTTTTGCCGTAAAAGGCAGGTTCAGGTCGATGGAAACAATTTGCAAATTTCAGGCTGGTTTTGGTGACTAACAAAGATCTGGAAAGTTCAAAGGATTAGACTTTGGTTTAGGTTTCAGAATTTGACTCGGGTTTATAAAGTCAAGGTTAAAAAACCTTGAAAACAAAACAGTTGGGTTGACCCTAAATGGTTGGGTTTTTTTGGTGGGTTTTTTTTTTTTTTTACCTTTTCATTTTGCTGCAAAAATGTTTTAAAAAAATTGTTTTGTACCAACCAGAGCCAAAAAATCGTTATTTCACACCATTCTATTCTGCTGTGCTCCAGAGCATGCTTCCAATACTGGCAAGGCAGGGCTCTGCTGCTGGGGTTTGTGCAAGTGAACAAGCTATGCATATGTCTGCACTACATAGTAACCTCGGGTCCATGTGAGCCATGCCTGCAGACCCATTCTTTCTGAGCTCGCACTTCAGGATCCACACTGCATTGTTGTGTTGTGAGCCTGATATCTATGCTGACGCATCCATGCACAGCTATGCAGACACGGAGGGCAGGGTTCTGAGGGCCCTAGCTAGCTGCAGCCACTCTAGGGCTTGGTTAATGCTGTCTTGCGGGAGCATTTTTCTGTCCATCCCACAGCACTTGACCAGAAGTGCTCTTTGCCTGCCATCACATCCCGCTGAGCCATTTTGGGGGTGGGCACGCTCCCTGCAACCTGCTAGCAACCTGGATCCAGCCCTTGTGGAAGACCAACTTCTGCTGACGCTTTCACACCGATTGGGGGAATCAGCCAGAGCCTTTGTGAGAGACACTGGTGGACATCTCGCGGTGGTATTTGTCCGGTCGAAAGCCCCTCTCGGAGGGAGGCGCAGACATGGCATTCATGACCCGGCTGATGCTGCTTGTATGGTAGCCCCCAGCTATGCTAGGCTGCATGGTAAACAGTCACTGTAGCTCAGGGCTGGATTGTGCCTGTTAGGCCAGTAGTGGGGTGAGGCTGCATCCCTACAATGGGAACACAGGAGGCCATGCTGCCTCAGGGAGAACTGGGGGGAGGGGGGCTGCTTTGTGCCGCATGCAGCCACTGTTGCACTCCCATTGTAGAGCTCAGCTTATTCCCCTTTACAGCCAGCTCAATTTGCTCATTGGTGCATGGGGGGGGAGCCAAGACTCTGCCTTTTTGGCCCCCCTCTCTGCTCCCTTTTGTGTGGCTCCAGAGCAGCAGAGTGGGGCCGACGTTCTGTTTGGTCTTCACATGAGCCTTGTCAAGTGGTTGCTGGGAGAAAAGTTCCTTGCCACACCCAGCTAAAGGCCGGCAGAACATAGCCCCTGGCCCAGCAGCTGTCCTCAACACAGCACCCCGCTCTGCCGCTGGGATCGGACCTATGCTCAACAGCAGGATAGGACTGGAGAGAAAAGAGAGGCCAAGCCAGCCCCCACATATTAAAGGGCTGTTCCCTCCCAGCTCCGCTCTCCCCCCCCGAAATACACATGGAGCTGGTGTCTCACCATTCTGAAGGGGCTCCACCGGGTGTCACAAGGCTCCAGAATCATGTGACTCTACTTTCCTGCCCCTTTGGAAATACACCAGCCAGGCTTGGGGGCCATGGTTTTGCTCCGGCCAGGCCAGGCTTTGGCGGAATGTGCATCTTCACCTGTCCACGGGCGCCACTGAAATGCAGCATGTCAGGACCACATCCCGCTGCTGCTCTGTCCGCTCCCACTCGGAGAGCTCCGTTGTTACACACCCCTGTGCAGTTTATTTATATTTGCTCTTTCCGCCACCTGACTGAGCCATACACCGTATTGTTCACGGTTTCTTTCTCCTCAGTTCTCTGCCACGGAGAGGAACAAGATCTCTCCGCCCAGAGAGCCGTCCTGGTTCTGCTAACCTGCGTCTCTCTCCCCTACGCGCCCTTCCTGCACTGCCTTATACCTCCTGTGTTAAGGGACCAGTTGGCTCGTTAATTCTCCCCCAGCCCATTCTAATCCATTCATTGCCCCCCCATCATGCCCACCCTGGGAGGAATTAATTGGGGCTTAAGTGACCAGGGTACTGACTCATCTTTGATTCCAGCACACAGTCACAGTAACCCTGATCCCCGCCCGGATAACTAGTCCACAGGACGCATCCCAGACCGGTCCTACCTAGTGTGAGCTGGGAAGGAGCCCCAGGGTGCAAAGGAGGAACATTCATGCCCTCCTGTCCTTCCTTTATCTCTTCCCCTCCTGCCCTCTCCTTTATCTCTCTGAGCCAGCTTTATTTGTACTGTGCCAGCCCATGACCTTTCATTGTGAGCCCCTCAGGGTAGAAACTTGTTTAGCACAGCTCACCTAGTGCAAAGGGCAGCTCCAAGTAAATAAATAACAGTGCAGGGTCCAGTTATCCAGAGTTAATATTTTTAGTTCCTCCTTTTTTAACTGTAATTTACTTGCATCCAAAGTGCTAAATATTGTGAAATCAACATTTACAGCAAAACTATTTCCTTAGCATCCCGGACATTGTGTGAAGAAACCCTTCCTTTCTACACGGGGTTTTGTGTTTCCTGCTCCAATAGTTAATGCTGTGCCCTTTGATTAGTCAAGAATTGTCCATCCCCCACTGACCTAAATCTATTTCAGCTCCTTATTTATTAATCACCCTAGTATCCGCCGTGGCCACATGTGGGGCCTGATTCTTCACGGTGTTGTGCCATCATTTATGGGACACTGCAACGGCCAGACGGGATCAGAACATTGGCCCATCAAGGCTGGTATCTGTTCTGGCTCTCCATACTGCACCTGGCCGATTGTGCGGGTAGGAGAGATTCCTTCCTGACCCCCTGTTGTGATCAGCTGACACCCTGGTGCATGAGGTTTCTTCTCCCTAATCCATCGCTGCAGATAGTATTGTTGGTCGTAAAAAATTATCCAGCCACGTTGTTTGTTTCTAGGAATGAAACTGTACAGTTTCAGTGTGGAAGATAGGAAGTGCCAGACTGGAGCAAACCCAAGAACCATCTAGTACAGTATCCTGTGTGACAGTGGCAGCAACAGATGCTTCAAGAAGATGTAAGATTCCCACAGTAGCATCTATGAGATAATCTCCCCGCTCCCAACATTAGGTCTCATCCTGATCTCTAATAGTTTCTATCTCTTCAATCATTTTAGTTAATTATGTAGCTCTGGGTATTCTTGTTATCCAGTCCCTTTCTGAATTGTGTTAAATTATTGGCCTCTGTGACTTTCAGTGGCATTGAGTTCCACAGTCTAATTATGCCGTTCATTTTCAAAGGTGCTGAGTACCTGCAATTCCCATGGATCTGGATGGGAATTGTGGGTGTTCAGCACCAACGAAAAGCAGGCTGTTTACACCTGTGTAAAGTGGGGTGTAAAATGCTAACAAATCAGAGCATGGTTATGTACCACTGGAGGTATTTTGTGGCCCATTTGTATATGACAGTATGGGGTGTAAGGCAGTTTAGAATGGGGACCGTGGTCCTGGAGGATTGAATGGGGAGGCTCTATAGGACAGTGCTGTGGTAGGGTGGACGGCCTAGTGGTGAGGATGCAAGTGTGAGATCTATAAGACTAGGATTCAATTCCTGGTCCAGCCACACACTTCCTGTTTGACCTTGGACAAGTCACGTCGTCTTTCTGTGCCTCAGTAAGATGGGGATAATATTTCCCTCGCCCACATGGGTGCTGAGGGGATAAAATCCTGTAGCGATTGTCAGCTGCTCAGATACAGCAGTGAGGAGGCCCTGAGACAGGCCATGCATTCAGCTGATGCTGTTGAGCTAACCGGAGAGTCGCTGGGTTTTTGCAGTGCTCTAGCCCCTACCTTGTAGCCACCCCCCGTGGCTCCTGCTGTGGTCAATTTCCAAAGGTGTTTGGAAGGTGGAGAAGGTGTAGGGTGCTGACTGAGAAGCAGTATATGCTACTGGCATTTGACTCACGATCTCCATACAGCCTAGCACCACTCCTTTCTCATGGGGAAAGAAGCATCCCTCCCTTTGTGGAGGCAGCATTGGTCACTGGGCTAGGCACTGGGAGAGCCAAGTTCTAATCCCAACTCGGCCACTGACCTGGACAAGTCACTTCACCTCTTTGTGCCTCAGTTTGCCCATCAATAAAATGAGGATAATTAATCATCTCTTTCCTTTGTAAAGTGCTTGGGGATCGAAGCATGCAAAGTGCTTCAGGAGAGCTATGTGAGCTAATATGTCTGGTTCAATGTATTTCTGGGTTCTGCTCTCTTGTTGGGAGTGTGCTGGGAGCGGCTCAGCCTTTACCCCGATGCTGGCCATGCCGAGATCCATCTTCCTTCCCATCATTCCTGAGAGCTGAGGGTGCGGGGGGGATGAGGGCCGAGATCGGTGCTGCTTCCTGGAATCATTGACAACGCGATCAGTAACCAAAGGCTGATTGGAATCTTTTGCAATTGAAGGAGGCTTAATGCACAAAATATGGGGCTGATGCTCCTTACTCACTAATTACTCAGTCCTTACTCAGGGTCTGATCCTGATCCCCTTACACTGAGTAGCATCTTACTCCACAAGTTGATGCTTGGAGTGTAACAGGATGTGACACTAAGCTCTCCTATGTTCAAACACCCCACGCACGATTGTATAATAATCTTTGTATGAAACGCGCCTGGGGGGGTATTATTTGAAAACTAAAACTCCCTAATCATTAATATTCCTGCATGATGTATGTATGTAAAAGGTGTTAAGAGTTATGACATATGCTGGAAGGATTACTAAAGTGTGTTTAAGGGGGTTGGTAAACCAGTCTGCCCCATACAAAGGAATGTGTTTTCCCCACCAGGGAGATACTTCCAAAGTACATTGAAAGACTGAGAATGTATTTACATGTCGCGTAAACGGACCCATCGACCTAACAAAGGGTGGAGGCAAAGCTCACACTAAGGCTTTGTCTACACTACACAGCTTTTAGCGACATGGCTGTGTCGCCACAGCCGTGTCTCTAAAAGGCGTGCCGTGTAGCCGCTGTTTGTCCCCTCTCCTGCCGACAAAAACCGTCCACCCGCAACGAGCGGGGTTAGCTTTGTTGGCAGGAGAGCGCTCCGGGTGACAGTGCGCTGTTCACACTGCCACTTATTGCAGCAAAAGTTTTGTCTTTAACGGGTGGGAGGGGCGAGTTTTAACACCTCTGAAAGACAAAAGTTTTGTCGTTCAGTTGCCCTTGTAGACCTAGCCTATACGTTCAGCAGGAGAGAGACGTTTGGTTTGGGTTTTACTTTTCAAACAATACATTGCAAAGATTTACCGGGCTATCAAGACAGGGGGTGCTGAAGCAATTGAATCGGCTGATAGCACACAATATTACTGTATTATAAAAGTGTAGAGTGAGATCTTTTTTGAAAGCTGATGACACTGGTGATTAATATCATTGTGAAATGGATGTATGAACACTATGTAAGGAATTATGGATACTCATTGATATTAGGGTGTAGGAACGGCACAGCTGTCTCCTATGTAAATTAAGCATGGTAGAATCAGAAACAATGGAAGCCCCACTTACGTAGAAATCATACAGGGGGATGGGAAGCTCACATCAAGGAAAGAACAGCATGAGGTCATCCTGCTTCGTGAAGCAAGTTCATTGAACTTTGGAAGATATAAGCAAGGAGAGAAGCCATCTTCGGCATCCATCACTAGACAGACACTGAGAAAGATGGGTCCTTAGGCAAAGATCTTTCACCTAGGAAGACAAGGGAAACCTTCCCCGTGTGTTTTTTGTGGACGGTCCTGACTGACAGAAAATCAGCCATGGCTGGGCAGAAGAATGACTGGTGAGAGAACCATCTTGAAGATGGTTCTTGCTCGATTAAGTTTTAGACTTCTAGATGCATGTTTTCACTTTTGTGCTTGTAACCCTTTCTAACTTTATTCTTTTTACTTGGCATCATTTAACCTACGTCCTATTGTTAGTTCGTTTGTTTTAGTCTTACTAAAAAGCAACTCAGCGCTGTGTTTAAAGGGAAGGGTGTATTTACTCCAGTTGTGTTAATAAGTTGTAATGTGGTTTTTGTCTCTTTACAGGTGCAACGAACCTTATAATTTCTCTGAACTGTCCAGGAGAGGGTGGACATTTTAGGGCCCATGGTTTTGGGGAAATTCAGGACTGGGAGAGTGTTTTGGGGTCATCTTGCTGTTTGTAATCAAGGCTGTTGAAAGCCAGTGTGGCTGGTGGGTCACTGGCAGGCTGCAGAGTCCTATTCTGCTGGACCTGGGCTTCAGCTAAACACAGATACTTGGGGAGTGACCCACATTCTCGTTGGCAGGTTCTGAGTGGCCCTGGCTTAGAGCTGCAGTAGCCAAGCATTGTGAGGTACCCCGGGTGTCAGAGCAAGTGGTGATGCAGCTCCTCACTGGTCTGGATCGCACCCCAAAGCGAACACCATCACATGGGGCTGTTCATGGAGTAAGATCCTAGAATCTAGCCCTCAATAATTAGTCAACCTTTACTGAGGCTAAACTCTCATTGACTTCAGTGTTGGGAGAGAGCATCAGGGCTGAGTCAGGACTCCAGGCTTTGGCCCCTTCAGCCTCAGGTAAGCTCCCAGTTACTCCCTCGTTAAGTGCTTTCTGCAGCATTGTTTTCATGAAAACTGTGGGTCAGATCTTGAGCTGGAGTAAATCAGAATGGCTCCATAGAAGTCAGTGGAGTTAGGCTGATTTACACCAAGTGAGGTTCTGGTCCAGTGCATCAGAGTTCTCATTTGGGCCAACTCCCATTGATTCTCATTGGCGTTTTGCCTGTGATTGTGTTAAATCCACACTAAGGGCCGTGTCCTCAGCTATCATAGGTCCACTGACGTTAACGGAGCTATGCAGAGCTATGCCAGCTGACCCAAAGGTTGAGATTTTTAATTGCATGAGACGAGCTTACCTTTCAGGGGAAGGATGGTCCAGTGGTTAGGGCGCGAGCCAAGATCTGTGTTAAAATCCTTGTTGTGCCACAGTCTTCTTGGTTGTCCTTAGCTTCTCTGTGCCTCTGTTCCCCTGTGTAAAAAGGGGGTAATAACACTGCCCTGCCTCACAGGGGTGTTATGGGGAAAGTGCATTAAAATTGTGAGTAATGGGGGTGGAAAAGTATCTCAGATTTCCACACCCATCTTAGCTCTGTCCCTTTCCCACATGCTTTACAATAGGATTTTTTAACTGCTTGTTCAGGCAGGATACAGAGTGGCTACATACTTATCACCGAGGTTATACAGAAAGGTCGCTCAAGCAGAGCGAGGGTGCGGAGCTGGAAGCAATGGCTGAGTGTTTCAAGCTGCAGGTGCAAAAGCAGAATCCCTGGGACTGCGGATTCAAATCCTACCACTTAGCTCTTCAGCTTTCCAGGGTAGGTGACTAAGACACACAGTAAACAGCGTGGAACACACTTTATCGTTTGTCTTTTGTGGCTCCTAGAGATTCCAGGCTGGTCAGGGCCCATTGTGCTTGATACTGTACAAATGTTTTGGGACCCCCACTACAGAAGGGATTTGGACAAATTGGAGAGAGTCCAGCGGAGGGCAACGAAAATGATTAGGGGGCTGTGACACATGACTTATGAGGAAAGGCTGAGGGAACTGGGCTTATTTAGTCTGCAGAAGAAAAGAGTGAGGGGGGATTTGATAGCAGCCTTCAACTACCTGAAGGGGGGTTCCAAAGAGGATGGAGCTCCGCTGTTCTCAGTGGTGGCAGATGGCAGAACAAGGAGCAATGGTCTCAAGTTGCAGTGGGGGAGGTCTAGGTTGCATATTAGGAAACACTATTTCACTAGGAGGGTGGTGAAGCACTGGAATGGGTTCCCTAGGGAGGTGGTGGAATCTCCATCCTTAGAGGTTTTTAAGGCCCAGCTTGACAAAGCCCTGGCTGGGATGATTTAGTTGGGGGTTGGTCCTGCTTTGAGCAGGGGGTTGGACTAGATGACCTCCTCAGGTCCCTTCCAACCCTCATCTTCTATGATTCTATGCATCGTAAAAACAGTCCACACCCCAAAGAGCTTACAGTTTTCAGGACAAGATGCAGGAGGTGAGTGAAAAAAATAATTGGAGATCAGCGGTAACATGAACATGCGTTGCCTCGAGTAGCTCCATGCTTTGGTGGGTGTGTGTTTTCGTTTAGATCAGCTGCAGGGTCTTTCACGGGAGACCTTAAATATCAAGGTCCTGTCTGCTCCGCCTCAGTCAGTGGATGTGGTGTTGCCCCATTTCATAAGCATAGAGGTTTGACCTGGTGTCTTTGCCAGAAATGTCCCCTCCCTCACTGCGTTGCTCTACCCGTCAGTTGCTACGCTCCACCCCAGAGGAGGCTACGTTCTGGTAGCATTGTGCATGTATGTGCAGTGTGTAATGGGCGCTGGGGTCTTTCTGGACGAAAGGCCATGTCAAAATGTGGCATGTGATTGGAGGAATTGTGGGGGCAGATTCTCACCCCCAAAGAGCTCGGCACCCCAATCTGCATAGGACTTTTGAAAAATATGGCCACTTATTTTGATGCCTACATTTGCTCTTGCAAATCTGCCCTGCCAGGGGAGATGGGACAGGGTGTAGTTCCTACAAGAAAGCAGCTTGACTGCCTATTGTCACCGTCAACTAAGCTCAGAATCTGAGGCAGGAGGAATGAGGATCCCTGGGCAGCTCGTGTGCAGCTGTGCCGAAACTTTACCCTGTCCCTTTAACAAGCTCCAGCGCTCTGAGTAGGAGCTAGAAACTCGGCTGGGCTTTGCACTCCCACTTCACTGAGAAGGGAAGAAGATATTTTTTGCTATGTCACACATTCTCCAGATTTTTCCATGGCTTTCTCATTGCAGTCACTTTGAATTCTTCACTGCAGCCTCTGTTATCCACAGCCCCGTTCTCCCAAGCCCCTAGTGTTCTAAAACTGACAGACAGCATCCCCTGTTGTCTGTCAGTTCCATCGTGACAGCTTTTGATTCTCCAGAATTATTCTGCATCCCTCATGGTGTTTGGATAGTTGGTTACGCACGCTGTGTAAACCGGATGAGGGCGTGAGGATGACGGTGAGCCAAGCGAGTAGGAATTAGGGTTGCATTAATGGAATAAATCCTGCCCCCAACAATCAGCCCAGGCACTGTGGATCTTAGTAGGATCAACGCAGGGAAGGGATCCAACCAGCATAGTGGCTCTGCTCCTCCAGCCTTATGCTTGGAGTAGCTTCCACAACCCCTCTGCAGGGGACAGCTGCCGATGCAGATCCAAATTGCTCCTGGGCAGCCGAGCGCTTTGCACCTTGCAGGGAGTTTCTAAAATCTTGCTTCCCCCTCCCTTGATCGGCTGAACCTCAGGAGTCCTGCTGCTGACAGCATCCTCTGCAGCAGGGTCAGCTACGGCCCAGTAGTTTAAGGGATCTAATGCCAGTGATTTCTAGCTCCCTCTGATTCTGCTGTCCTTTCTAGCGGTGTCACCCTTCCAGTTTCAAAGGAGTTAGTCCAGATTGACAGCAGTGCAACTGAAATCAGAACCAGGCTCGCAAGAGCTTAAAACAGCCCCTCAAGTCCCATGAGACTCAAGCAAAACTGTCGTCTGCTGGAATTTGCTGCTGCATGAGGTCATTGAGACAAATACGAGGGCCTGGATTTTTAAAGGGCTGGATAATGTTATGGCCACTAATAACACAGGGCTTGATCCTGACAGGTGCTGAGCACCCCCCACCCCACCAAAGTGAACGGAGTTACCCCAAGAGTTGCACCGGCGTAACTGAGAACAGAAGTGGGTTGAGAGGCCCTATTTGACAGCTTTGGAGCCAGCCTTAGCTCTCGGTTACAGGGATATGATGGAATAAGCCTGGGTACTCCAGACTGACACCACTGGAACGTCGAGCAGAATCCAGCCTGTGCCTCCCTATTTTTAGACATGTTTACATGTTTTTCAGAGTGGGCTTTCAACATCCGTGTTCAACTCTTGGGATACAAGGGGGACTCAAGCATGCGTTTGGATGCCTCTTGGAGCTGCGCTTGGATAATGTTATGGCCAATTATAACACAGGGCTTGACCTCTTGAAATCAGACCCGCCATATCTGGAGCCTGATTCATCCTTAGCTTTACGCTCCCATTGTTTCAAACCCAGCCCCTTACGCTCTCAAATTGCGCCCCCAACACACACACACACAAACACACTGCAGGGCCCTTGGTGGTGCTTCAGTCTCTACTTTTCTCTGCCTGTGACATGCAGCTGTTGAGTTTCCTGAAGACTGAAATGCTTTATGGGGTAGCCGTTCTGCTACGACAGCCCTTAGGCTTGGCAGAGAGGCTACAACCCCTCTGCAAGGGGCAAGAGCCGATGCAGATCCAGACTGCTGCTGGGCATCCTAGCACTTTCCCCCTTGCAGGGGCTTCCAAAATCTTGCTTTCTCCTCTTGATCGGCTGAACCTCAGCTGAAGTTACTGGGCACAGGATAGGGGTATTCCGGTAAAACGTTTGGCCTGTGCTATACAGGAGGTCCAAATAGATGGTCCGGTGGTTTCTCCTGGCTTGAACGCTATGAAGCTAGGAAAGTCAATGGTGTTCTCCTTGCATGTAACAGGAGGAATGCCCTGGTGAAGCCGGCCCTGTGTATGTTCCTTGGCAGAGCTGCCACCTTCCCAGCCTGCTGCTTGGCCATCGCTACATTGTGCTGCTTCCATCCTGCCCTTCCACCAGCCTGCCACGGCTCAGCACGATGAGGCTCGGTCTTTGCCTGCCTTGGGCAGCCTTGGGTCCCGTCGTCCCACCCATGACACATCCCTGTGTAATGCTGTGACCCATTCGGATGCAACCCGAAAGACGCCGGGTCACAGAGGCGTCAATGCAACGTGATGGCTCATGGATCCCGATGGAGATTTGGACACCCAGGGGCTTCAAGATCATTCTGGTAAAATGGGGACCTTCCCACACATGCTGGGATCAGGGGGCACCTCTCTCAGGAGTTACACTAGTGCCAGCATTAAGCACAGGTCATTGCTCAGAGCAGGAGCCAAGCCCTCCCCAGCATAGGGTGCAGAGGACGGTGCAGCAGCATACCCCATGGCTTTTCTTTGTTTCACAGGTCCCATGGAGAACGGAATATACCTTAGAGGAGTCCTCAAGCTGGTGGGACTTACACAGGGGCCAGGCAGGGCCTTGACCAGCCCCAGAATATGGGAACCACAAAGGGAGCTGAGAGTCCATTCCTTCTCCATCCCTGCTCCGGGTGCAGAAATGGAAAAAAATTGGGCTTTTGCAGAGCTATTGGGCCCCAATCTTTCTTCTAAAGCAGGGCCTCTCTGGATGTAGCCCCGAACCCTCCTCTAAACTCCGCTCCACAGAGATTCTGAACCTAGTGCGGGCTCACACCTTGCTAACCTGCCGTAGCAGAATGACGAGAGCTGGGACAGCGCGGTGCAGATTGTTTACGTGGCCGTCCAAGTGTGTGGGGGGGACCCGTGCACAAAGAATTTTTAGCAGCTGAGGAGCGCAAGCAGCCCGAGTCCAGCGTCCCTGCCCGAGATATGCCTGGCATCTGGGAGTCAGCATTCTGCTGGCTTTATTGACATTTGAAAGCCTACCTCCCACTTCACTTCAGCCTCCGGGCCAAGCGCAGCCAGGGGAGGGCCAAGCGGACGTCTGCCAGTGAAGTCATTCTGTGTGCAGAGGCTAGGAATGCAGCTCGGTAATTGTGGAGGGTGAACTCATGAGAAAGGCGCGTGTTCAAAACCCGCTCCCTTCATTAGCAGCATGGGTTTGCAGTGAGCAAAACGCGAGCTCTTTCTATAAACCAGGCGTGGCTCCGTGGTGCTGCACAGGTTCAAGTGAGATGAGAATCAAGCCCCATGTGTTACTTTTCCAGAGGGCCAGATTCCACACTCCCCTGGGTGTAAATCCAGAGTAGCTCCATCCGTGTCTACACTGTAACCAGAGGTGTGACTACAGCTTTGATCTCGATCAAGTAAAAACAGCAGAGAAATTGCAGCAACACTGGCTAGCTGCTCGAGTACAGACGTCTGGTCCTAAGCGGGCTTGTTCAGCCCTGTTACTGGTGCCCAAACTAGCTTGAGCAAAGCGAGCTGGGGTATGTCTACACAGGCTGCGGTCTCACCCCTGATTGCAGTGTGGCCATACCCTCCATCACTGGAATTAGTTACACTAGTGCAGGGGTTCTCAAACTGGGGGTCGAGAGGCTATTACCTGGGGGGTCGCGAGCTGTCAGGCTTCACCCCCAAACCCTGCTTTGCCTCCAGCATTTATAATGGTGTTAAATGTATAAAAAAGTGTTTTTAATGTATCAGGGGGGTCTCACTCAGAGGCTTGCTGTGTGAAAGGGGTCACCAGTACAAAAGTTTCAGAACCACTGCACTAGTGTCAGACGGATGCAGCGGGGATCAGAATCAGGCCCAGAGACAACTTCATGACCCTGGGTTGCTTCTCCACCGCCTTGCACCTTGTGTTGGCATTTGCACCGGAGCCGGGTTGCTGCACATTGCTCGCATTCCAGCTGGGTAGCAGTGTGTACTCACTTGCCAAATTCTCAAGGCTGCGGTGTGCTGCAAAGCGAAGGTCGGCTGGAGTGGAGAATCCTGCCTGAGGTGTGGGGCGTTGGAGAATTGGGCCCAGTGCCGTTTGTCTTAGAGGCCAGCCAGAGCTGGAAAGTTTGGATCTGGGTTCTGCTCCAAACCCCCACACCCTGCTATCGCAAAGGTCACTTAGAAAAATGCCCCTAGATGAGATCAAAACGCTTTCACCAGACACCATGAACTTGCTGAATAACCTTGGCACACGACATAGGTCGCACTGGGCCGTCCCACGCTCCTTCCAGGACTGTGTCAGGCTCCTCGAACGCCTTCCTAGGGATTAACTCGCGCATTCCATGTTTCCTTTTGATTCCTGCCTCCTCCTCTGATCAGCCTCTGCTCTGGGCCACCCACTGCTACCACCCACCCTGACCTTAGTGAGTCTGCCAGGGCTGTGAGGCGGAGGGAGAAGTCACTTGTCCTCTGCCTTTCAGCTGAAAGCTCCTTTTATTGACTGAGCGGGAGAGGGCAGTAAAAGGATGATGTAATTAAATAATGGGCTGGATGGGACGGATGTGCGACCGATGCTGAGGCCAACATAGTGGGAACTGTAAGGCTATGTCTGCTCTGGCACTGAGTCTCAGCATCCAGGCTCGCAGGACTCCGGCTGCAGGGCTAAAGACCAGCAGTGTAGGCGTTCGGGCTCCGGGACTCTCCCCCACGCGGGGTCTCAGAGCCCAGGCTCCAGCCTGAGCCCAAACGTCTACACTGCAATTTTATACCCCGAGCCCGAGTTAGCTGACCTGGGCCAGCCACGGCCGCACTGTGGGTCTTTTATTGCCCCTGCTAGGTGCTGGGATGGGGGTGCAGTTCCACTCCATGCCCCGATCCCTGGCAGCTCCAGATAGACCATTCTAAATCATACCTGAGTTTTGCTAATGCAGGGCCCGTTCCTGCAAACACGTCCTAGTGGGCCTGGGGCCTGATCCTAAGCTGGTGTAGATCAGAACAGCTCCATCAACTCCAGTGATTTACACCAACTAGGGATCTGGCTCCCATCTCCTGCTGATCCTGTTAGCCCTGCCTTTGGCTTTGTGCCTTCTGTCCTACAGTCCCTGCTGCCTGGAACATCCTCTCACACCCCGGGCACCAGCCACTCTCCCTCTCCTCCGCTAAACCCATTCCAGCCATTAAGCTTTCTCTCCCTCCTTCGCTATGGGAAACAATCACCCCTGTGCAGAGGGCCCGTGCAAAGGTCTATGTGCCACTGACATCCTGCTGGCCCACTGCACAGGGTTTAACTTCACTTGTGTCTCCATCTTCCCATACGTAGCCATCTAATCTATCGAATTTGCACGGCGCTCATCACTATGTTATCTATGCACCTATCGGCTGTTCTCCCGTGCGCTGGACAGTATATCCCAGCCTACGTCGTCTTCTTGCAGCGCTTGTCCAGGAAGTGGACAAAGTTAGCTAGACTTGGGAAAGCGCTTCAGTGGAAGGCTCTCTGCTCTTTGAGAACACCACCAAGCAGCATCCTCGGTCTGCAAAGCCCTGGAATTAGCACGCCCTGAGGATGTCGTGATGGTGTGAACAGTGTGATGGAACGGGCCAGCCTCTTCCCATGTAAGGCCAGGGCCGCTGGGGCACGAGGATCCGCAGACAGAGTAGATTTGCGGGATGCTAGTGGGGCCACCTCATTGCACTAAATTTAGGCGTGGGAGCTCCTGTCTGTACGATCAGAATGAAATGCCAGAGGGTAACCAGAGCTGTGCCTTTCAAGGGCCACTCCTACCCTGAGCAGATAAACATTCGGCTTCGCTTTTCACTGTCGTAGGCTTGTTGCGGCTGTCAGCAGCCAACATGACACTCTCTCATTCTTTTAAAGGTATTCTGCAGACTGTCTACAGCCAGATCTGGCTGCGCTCTATTTCCAGCAATGCGTGGAATATGTGTATCCCTTGTGGTTTCATAGCAGACAACTCTCTGGCAGTTGCAATAACGTATTAGCATGGGCACTCGGTCATTGCTTGCATTGACCTGCTCCTGACTAACTAGCTGCCCCAGCAAAAGTTATTTTGGTGACGGGCCTCATCCCTGTTTTTCCCTCTTCCTTTGTTTTCTCTTCTCCTCCACGCCCTCTATGGTTTTCTTTACTTTTGAGGGGTGTTACATTTTTGTTGTTGCCATTAATGCAAGCCTGTTTTTATTATTCACTGTATTTTGGGGGTGCAAATCCCCCCCTCTGCAGAAAGCTGGCACCAGTTAAACCCAGGCACAAGGGCTTCAGGGGTGCACAAGCCTTGTGCTGTCTCTCTGCATAGGGATTAATTTAATGCCCGTGGGAGTTAGGCACCTAAATATCTTGGAGGATCTGGGCCTTAGAGCTGAAGAAGACAAGGCAGATGAAGGACAGATTATTATCCCCATTTTACAAATGGGAACTGAGGCACGGAGAGACGAATGGCCCTGATTTTCATAAGTGCTCTACCCCCAGGGGTTCCCATTGAGCATTTTTTAAATTAGGGTCGAAAGTGACTTGGCCAAAGTCACCCAGGGGGTCTATGGGTATGTCTACACTGAAGAAACAACAAACCCTGTGTCCGTGAGTCTCAGAGCCCGGCTCAACTGACTCAGGCTCACGGGGCTGACGCTATGGGGATGAAAATAGCAGTGTAGATGTTTGGGCTTGGGCTGGAGCGCAGGCTCTGACCCTTTCCCCCTACCATAAACCCAGTCAGTTGACCCAGAATCTGAGAGTTTTTTTGCAGTGTAGATAGAGACAAGTTCTCCTGAGTCCCTGTCTAGTGCCTTGTCCCAAGACCATCCTTCCATTCTGGACTTCAGTGGAGTCATGCCCTATTTACACCAATGTAACTGAGAGCCAGATTTGATCATGGTATGTTTTACCATTGTTTCCTAGATTCATTTTGGACCCGCTCCTGTCCCCTTTGCCTGCTACACTTTGAATAGTACTTTACTCTGTGCGTGGTCTAGCTGGAACGTTTCCTGATGGAAGCGTGTCCCCAAACCCTCACGCTGTACTTTCCAAGGCAGAGTTCTCCTTTCCCAGCACATTTTTGGCTCCTGGAAAAATAATAATCTGAGCCCCTGATCCTAATGCTGATCTCCTTGACCCAGGTGTAAATGGGGAGTGACTCTGGAAATCAAAGCAGTTCTCAGGAGTACTTAATCCTCCCTCGGGCATGCAGGGGGTGGACTAGAAGGCCTCTGGGGGTCCCATCCAGCCCTGATTCTATAAGTGCCTCACAGCAGGGTGAGAGGAGAAGCCAGCGTGGTGAGAGAAGTAACTCCAGAGTTGGCCCTGTGTTATCAATGCTTTCAAGCTGGGATTTTCAAAGGAGCATCCGGAGTCAGGTGCCCAGTTCCCAGTGGCCCCTTTGACAGTCCCAGCTTAAAACGTAATAGAATCCCACTGAGGAAAAGAGGGTGAAAAAAACACTGGTTCAGCAAGGGGACAAGCATCTTCCCCCCCTTTAAAGTCGGTGGGAGAGGAGAGATCCTCAAAGGTATTTAGGTTCCTAATGTCAGTGGAAGTTGCCCTTCTTCCATTGAAGTTAGGAGCCTAAATATCTTGAGGATCCAGGCCTCAGAACCTTGCACAGGATTGATCCCTGTAACCGAAATGCATCCTCTTTGGCAGGGGCCATTTACAGCACAGTCTACTTCAAGCAGCAGCTCCAGCCTAATGGGGATTTTGCCTGACAGCCTCATTAAGGCTGAGTCGCCGTATTGTAGGGTCTGTTTTGTCCAGAGGCCTGGAAGCAACAGCCCCCTTTGCAAATTCTCCCTTGCCAGCATGTCACCACACTCCATTACTATGGTGACGCTCCATTAGGCCCAACAAACTACATGCAGACTTATCATCTCCATGCTGTGGGAAAGGCCCTAATTGAGTCTCGGGGTCCTGCCCCACATTGAAATCGAAGCCGTGTTTTTGCAAGGGGGGAGTTGCTGACGCCAAAAACCTGCAGAGGCTCTGGGCAAGCCCAAGCGCGAAGAAACTAGATTCACTTGAAACCACCCCGGGGTGCCAGCAGATTGCTCGGTAGTGAATGTCTAATGTGAGGTGGTGGGTGAGGTAAATTCATGCCCCCCAACTATCCCTGGAGCGGTGGATTCTGTATTACAACCCAGAGCAGGGGCAGACGGAGTGGGTGAAAGGCACATGGCATCCCAAGGGATGGAGCCAGCTGAGGGAGACGCCTTTAAACTAGGTAGCACGTATGTGCCAGCCCCACCGTGCAGCCAGAACGAGTGGCCACGTAGGGCAGCAGAAAGTTGCAGAGAAGAGTAGTTGCCTCTAGGCCAGTGGACGAAACCCCTTGAACCAGGCTCAAATAGGTTAGAAATAAGTCGCAGGATTTCAGAGCCCAACCCATCCCAGGGCTCGGGGGGTGTTTGGATTCGGGGTTCGTGACCCTCAGCAGCTCACTGTCGAGAGAAAAGCCAGGTGCATTTCAATCTAGATCCAGGGTTGGAGACTGAAATTTCCCCAGAGTTCGGGGTGCTGGGCTAGGGTCCGTGTTGTACTAGTTACAGCTGGGAAGAGTCACCTAGAGTGACATGGAGCTACAGTGATTTACATCAGCTGAGGATCTGGTCCTATCTACAGGAGCATCGAGGGGATCCAAATGTGGGGGTGGGGTGTCTTAAAATCCAGTCATAGCCTACGCATAGCAGCGCCCGCCCCTCTCAGAGCTGCCACCACTGCCCAAAGACATTTTGAGCTGCTTTCCATTCCCCCAGCCTCTCTCCAGCCTCGCCCAGTGGGTGCTGACAACTCTCATAAAGTTGGTGGCTTTTCTTCAAGCCCCACCTCCTGGAGTCATGTGACTATGCCATCATCTCAGCTTTCATTTAAAAAACAATCTCTAGCCCTCATGGCTGCAGAAGAAAACTGGCAAATATGCAGCCTAAAGGCTCAGAACCCAGAAGGCAAATAAAACCTTCATGATTTTTATGCCAGTCTTGTGATTTTTTTATTTTGCAGGACGTATCTCCTGATCTTTGAGATTGGCAATACGACCCATTTGCAGTGGAGGAGGAGGAGACGCCCATTGCAATACTTCAGGTCTTTATGGCTCAGAAAAGCCCATCTCTGCAAAGCCCTCCCACCACCCCCCTGCCACATGAGCTTGACCTAAATTCTGCACCAAGGTTCCTGGATATTTCAGTATTCCAGCACAACAGATGGCAAACTCTACAGCAACTTCAGCTATGTTACACTTCCTGGCTCTGCTACTGGCCTGCTGGTGACCTTAGGTAAGTCACTTCATCTCTCTGTGCCTCAGCTTCCCATTTGTAAAATAGGGCTAATGATATTGATTCCTTGATAAAGCGCTTTGAGATCTACTGGTGAAGAGCACCATATAAGAGCTAGGGATTATTACAAACTGGGATGGTTTGATTGAATTAAATAGGACTGTGACGAATACAATCTGGGCAGTGCTCCTTGTATTATTTAATTTGATATTAAATTGAATTCATCCTTACATTCTTCCTTCTCAAGGCGGTACATAAATTAGCACTGAAAACGTAACCGCCTTGCCGGAGTTGCCGTGACGTGTGGGAGGTGGAGATGAAAGCTGTAGCAGCTGGGTGGGGACAAGCTTTTAGCAACTTGGATTGTGCGTGAGACCGTCTGGGATTGTGGTAAGCACATAAACTGGATGTTTCTGCTAAAATGATCAGCAGTGAAATAGTTAATAAAGTTGAAATCTAAATGTTTAGCAGTTGGTTTCAAAGTTTAACCGCCCATTAGAATGCGTGGGACCGTTACACACCTCCTCCAGGACTATAATTTCAGGCTGTCTGACAGCGGTTTGCGCTAAGTTTATAGTTGGAAGCGTTTCCTTGCAGTCATGAGAGCTAGGAATTTAAGGTCAGATTCTCTGCTGGGGTCACTTGGTGTGACACCATTGAAGTCAATGAAACCAGTTTACACCAGCAGGTAATTTGGCCTCTAACTTTCACATGAAAGCTTAGGTTCTGGGGTACACTCTGCTGCACGTGTGGCAGAATCATCAATGGGACAGGTCCCTGTATATATGCTTCTGATCTGTTTTATGGTGGCCTGTTTATCTACAGAACAGACATCGCCCATGCCCAGTGAGCAACTGTATTTCATCACGTCAGCCGGGTCCCAGTCGTGAGCTGGACAGGCCACTAATAGAGGCAGAGTAAAGGTTATTCTCAGTCGCCCCTTCAGTCCATTGCTTGTCTGTGAAATGGGAAATAAAGGTCTTAGATTGTGGTGCTGGGGTTGTATTTAGAAGGACACCTAATCTCCACAAAACCCAACAGCGTTCAGACGCTAACCGTTTTCTGTCATGGCCTTCCCAAGCCACATTCAGGGGACAGTGAAATACGATGACTGGACCTCTGAGCCCTGTTTCCTTTGTGGAATTTTTAGTCATATTTTGCACTTCTAAAGCTCCTTGTAACTGAAACTCCCACAGAGCTTTACAGACATTAATGAACTGGGCCTCGTGACACCCCTGGAAAAGCGTATTGTCCCTGTTTTTACAGATGGGGAGACAGAAGCACAAAGATGTAAGTGATTTGCCCATGGCTACAGAGTGAGATCTGAGAACAGAACCCAGGAGGCCTGTCTTCCAGTTCCTGTACTTCTGGGCTGGATTAACACGAGTGTCATCAGTAAGACACGGGAGGTAACTGATCTGCTTTTCTTGGTACTGGTGAGACCTCAGTGGAGTATTGTGTCCAATCTGGGGTCAGGACAAGACCTACACGAGATGTAATCACGCAAGGGTGAATTTCATCCATTACTACAAGATTCACATTAGAGCTGTGCAGAAACCAGTGTTTCCATTTTGTGGTAATTCCACAGAGTTTAAGTCTGGTTTCATCTGAACTGGAACAAAACCAAAGAATTTTGAAGTTTCAAATTTTGTTTTGGGCCAGCCAAGATGGTTTGTTTCTGTTCTGACTTTTTTTTTTTAATTTTATATTATAATTTATAATATAAATGTGTTGAGTGAAAGGTCGCTTCCAAATGAAAAAAAAATCACAATGTTTTATTGCCATAAGGCTCTTAGGAAATCGCTTCATGTCTCATAGACATGAAACGTCATTGAAATTGACGCATTCCTATAGAATGTTTTGAGTTCGGCAAATCAGCATTTTCCAATGGAAAAACAGTGAGATTCTCGACCAGCTCTTATTCCCATAGAGGATCAGCCCTTGCACTCTTCCTTGGTTTCACCACCTTTCAGAAGATAAATTACGCAAACCCTCCTCCCCCTGATTTTAATTAACTAAATAAAAATAAACACGGTGAACGTGTTATTATAATAGCTGACATCTGCCAGATATAACCACTATTCCCTTTTACAAAGCCCTTTCCCAGGACAGCAGTCACCAACCCTGGCTGGTGCTGGCCGAGTCAAACCACTGACAGGTAGCAGTTTAATCCTTACTTAGGCTGCCAGGAAAATTTTCATGACACACTAAATATGGAGCTCCCACCAGCACATGGAACGTAACATGGCAAGTTCCAGCGTCTGTGTTTATTTCTGTTTGCTGTTGTTTATTTGCCTTATGGACGTTTTTAATGCCGCAGGGAGCCAGGAGATCTGGTCTCCCTTATGATGTTTCAGTTCCTGGAGGGTAGATGTGATGCTACACTCCTGAGTGGGATGGCAGCCTTGGGGAATCATGGTTTTGCTCATGGTTTGTTTATGAACCCTGTTCGTGGTGTTTTCCCAAATTAATGCTGAGTTACTTCCCTCCTTTTATTATAAGTTTTTGCTACACTCAGACTCTGTGCTAGCGAGAGGGGAAGTACTGCCTCTTAGAGGCGCCCAGGGGATGGTGTGTAATTGTCCCAGGTCACTGGGTGGGGGCACGAGCTGGTTTTGTGTTGTATTGATGAAAAGGAACCCCTGGATACTGAGCCTGGCTCTTGTTGCTGCAGGCTCCACCTGGCAGAAGAGTTACATAAGGAAGTTTACGGCTCAGCTGCTAAATTCCAAGACAATAGACTTAGGGTGAAATCCATTGAAGTCAATGGCAAAACTTCCATTGATTTCAGAGGGGGTAGGCTTTTAGTCTTGGATATTTTGGTTAGGCAGTAGCAGCTCGTGCTTTTAAATGGAAAGGTCCTGGGTTCAAACCCCCACAATGACCCACCCAGAAATAAGCAAGGCGCAGAATTCAGTGAATGTTTGCTCTTTGCATGGAGACACCCGGTGACTTTTGAACGCTTTGACTTGGATTGGGCTACAACTGAGGGAATTATACATCTCCACAAGGTGCTGGTGGTAAATCACCTGGATGATGATGATGATGATCATACCCTTGCTGCTTCTACCTAACACCCTTCCTTCCACGCAGTCCCAACATCCAGCTACTTGAACTGTTCAGGAAGCAATGTGCAAAGCTATTCCAACCAGTCTGAAGAAACCAACATCTGAAAATCTATTCCCGGCTGGAGAAATGGCTGCATTCCAAGTTTAGGTTGCTACTGCGCCTTCCAACCTGGCTGTTTCCCTGCCTGATTCGCATGCAGCCTGCCAGGAAGTCTTGGCTATGGCTCTCTCCTGAGTTAGGAAATGAGGAAGGCTTCAGGATCCAGTGTGACAGAATGCCAGGAAGATCCAGGCTTCTAATTGTGGTTGAGCCACTAATTGCTTGTGACCTTGCGGGAGTTACTTCCCCACCTTGTGTATCAGTTAAACCAACCAGAAAAGTGGGCAAGAAGCAGGGGGAGCCTCCCTGAGAACTGCATCCAAGCTCTTCTTCCCTTGGGGGGAAATCAATTACAGGCATGCCCTGGATGATGTAATCTTCACATTTCTCTCTTCACAATCTCATTGACCAGCCTGCAGATTCTGCCCTGTGTCTCGGATAAGGGGAGATGCCAAACTTCTAAGTCTTAGGTTCTGCAAGCTCAGTCCCCACACTTCCTTTTAACAGGCGCTACCGCTGATCAGAAGAGCAGCTTGAAGGTGATAATGAGCAGAGATTGGTCATCCAGGGATGAGTGTTAGCAAATGGTTTGCAGACAGAAAAGGAGGCTTGTTAGTCTCTAATTTTGTTAGTCTCTAAAGTGCCACAAGTACTCCTTTTCTTTTTGCTGAAACAGACTAACATGGCTGCTACTCTGAAACTTGTTCTGATGAGTAGCACTGGAACGATCTCATTAGAGATTACAAGTAACACCATGTGACTTAGGTATCCACAGGCCTGATTTTCCGAGGTGCTGAGTTCCAGCAGTTCCTACTGGCCCCACTTGTGGTTGCGGGTGGTCTCCCCCTTGCAAGTCCAACCCCGGGCATACAGCTTCCAGACTCAGTCATCAGAAGACTCAGAGCTTCCCTGCTCAAACTGAAAGCCAGAGAGATGCCTAAGGGTCAGATCTCACCAAATATCCAAGTCCAACGGAGGCGATCTCCCACCTCAGGGTGCTGGGATGCATCTATCCTAACCACCAGCAGCTGAGGGCTTTATAAATGCGCACAGGCCACAGCTGGGTTGTTAAGCTCAGAGTGGAGTACAAGAGACCCAGCTGTCCGATTATAGAGCTTGTTCTTGTGGTGGGAAGCCATTGCCTCCAGCAGTGTGAGGGGATATCAGCTTGCCTGGTGCATTCAATCTTTGGCCTTGCTGTTGAGTTTTCCTACGGCCAGCAAGCAGCAATTAGTACCGTATATGATTTGTGTGTGTGTGACTGTAGATAGTTGTGTGACCCACAGGCATGCATTGCAGTAATTAGTTATAATAATTGGAGCAAATAATTAAGCAATCAATTTGCAAACACCTAGAAGATAACGAGGTGATAAATAAGAGGCAGCATGGATTTGTCAAGAACAATCATGTGAAACCAGCCTGATAGCTTTCTTCGACAGGGTAACAAGCCCTGTGACTAGGGGGGAAGTGGTAGACGTGGTATATCTTGACTTTGGTAAAGCTTTTGATACTGTCTCGCATGACCTTTTCATAAACAAACGAGGGAAATGCAACATAAATGGAGCTACTATAAGGTGGGTGCAGAACTGGTTGGAAAACCGTTCCCAGAGAGTAGTTATCAGTGGTTCACAGTCAAGCTGGAAGGGCATCACAAGTGGGGATCCCACAGAGATCGGTTCTGGGTGAGGTTCTGTTCAATATCTTCATCAGTGATTTAGATAATGGCAGAGAGAGTACACTTATAAAGTTTGCAGACTATAACAAGCTGGGAGGGGTTGCAAGTGCTTTGGAGGATAGCGTTAAAATTCAAAATGATCTGGACAAACTGGAGAAATGGTCTGAAGTCAATAGGATGAAATTCAATAAGGACAAATGCAAAGTACTCCACTTAGGAAGGAACAATCAGTTGCACACATACAAAATGGGAAATGATTGCCTAGGAAGGAGTACTGCGGAAAGGGATCTGGGGGTCATAGTGGACCACAAGCTAAATATGAGTCAACAGTGTAACACTGTTGCAAAAAAAGCAAGCATCATTCTGGGTTGTATTGGCAGGAGTGTTGTAAGCGAGACACAAGAAGTAATTCTTCCGCTGTACTCTGCACTGATTAGGCCTCAACTGGAGTATTGTGTCCAGTTCTGAGCGCCACATTTCAGGAAGGATGTGGACACATTGGAGAAAGTCCAGAGAAGAGCAACAAAAATGATGAAAGGTCTAGAAGACATGACCTTTGAGGGAAGATTGAAAAAACTGGGTTTGTTTAATCTGGAGAAGAGAAGACTGAGAGGGGACATGATAACAGTTTTCAAGTACATAAAAGGCTGTTACAAGGAGGAGGGAGAAAAATTGTTCTTCTTAGCCTCTGAGGACAGGCCAAGAAGCAACAGGCTTAAATTGTAGCAAGGGAGGTTTAGGTTGGACATTAGGAAAAACTTCCTAGCTGTCAGGAGGGTTAAGCACTGGAGTAAATTGCCTAGGGAGGTTGTGGAATCTCCATCATTGGGGATTTTTAAGAGCAGGTTGGACAAACACCTGTCAGGGATGGTCTAGATAATACTTAGTCCTGCCTTGAGTTCAGGGGACTGGACGAGATGACCTCTCGAGGTTCCTTCCAGATCTTTGATTCTATTATTCTAATAAGGGAAGAAGCAGTGGGGAAGGATATATGGGGGAGGACTTGTAATAGAGAACTCTGTCTGCAGTGCCAAAGATGGGTGGGATGATTCTGCTGAATGGACCAGACTCATCCAGAAATTGGGTGTGATGGGTACGAGGTGTGTTCATTAGCTCTTTGAAGTGATGTGGGTGATTTCCATTGTGGGCAAGCAGCCTGGCAGGACTCACCCAGGATCACTCTCTGAGAGTGGAGCAAATGGGAACTCAAGGGGAGGAGGAAGGGTTTGTAAATAGGCAGAGCAGGAGCAATGCTGGAGAACTCAGCTGTGGTGCAATGCAAAGACCAGGAAGGCCTGCAGTCAGGTTGTGTTCCAGAGACTTTTCCACTTTGATGGACATAGACTGCGGGCTTCCCCACCCCACACCCCTTAGAGAAGAGGATTACAATTGCTGCAGGCTGTGCAAACTACAGATTGCCATTGCAGAGACTCAAAGGAAGCTTGAAGGACTGTGGGCTATCCCTTGTTTCCCAGACTACAAGGAGCTGGCGTGCCCTGGCCTAGAGACAGTTTGGCCACCATTCCCCAGAGACCGAGAAGGTTAAATCCTCCCAGTGAAGTGCCCCGAGGAAGTGTATGTGTGTGCACGTACATATATTTTTGAACTTGTGGTAGCAACAAGTGCTAAAACTTGTGGCAACCCCCTGAAAGTAAAAAGAAAAGGAGGACTTGTGGCACCTTAGAGACTAACCAATTTATTTGAGCATGAGCTGAAAGTGTTGTCTTTAAAAGAGTCATTATGGACAATATTTGCAATTGCTTCATGGGTTATAAGAAAACTGTTATGTATCAGATATCGATAGGTAGGGAAGTATATTTAGTAAGCGTTCTCCTTTAGAGATTTTGTCACTCTCCTATCATAAATTTCACTCCGTATAATATCTATCTATCTATAAGTGCTGAAAACACCAAACTCTGTGGTCTCTACCACAGCAGAAAAGTAAACAGAGGTACAGGAAGGGGAAAGAAATACTGTTATTAGCATTTTGCTTTCTCCAATCCAATTACAGCTGCAGTATTGCCAACCCCAACCATCCAAATGTCATGAGTCAGGCTCCCTAAAATCATGAGATTTTTACAAAATAATAACTAATAAATTATTAGCCTTTTAGTGTGAGCCTTTGAGGATTCACGTTTTCAAGCTTTTCTCGGCCAACCCAATGGCTAGATTGTTTTAAATAAAAGCTGATGTTCTCATGTAATCACAGGACTCCAGTAGCTGGGGCTTTAAGAAATACCCCAAATGCCTAAAGTTGTAAGATTTGGCAATGTACTAGGAACTCAGCTGGATTTATCTCACATGGGCCAATCATCAGAGCTATCTGTCAAGGCATTTTTGCCACGTTCATTACTGTGGAATTTGCCTCACTGGCTTTTAGTCTCTAGCAGACTGGACAAATTTGAACCATTGCTTGATAGGCAAAAGGTTCTGTAACCAATTACCAACTCCTGGAGGTGTCTGGTTCTCCATCTCTTTTAGATTTCCTCGGTTATATAAAGATTTAAATTGTGTATGCCTGAAGCTACTAAGTGTGTCTCTCCTTGCCCCTTTGCATGCCTCTGGTATTGGCCTGGGGCTTGACTGGTTGCTCCATGTTAAAGAAATAGAAGCCCCTTTGCTTGAACAATTCAAAAGAGGAGTAGATTAAGCATTTGGGAATATACTACAGGTTACAGCCCTGCGTATTTTGGATCAGGGATGGCCTGGGTGACTTTAGTAGGCCATTTCCATCTCCAATTTCTGTAATTTTATGACTTTGACCTCTTAAATGTCAAGATATATCACAGCTTCTTTAAGGCAAAAGTCATAGCAAACAGTGCGAGGGTGGTTTTGGCACTATGCAGCTAGTAACATATTCTACAGGAAAATTACTAGTTTGGCCAAGTTATGGTAGACCAAGCATGCTCTGGGTAACGTCACGGGCAGTTCGGCTCCAGGCAGATCCAGGATGAACTGCAGAAACCACATTACTGGAACCAGTGGGACGTGCTTTGAAGGCACTGGAGCAGACAGGAAGCGTGTATGATGCATGCCCAGTTTGCAGCTAACCTGTAGGTCACTCGGGCTGGAATCTTGCATGGGCATCTGCTGCACAGGTATTTCAAGCTTGAAGATATAGGTTGGAGGAGGAAGTAGGAGTGGTTACGTGCATTTGGTTAGGCAGCAGAGTGCTGTTGGTCAGGGGGAATAGCAGAGTGCTTGCCACTTTTAATATGGTGTATTTATTTCAGTGGGTGTCCAGCAGTCTGAGGTTACACTGGGATGTGGGTTTTTTTTTTGTTTTTTTTTTTTTGGGGTCTTACTTGGAATTACTGTGATGAAATACTAGTTACTTAGCAATTTTCTAACCTCGGGCCTTTCTGGGGAAAGTTAACAGCTGTAATGGGTTCAGATTTGGAGGCAGAGCTAGGTAGATACTTCAAAACCCATTTCTGTGACTATTTGCTTACATTTAAAAAAAATCACCTTGTTTTGGGCTGTTTGGATGCATCGTTGGTGCCTTAAATTCACCCCCTGTGCAGAGAACTAGCACAAGGTCTGTGTGTTACTTAAGACCTTTGGTCTGAAGGGTTAGGTGGACCTTCAGCGATGGACAGATGTCCTGTTAAGCAAAGCGGATTTCACCCTCCATTAATATTTTAGTGACTGAGGTTGCTGGCAGGAGTGGCTGGTGGAAACTGCGAATTTCAAGCAAATATTAAAGGGTTTGCACTGAGCATTCTTGTCGGAAACCTGATACTTAGACTTATGCTCATCCGGCCAAGGAATGGAATGGTACCAATGCCAGGAGATCTGTGTGTTCCATCAGAACCAACCAGCTTGGGTTGAATTTTGGATATCCCAGCACTTGCAATGGACTGTTAAGAATAAGCTGCAGACCAAGGATCTAGTCATGAAAATTACTCACCATTGACCACTGGGCATTTGGCTTAATTATGCAGCCCCTTGAGAGGCTAGCGTGCTCATCTAGAGAGTAATGAAGAAGGTTTCTAAAGATGTAACTGTTTGCCTTGTGTTGAGTCACTCACCTCCTCGGCAGGATGTCTGATATCTTGAGGACATCACAGTCACTTTGGTTCATGGGTCCCGAACCTCAGCCGGGGTAAATCAGCACTGAATTATTGACTTCACTGCAGCTACAGCCATTCAGGACTTCCCAGATGTAACAGACAGAGCAGACTTCTGTTCATTCTGTTCACCTGGCAAACACCAGGCAGCAAGAATTCCTACTCGCCGCTCTTGGCAAGGGCCCCCTGGAACCAGCACTGCATGCTGCGAAGACACAGTCCACTGAGAGGGCTCGTCCAGGGCGGACACAGGTCGTCGGCTATTTCCGGTCATAGAGAGTGCTGCCGCGAGTGCCCTGGGGTCTCTGCTATTCCCATCTGCTCTGCAAGTGGACGGTTAGCATAACAGTGGCTTTCCCTAGGGTGACTTTTCACCCCATCTGATAGGAGGCCATCAGGCAAGCGGTTCCAAGAGGGGTGGGCTCCCACTGGTCACGTGATCCAGATGTGCAGCTTTCTCTGGTGAGGATGGTTCCTCGGAATCCTGGTGGGTTTGGGAGGAAGATAGAGAAGAAGATCATTTCTGTGTCATATCACAGGGTTTACCTCGCTGTCTATTATTATTTATGATTTGCCCTGCGGTAGCACCTAGGGTTGCCAACCCTCCAGGAATTAAAGATTAATCTTTCATTAAAGATTATGTCATGTGATGAAATCTCCAGGAATACGTCCAACCAAAATTGGCAACCCTAGTAGCACCTAGGAGCCCCAATGTCATAATGCGGGCTTGGGAGGTCAGGCCTAGTGGTTGGAGCAATGTTGGTCTGAGCCGGGGTCAGGAACCAGAGCCAAGTCCGTCACTACAGCTTGCAGGGGAATCCACCTTGTTGCACAGACACTTCCTGGCACTCCTCCTAGGCTTAAATAGGGCACCTGGACCAATCAGGGGCCAGGAGGGAAGCTGTCAGCCTGGTCTTCTGAGGTGGTATTTATCTCCATAGCGTTTCTGTGGTGATGCACACAGCCCTATCATGGCTGCCGGGTAGCAGTGTGGAGGCGTTGGCCATCCTGCAGACCTGGGTTCTAATCCCTGCAGAGCCTCACACCCAGTCACGGACCAGGCCCCGTTGTGCTAGGCACTGTACGAACAGAAAATTCGGTGCTTAAGTAAAATCTGTTGCATGCGCAATAATGCCTGGAACCGAGGCCAAGTCTGCTTGCATGCCGGCAGCTCCATGCTGGTGCTCATTCCCTAGCAGAGCTGAAAGGATCTCCTGGACGTTTACAGCTTCCAGTTGTGATTCAGAAGGGCTGGTTGGGGAAAAAGCTCATGCAAGTCCTTTCACTGAAGGGCTGTTGTTAGGGTGGGTGCAGAACAGAGCAGAAAGATACATGCCACCTGAGCCAAGCGGGAGAGGCACTGCGGAGAGGAGTGGCATGTCCCCACCTGCTTCGAGATGCTTTCTAGCTGAGCTACCAGCTTTCTTTTGTATGCTTTGCTCTGCCACGGTGTTTACCCACTCTAGTCTCGGCTGCCCGCAGAGCTGCCAGAGGAATGAAGGGCTTAGCTGCAGGTTAAGGCGGAGGATTCCCACTCAGCCACATGGCAGTCTGCCCTTTGGCAGAGGGCTGTCAGTAGAAAGGAGCTGAAATGAGGCAGAAAAAAATGGGGACACCTCTGTATATGGGAGTTTCAGGTGCTCTGCGTGGCTTGGGATCATGCTTCCCCTAGGGAGGTTGAATAATTTCTTGCATCTTCCCCTGAAGCATCGGGTGCTGGCCAGGGTACAGGAATAGATGGACCTGATCCAGTCTGGCAATTCCTGTGTTACGGGAATTCCCTGCAAGAGTAACAGTTGGCATGCCCATAACTGTGTGCAGGATCAGTCACAACAAGGTACATCCTGCCCTGAATCGTCCGCAAGTATAAAGAATTAAGCGGTTCTATTATGGTCATGGTCCTGCTGTGTTAGCTGCTGTTTCCATTTGTCCAGCTTGGCAAATGGTCTTTGTCGAGAGCGGCACTGACCTCAGCTGTTTCAATTAATGGGACTGATTGACAGCTTTTCCCTTTGCATTCTGTTGACGCGGATCTTGCCATGTCACTCACATATCAAACGCACCCCAAAACTCAAAGCAAGGCTCAGTCAAAGCCATGGAGTTGGCATGGATTAACGTCTGTCTCCTGTGACCAGAGAGAGACTCAAGCCACAAAAAATCTGGAGGGCTTAAGTTTCTTTGGATCTGCAGTTTTGGTTTGGGGCCGTGTCTAGATCTTCATATTTTTAATTGTTTCAAACTACTGGTCTCTCCCCAGGGGAGGGAGGTGGGTTGCTGAAAACTCACCTGCATGGCCAAGCAACCCCTTGTTCCCAAATATTGCCAAACCTGAGACAAGTTGCAAGTACAACGCATCCAGCTCCTGGTCAACCTGGAACAAGGACCCCCCTCTTTCCCCCCCCCCCACACACATACACCCCCCCCACCCCACTCCCAAATTGCAGGTCAGTTACACCCTTAAAGGTAAAATCCAAAAGGAAATAAAAGCCCTGTGATGAGGCTTTCCCAAGTAGAGTGACCAGACGTCCTGATAATACCGGGCTCATTCCAATATTAGGGCCTTTGTCTTAAATACACAACTATACACCCACCCACCCCCAAAAAAGTGTCCTGATTCTTCCCACTTGCTATCTGCTCACTCTTTTCGCAAGAGGCATGAAAGCAGCAGAACTGATGACAGGCTGAGCTAAGCTATTTTTCTTAATCCAGGCTGCACTCAGCCGCTTGCATCTTTTGCTAGGATAACTTTCTGTGCAGCGCCCCCTGCTGGGAAAGACCGGCACGAGAAAGCATGACTATGGGGGGTTCTCTGAAACTGAACCAATCATAGAATAGAATATCAGGGTTGGAAGGGACCTCAGGAGGTCACCTAGTCCAACCCTCTGCTCAAAGCAGGACCAGTCCCCAGTTTTTGCCTCAGATCCCTAAATGGCCCCCTCAAGGATTGAACTCACAACACTGGATTTAGCAGGCCAATGCTCAAACCACTGAGCTATCCCTCCCACACAAGCTACCATTTATGATATACCAGCCTCAGTCACTCAGCTCCTAGAAAGTCTGAGGAGTTCCATATACTGCCAGTTTGCTTGTTTATTCTGAATAACCAGACAAATCGCTGGAACTGTCTAGACACACCAGGGTCCTTGTACGTAAGTTCTCATAAGGTCACCCATCACCATAGTCCCTGATCATCTCTGTGGTGTCTGACCACCTGACCCATCTTGCCCAGCATTGCTTTGGGCACTGGGAAGTGCTTGGCACACCCATAGTTCGGTATCAGTGCTGATAATTCTGTAGTGAATGAATGAGTGAACTGGTCAAATTAAACACGCCAGTTCATGGGGCTGAGGGGTCTTTCATGCCCCTTTGTAACCTGGACTGAATTTCTGTGGGTGGGTTTCATTACCCTGAAATCGATGCTAATATCACATGTACTCTGATCCCTAGAGTCTCTGACTAACCGCACCACTGCGCGAGGAAGCTGGACTTTGACACAGTTCACGACCCCAAACTGTGCACTTGCTTATGCAAATATACCACAGCCAGCTCCCTGGTATATCTGCAGGGGCCCTGAATTCACCCATCGTGCTGTGTCCTTCTTACTTGTGATTTCAAGCCAGTTTCCACTGGGAGAAGGCACCTCTTACTGATTCAGGAATCCAGAGGTTCCAGGCATAGGCAACTCCAGGCGGAGATCGCACCCACATTACAAAATCGGCTGACATTTTCACTGGGGTTGAAAAGCCTTTTTTTTTGGTCCCCAAAATATGTCGTGACAAAAATGTCAGGCAGCTCCAGTGACAACGCTCATCTCAGCTAGACTCTAACAATTTCCTCAGCAAAGCTCTTTCAAACTGTTAATTAAGTCTCTCAGCACTCCGGGGACGGGGGATGGTTAAGTCACTGTTTTACAGATGGAGCACAAACAGGCATGGAGGGGTTAAGGCCCAGATCCTCAAAGGTACTAGTTGCCTCTCTCCCTTTGAGGATCTGGCCCAAAGTCACTAGAAGAACCAGGAATAGAACCCTGGCATCTGGACTCCCAATGCCCTGTTTTAACCATTAGACCGTACTTCCTTCTCTGTACGAAACTGTCATGGCCATGGAATCTTGTGTCGGTGCCCTGATTGTATCCCTTGCTCGTGGATGTGAGTATAAGCTGGCTGTGGTGCTCACCCCATGACCTAGCTATGTGAAAACGGGTTTACAAGTAGAGACAAAGGATCTGAACAAGCCCAACTGCAGAGTGAGTTAGAGGAAACTTCCTTTGCAAATTCAGGCTGGATGGGAGAGGAAGGTTTCTCACTCTCAGTGCAGGTTGGTTCTGGGAAAGCCTCTAGGACAGCGGTAGGCAGCCCACAGGCCACAGGTTGCCCACCACTGCTCTAGGAGTTGCAGGGGCAAACAACTTAATTAGTTTGAGAGAGAGAGATGGACAAACAAATGAGTGTGATTGTATGGCAGGGCTGCTTCTGATGGTGGGGGGCTGGGCTTGGCAGCCCTGGGGTTCACTTCCGGTTTATGTCTTATGTTTCTGAAAGCTCATGCTTCACTTTCAGCCTGCTGGGTGACACATTCTCCCCCCCCTCACCCCCCCGATGTATTCTAGTTGGTTGTTTTTTGTCTCCTTCCTCTGAAGCATCAGGGATGGCCATAGCTGGAGATGGGACACTGGGTGCGGTGGGCCAGGGCTCTGAGGTGGAATTGAGTTTCCTCTCTCTCAGGGTTTAACTGATCACCAAAGGGGGGTCAGGAAGGAACTTTCCCCCAGGTCAGATTGGCAGGGACATTGCGGGGTTTTCACTTTCCTCTGCGGCGTGGGATTATCTGAGTGTATCTCACGTAAACGTTTCAGCGCCGTTGCCGGGGGCCTCGGGCACCGGTGCCCCTCAGTCCCTCTTTTTCTCTGCCTGTGGGACACGACAGTTTATTCTGCTGAGGGGTGCGATGCTTCGGTCTAATTTCGGTGGTGGGGTTAGTGTGCAATTGCTGTGTGGTGCTGGGCCGTTGCAATACAGGAGGTCAGACTAGTTGATCTGGTGGTCCCAGCTGGCCTTAAACTCTGTGACGCTGTGCAATGGATATTTTTTCTTGCTCCATTCTGATAACATCAGGTTAATGATTTACTTACACCAGGGCCTTGTGTCTATTAACTCTATTACCAGAGTAATTCTCTTAGCTATGAGCCAGGAATCCTGCTGCTTCTTTCCTGAGATGATGATGAACAAAGTAATTCCTTTACGGAAAAAAAAATATGTAGAGCAAAATTCGTCCAAATGTATTTGCTGGCTGTGGCTGACCTTCCTGAAGTGCTTTACGGGAATCTTGGGAAATACAGAGCAAACGCTCAGTAGAGAAGAATTGTCAGTGGTATTCAGGCAACATTGGGGGAGTCTTTATTTTGTTTTCATAGAGCTAAAGAAATGCAAGCCAAAATTAAGATCAGGCTTATCTGGCTGCTTCTGTCCAGCGGAGTCCTAGCGCAGAAATTCATTGAGTCATGCCCAGTGGTGGAATTAAAAGGGGGTTGAGAATGCTGTGACTAAGAAAAGCATGTACACTTAAGGGGCCAAAGTAATTTAAACCTGTGTCAATCCAGAGTAATTCCGCTCAAGTCATTGCCCTGTATTCACACTGATGAGAACAAGCTTTGACCCATAGTCAAATCGCATGCTTCAAGGCACTGGGCGATCACCTGCAAGGGTCAGGAAGTGATGTGTCCTCTTTGGCATATGGGCCCGGTGCCCTAGGAAAGTTTCTCTCTCTCCTTTGAAGCATTAATGGCCAGTGCTGGAGGCAAGATGCCAGACTTAATGGACCAATGGCCTGATTGGGTATGAGAAACCTTACCTGCCTAAACCTTTTGAGTACTGTATAACTGCTGCATTGGGAGCCTCAAGAGCCCATCCAGCTCCCCAAAAACGGGAGGGTTGGAGAAGGAAGGGAGGCAATGAGATTAAACAGAAGCCTAGCAAGAGAAGGTTCTTTTGCTCACACTGGGCTTGGTTCGCCATCACTCACACTGCTTTTGCACTGGTGTAACATCCTCCATTTACACCAGGACAGTTAAGAGAACAATCAGGTCCGCTGTCTCCTTTCTTAACTGCAGTGCTCACTTCACCCACCACTGAAATGCAGCCACCTCGGGGTGGCGGGGGAGGAGATATGCCAGCTGCCGAAGAGTACACAGTTGTACAGAGCCAACCCATGCTCTGATGACGAAGTACAAACTGACCTATCACCTCTTGTCCTTTCCCTGCTGCAGCTGGTGCTGCACTCTTCCTTCCAGGGCCTGACCCTGCATTAATGGAAGCAGCTTGAAGGCTTTTTGCCTGGGCATGGCAGGATGAGGGTCAAAGAACTAACTCGTTACATTGGCCCTGACTAAATCTTTGCCTTGCCTTGGCTTCATTCAGCTCTTTCCAGCGGTAAATGTACCATGTGTGTCCAGGAGCTTTCAAATTCTCAGAGCCCAGTTTCGCACACCGTGGCCGTTTAACTGCAACCTTTCCATCCATTTCGAGCCGCCTCCCTCCCGTGGTTTCATTTTACCTCGATGGCCCGTTTGCAGTGAGTTACCATCTGCGCAGCAGGCGGAAGGGGTGACTGGTTTCGGTCACTATTTTATTGTCTAGGAGAGCCGGGCAGGGAGTGATAAATGCAGCCATCCCTATGAGCCACTAAATTGAAGTGAATTATGCAAAGGCAAATGGCAGGTGGTAAAGCAGCCTTTGGTGCTCAGCCTCTCTGGAGGAAAAATTAGCTGCCTTGCACCGCGAGATCACATTACCAGGTTTGCTAATATAATCCTTGGGGCTTTCAAAGTCTCCTTAGAGCCAGACTAGTCCTGAACCGGAGGCCTGAGGAGACTCTGAATGCAGATTTATGGCATTAACCGGTGATGGATGAAGCAGGATTCCAAGCCTGAGTGGGGTGCACGTCACAGACTTTGCTCAGGCCCTGATCCGGCAGCCTGGTTGGGGTGGGTGGGCCCTCGCTGAAGCCAATGGGGCTCTGAGGGCTCCCCTGCCAGTGCAGGATCGGCGCTTGATGGAGAGTTTGCCTGAGGAAGGATTGCTGGTGTTGGCCCACAGGAGTATTGCATCCTATCTTGGTCACCCTATTACAGAAGGCATGTGGACAAATTGAAAGAGTCCAGCGGAGGGTAACGAAAATGATTAGGGGGCTGGGGCACATGACTTATGAGGAGAGGCTGAGGGAACTGGGGTGATTTAGTCTGCAGAAGAGAAGAGAGAGGGGGGATTTGATAGCAGCCTTCAACTACCTGAAGAGGGGTTCCAAAGAGGATGGAGCTCGGCTGTTCTCCGTGGTGGCAGATGACAGAACAAGGAGCAATGGTCTCAAGTTGCAGTGCGGAAGGTCTAGGCTGGATATTAGGAAACACTATTTCACTAGGAGGGTGGTGAAGCACTGGAATGGGTTACCTAGGGAGGTGGTGGAATCTCCATCCTTAGAGGTTTTTAAGGCCTGGCTTAATAAAGCCCTGGCTGGGATGATTTAGTTGGGGTTGGTCCTTCTTTGAGCAGGGGTTTGGACTAGATGACCCCCTGAGGTCTCTTCCAACCCTAATCTTCTATTGTATTCTATGACTGTCCTTGGCAACCTCAGGGCCTGCTCTGCCCGTGCCAAAGGCAGTGAGAGTTGGGCATTTCATTTAATGGGAGCGGCCCCATATTCCTGGCAGTGAGGCCCTGTATTTGTGCTCAGTGCCTGTCTTATCTAGCTGGCTGAGCATGTAGCCTACTGGGCTGTGGCCATTTGTACCACAGTAGAGCCAGCCACCGGGAGTCACGGGGGGAAAGCTGCCCAGCCCATGATTCTCCCTCCCATACGCGGGTCCTCTCAGCGGCAGGCACAGCAGGAATGAGAACAGGAAGCTGCAGATCTAAACGCACGAGCTGCTACGGTCCCGTGCCTCTGGAGCAGAGGGCTGTGACATCTCATATCCTGTGTGGATGGACGGAGAGGGGCTTCCCAGGCCCCTCTACTGCTCAGACGAGAGCAAGTGGCTGTTAACAAACAGTAAAGCGTAAATCATCAAACCTTGTGCTTGCCCTGTCAGTCGAGGGCCTGGTTAAGCGAGGAACTGGGGAAGCTGGGACCAGCTAAGATGTACCGAGTGAGGCATGCAGCCTAGGGAGTCTGGGACTAGCCAGCCCAGCTGGCGGGGGTCGTGGGAAACTCCAAGGAGCTACCAGGGGCATGATCAGCACACCGTGAAAGCGTGAGAGACTTCGGAGATGGGCTGCATTTGTTATCAGGCTGCTTCACTCCCACAGCCCTGCTGGAATTCTCGTTACCTGGAAGTTTCCTTGGTCAGATGCTCAAGTTGCTGTGAGGAGGGCAACCTCAATCAGCCACCACCCCTGACATCCATTAGCACGCTGGGGACATGATCCCATTTCAGATAATGGGGGTGGAGTGAATAAACAAGGTTCCGATCACCAGGCCAGCAGCTTGCCTTAGGCTAGCCAGCTCAGCAGGGCTCTAACTGCCTGGCTTTGGTGCCTGGCTGTCTTGGAGTTGAGTTGGACAACAGGCTTTGCTTGCTGACACAGCGAGGCTGGTTCCCCACCACTTCTGGGTGGCCCCCAGAACTTTTAAGAGGGGTTCTACCCTGCTATCACTGGACAATGTCCATAAAGTGATTTGAAGGTAAAAAGGGCTGCAGGCTGGCCTGTATTATTATTGCCATTTTACAGATGAGGCAACTGAGGGAGTTAATCGACTTGCCACACAGCAAGTCAGTGGCAGAGGTAGGATGGGAACGCAGGTATCCTGACCGGTCAATCACACTCCCTTCACAGAACCAGCATCCACTGGAGAATTTTAAGAGCAGGTTAGACAAAGACCTGTCAGGGATTGTCTAGATAATACTTAGTCCTGCCTTGGGGGCAGAGGACTGGACTTGAAGTCCTCTTGGGGTCCCTTCCAGTCCTGTGTTTCTAAGATTCTATATCAAGTACTGAATAGAGTAACTTGTTAAACGGTTACATTAGTAACCATTTACTTTAGGTCAGTTCTGCTAATGGATTTTCAGTATGTAGTAAAAGCAAGTTGAAATGATTTTTAATTCTAATTTGTCTTCCATTATTATCTAGATGATAGAAATGTGTGGCCTTTAGAAGCAGAATTACCATAGAATAGTAAGATTCAGTACTAGGTACTTGAGGTTTGCACAAAGATTTAACCCAGCCCTGCCCCTATACCTTCTGTCCAGCCCTGGCGTATTCTTAGATTAAGAGTTCCAAAGTGCCATTAAAATTCATGGATATTGGGCACCCATATCCTGTAGGTGTCTTTAAAAATCTCTGCCTTCAGCAGGATCATACCACATCATCCATAACTTCTCAGTATGGGTTGCAGTGAGGAGGAAAAAGCCCTGGGGTTATCCTGGAAGGGTGGGGACGATCTACTGGGTCATACCTAGGTCCTGACTATCAGAGGTGCTGAGCACCCACAGTTCACAAGAGAAGTCAGAGGGAGCTGTGGTCACGGAGCACTTCTGAAACATTCTCCCAATAAAACCCCATGTGTTTTCATGGAGAGCCAAAGTCGCCCCAGCTCTAACACCATTGATTGCTCCATTTGGGCTAGGGAAGGAAGAAGGGGCCAGTGCCGAGAAGACAAGCTGAGTTTAGTTCCTGCGTCATCTGCAGTCACCTTGCGTGGCCTTGGGCAGGTCTCTTAATCATCCCTGAGCCTTACTTTCCCCCTCTATAAAACAGAGATAACATTTCCCTACCTCACAGAAAAGTTGTTAAGATAAAATCCATTGATGATTGCTGGGCACTCAGATATTACAGTGATGAGGGTCATATAAATACCTAGAGAGTTGCCTCAGATATAGGTTTTCAAACTGGGGGTTGCAAATATTATTTATTGTTTGTGTTTCCATGGCATCTAGGAGCCCTAGTCACAGACCAGGGCCCCATTATGCTAGGCACTGGACAAACACAGGGTAAAAAGACGGCCCCAACCCCAAGGTCCTTGCAATCTAAGAAAGGGTTTCAGGGGGTCGTTGCTAGTCTCCTTTCCTTTCTATGAAGAAGCCCCTGGAACTTTTTTCTGCTGTGACATGGAAAAGGTTGACACCTGCTGGCCTGGGATCCAAAAGGCACCGTGGTAAGTGGATCTATTGTGGAACTGGCCCAGCAACACCCCCCTTGCTCTGTCCTCCACTGTACATTGCTGTCAGGGACCAGGAGATGATGTTCTGTTTATTCTTCGAGGGAATTTGTACTGCTAAAATTTACCTGAAAACCATTACCGTGGGCGGCGGGTATAATAGGCCAGGGTTACCCTCAGCTCCTGGGTCCAGGCTAGCCAAGAATGCTGTTGTGAGAAACCTTTCATAAAAAGTGCTGAAATTGTTGCATTCCTCATCATTTGCTCGTATCTCGGTGTCCAGTGTTTCAGCGCACGGGAGAGAAACCTCGGTGCCCCCTCCTTGTTCTTTTTATACTTGTCAGTTCAGTCCTCCTCCTTTCTCTAATGCTGGCAGCACAGGGTGGGGCTGCAGGCATTTGCGACCCATCAGGGTGTCTCACCCCACTCAGAGCTGTGTGCAAAACCCCTGAGTCTTGTCTCTGCTGAATGGAGAGGAAGGATGGTCTTATGGTTAAGGCGTTGTGCTGGGATTGAGATCCGAGTTCATTGTCCAGGTCTGTAGGCCCTTGAGCAAGTCACTTTAATCTCATCATGCCTCAGTTTCCCGTCTGTAAATGGGGATCTATTCAAGCTGTAAGCTCTTGAGGGCAGGGGACTGTGTGACTCTGTGTCTGGGCAGCGCCTGGCACAGTGTGGCCCTGTTTTCAACTGAAGCTTCAACCATAATATAAATAATTTCTCAGGCCAAAGAAAAGGCAAGTCCCCACCCCAAGGGCCTTTCCCCCCAGCATTTCAAAGGCCTGCTGCAAACCATGGAGATGCAAGAGTTTCTCAAAAAAAGGTTGCAAGAATCTTTTATCATGAAAAGCGTGAAGCAACTTAAATACAGGGGTCACAACCAGTTCCCCCCTATTAATTATAGAGAAGTTCCCCCCTGGACCATCTCTCAAAGAGTTTACTCTCCAAAAATGTTTGCGGCTAGTATTTTCAAAGGAGTCTAAGGCAGTTAGATGCTCAGATCCTATTGCAAGCCAATAGGAGTTGGGCCCCTAACTCCTGAAGGAGGTGAATTTAGGACCCAAGCCTACAGAAGTACCATTCTTCCTCCTGCCAGGGTGTACATGGCAACGCTGGCTGTTAACATTGGCCTGCCCGATCAGAGGGGAAAGGACATGCCACTTTGCAACAGGGAGTTTGTTTGTGCCACGGAACGAGTGAGTCATGGTCCAAAGAGATGGCAAGATAGCGTCTCCAGGAGGGCGCCCCGCCCTGGGAAATCAGAGCGGTAGCTCTGTGATCCAAGTAGGGGGAAATGCAGCTGCCTTGCTATTAAAATCCCACAAGAGGTACAGCGACCAGGGCTCCTTTCCGCCGAAGACAAACAGCGGCCAATCAAAGTGTCGGCTGGACTCATTTGTTTCAATCAGATATCAGCTTAGCAAGAGATTTTACAAGAGCAGGAATCGTTTCTATTCACTAGTTAGCATAGCCAGGTGGGAAAAGGTACATTCTCCTTCGCTATTCTGCTAGTTGCTGAGCACCCTCAACTCCTGGGGCCGTGCATGGGAGCCAAGGGGCCTCAGCACCCTGCAGGTTTGAGCCCATAGGCAGGAGAGGAAGAAAAAGAAGTGATTCCTATCAGGGCTATTTAGACATTAGCCCACCTGAGCACCAACCCGCTCATGACAGGTATTGCCGAGAGTCCCTGGAGTAGGCTAACCACACTCACCATTATTCTGTAAATAGCAAATTCCACCTGCTCTTACTCTGAGCTGACACATGTTGTACAGTAAGAGATCCTGGAATTGCTGTTATCCATGGTCCAGTGAGCTACGTAAGCCACTCCAAAGGCTAAGCAGATACCTTGGACCTGCTGCTAGGGCTGTGCATAGCAGCAACTGTATATCTCGCAGGGGGAACATCTCCCCCTGTGGGCTGTAAGTAATATAGGGTATCTCTTCTCTTACACCTGTCCTTGTATTTATGAGAGCCGGTCGACTTTTTTTTTTTTTTTTTTTGTCAATTTTGATGACGTTTCGTTTAAAAACATTTTTTGAGGCTTTGAAAATGTGAAAACTTCCTGTTTCGACTATTTCATAATGGACAGCTTATGTTTTTCATTTTGAAATGACTTTCTGGTTTGAAATGTACTTTTATTTTGTATAAAAATGATGTAAAATATAGTTGAAGTCAAAATGAAACCTTGCAATTGACTGAAAATGGGGGAAGAAACCAGACTGCGGTTCTCTGGAAAATGTCTACATTTTGGGGTTTTTTTGTCCCATTCTGGGGGGGGGGGGGTGGAAATCAAACTCTTGACATATTTCACCGGTTGGAAAATATGTTTTGTGACCAACTCTAGACTTTGCAATGTGGAGACAATTTGCACTGTTGGGGCGGAGGGCTGTGGAGAGCAGTGGGAAGCGATCGTTGTGATTTCCAGGCTGAATTTCTTGCTGTGGCCACATAGACAGAGGAGTAATTTCTGTCATGTGCCCAGATCGGACCATCAGTTCACAAAGACAAGCTGTTGTAGCCAGTCTATAGTGCAATGCTGTATGCGGTTGGATTTTTTTAAAAACTTTTTATTAAGGCAAAGTTACAATGAAAGGTGAACATACTACATTGTATGTTACTTATTACTTATTCAGGAGCAGGTTAATAGTCAAGGAACATGGCTAAAAATTCTGAGTATTGCTAAAAAGGGTGCCCAAACTTCTAGATACCGATCCTCTTTTTGGTATTCTCTCTTGTGTACATACTTGGTGTGAAAGCTTTTCCATTACAAGGACAATGGTATTTTTCTTCTTAACGCCCTGCAGGTGTTCATCTGTTCTTACTAGCCCTACTATAATTGGCTGGCTTGTGCACCGCTGCCCTCTACTGGATGGGATCAGAACTGCACAACTGCATGTCCGCATAGGCCCTATAGTATAAACAGCTGACAAAGGTTCTCAGTTGGCGCGAACGACAGCGGTCTCTGATTTTGTAGCAGAAGGAGCTGAGCCCTCTCATTGCTGTGACTCTGAAGTTGCAAACAGCCTTGTTGTACAGCCCAGCCACAAGTGCAAAGCTGTAGGTGGTCACAGAGTTGATGTAATTGTTCTCACTTTTAAAGAGTCTTTATTTTTTACATAAATAACTGCTTTTCTGTTTTGATTGGTGGCTTTGGTTTTTGTGCTGCTTGAAATATGAAACAGTAAGTTCTTCTTTAACAGAGGAAACAAGTCAAAAATTTGCTCCAATCATGGCCAAGCAGAAGAAGATTTTGGTGGCATGTTTCTATCCGAAAAGTATATTAGAGCACTGTAAAGTGTTATACGTCCAGCTCTGGATTCAGACCAGATCCTGGGCTAATTCCTTGCACCGGGCTCCCACTGACATCAGTGAGTATCTTATGAGTATTACAATCGCAAGCTATTGGCCGAAACTGGTCAGGGTGCCCACATGCCGTCTGTGTTGTGATGAGCAAAAGGTGGCATCAGCAATGAAATGAACCGCACATTTCTTTGTAGATGTGATGGACCATTTATTTCCTTCCAGGAGAAATAACCCAAACGGTTGGCAGAAATGTGAAATGTACTGAGAGCTGGGTATGGTTGGAAACAGCTGAATAACAAAGTCAGGGAGGAGATAAGATAGAATGATATAAATCAGAGATGGAAAAGACCAGTTAGATGAGGCTTTCCTAACCTTTTTGGGTTGGCAGTGCCTTATTAGACATCAAAAATTGTAATGATTCCCCCCCACTCTTACATTTACAATAAAAGGAAGGGTAAAAAATGTATCCATTATAACAATGCTAAGCCTATGTAATATAACTGCTACTCCATTTAGCCTGCTAAATTTTGAAAGTTATTCTGGAAATTTTATTTGCTTTGCTTTGCACTTGCACTAAAATTGTTAATGTCTCATTTGCACCAGTTGCCTTCCATGACCCCATACACCCCCTTGGGAGTCATGACCCACCGATTACAAACACTGATTTACATTATCAACTGCATTTCCCTGCCAGGGCAAGACTGGTTCCTACCAAGCATGTTCAGTTGTCTTGTAAAGTCTAGTCATCTCCTTTGATGGAGCTCCCGTTCCTTCATCAGAGCTTTTCTCCACTCGGGAACAGCCCTGCTCCAGCCATTGGTGGCTAGCCATTGATGTAGCTGCACTAATGCTCACTCCTAGGTGCAGAGAAGCACAAAGTGGGGTTCACACTGATTAAGTGAAGGCCTGAGTGAAGGCTGCAGGATTGAGGTTCAGTCATTGCCACAAATGACCACAAACAATTGCTGTCTGTCCATATACCTCATTTCTGAGTTCTCCTCTGCTCACACAAATAAAATCTGCCTTGAAATTATCTTTGTCTAGATCACAAAAGGTTAATGGTCCAGCAAGCACAAATAAACATACCGGGGTCCTTTTCTACACCAGCAAATATGCATCCATATAAACATCAATGCAAGTTTCAAGATAGAAATTCAAAAGCTGTTTAGGGACAATCAGCGACACACCTGTTGTTTGCAGTGTCATTGTAGCCGTGTCGGTCCCAGGATATTAGCGAGACAAGGTGGATGAGGTAATATTTATTGGACCAACTTCTGTTGGTGCGAGAGACAAGCTTTCAAGCCTACACAGAACTCTTCCTTGGGTGTGGGAAATGTACTCAGAGTGTCACAGCTAAATACAAGGTGGAACAGATTCTCTAGCATAAGCAGTTAGCACATGTTGCAAGAGATCATTCAAGGTGAAGTGGGCTGTTAACACCTCTGCGATCATAGGACACAGGAAGGTTAGTGGGTTACAGATTGGTTTAATGAGCCATAAATCCAGCGCCTTTATTGAATCCATGATTTCTAGTATCTAGCAAAGTTATGAATTTAAGCTCCCAGGCTCGTCTTTTCATGGTATTGCGCGGGTTTCCTTTGAGGACGAAGATAAGAGGTCAGATGTGGAGTGGTCATTCTGTGAAAAATGTTTGCTCGTAGGTAATAGGTGTTTTTCTCGTCTCATTTTTCTGTGTGAGTTCACTTGAGAGCATCGTGATTGTCTGGTTTCATCCATACAGTTGTTCTGGGGGCATTTAGTGCCCTACCCCACGTGTTGTGATAGAAAGGTGTAGGACCCATGGATCTTGAAAAGTGTGTCGTATCATCTTCACAGTGGAGCTATGTCTGCAGGGAGTTTGCTTCTGGGAGCTTACTTCTTGGCAAGTTTGGGGGAGTTTGAAGGCCAGAAGAGGGGGTTCAGGAAATGTTCCTTTCAGGAGCCAATGGGAGCTGTGGGGGTGGCCCCTGAGGGCAGCGGCACGCGGAGACCCTCTGCCCTGCTCCCACCTAGGAGCCACTGCCGGGGAGGGGGGGCGTGTGCTGGTCGCTTTGGGAGCCACGCCACCCGAGGTAAGCACCCCCCCCCCGCTCCCCTCCCACACCCCAACCCCCGGCCCGGCCTGGCCCAGCCCAGAGCCCACACCCAGCACGCAAACATCCTCCCAGAGTCCACACCCCTCACCCCCTCCCCCAGCCCAGAGCCCACACCCCACACCCAAACTGCCTCCCAGACCCCTCACCCCTCCTGCACCCCAAACCCCCTGCCCCAGTCAAGGTCCCTCATTTTATTTTCACTTACTTATAGGAGGAGGATGAAGAAAAAAAATGAAAAATGGGGAGGAGGAAATAAGAGAGAATGTTCTTTTCCTGGGCTGGATCCCGGGGAGGGGGGGCGAAAATGAATCTGTGCACAGGGCCCCGCTAACTTTAAATCTACCACTGTCTCAAGGGATCACTGAAACTACACACAATGACTGGTTTCAGAGTGGCAGCCGTGTTAATCTGATTCGCAAAAAGAAAAGGAGGACTTGTGGCACCTTAGAGACTAACCAATTTATTTGAGCATAAGCTTTCGTGAGCTACAGCTCACTTGGAATTCTATTCATGAGGTAGGCCTGACTGGTCTTGTAGGATTGGGAGTAAACGTCATGGTGTCTCCTGTATTTGCATAAGTGTCATTCCAAGGTTATGTGTGTGTGTGTCCCCTCCCCTTCTCCCAGCAGCTGCAAGCCTGAAGCAATTCAGCTGTGGAAACGCAAGACTATTCCTGCTGCATGCTTGAAGAATAAAGGTATTTAGTGCTGTGTTTTACAGCATACACACAAAAGAGTTAGATAAATACTCTTTCCAGAAGGTTGCAGTGTAATACTACTTTATTTATTAGAATTCAGAACCCTAAAACAGAGAGAGACAAAGCAGGCTGCTCCCTAAGGCAGCAAGGCAGAACTCACTGCTCCTTGTCCTAGGCAGGGTCTCTGTAGACTGAACTCTGAAGGCCCAGATTGCACATTCCCTACAGAGAGCCTCCTAGCCTGCAAGAAGAACCAGGTAAACCCTCACTCTTAAAGTGATAGCTTGTCATTTTTAACTGTTTCTAATACACCTAGGGTAACCAGACAGCAAATGTGAAAAATCAGGACCGGAGGTGAGGAGTAATAGGCACCTATATAAGTCAAAGCCCCAAAGATCGGGACTGTCCCTATAAAATCGGGACATCTGGTCACCCTAAATACACCACATTTAGGATCCTAACTTGTATTGAAATTCCTTTGAGGGTCTGGGCCACAGAGCTCCTGGAAACCTATTCTTGATTTAAAAAATGAACAGAATTTTCCATCCTTACTGAGGTCAAGTGAGTCATACATACTGTGGCTTTTGATGTAATGAGTCATCACACTCAACATTGGATTAGGCCAAAGAAGTCTAGACTTGATGCATGGTGACACTGCTCTCATGATAGAGATAGGCCGCCTGATCATAATTGCTTCCATTTCAGAGGGGGAGGCACTGGGCATTCAGACATGCTCTCTCCGTTACCCGCTGTTCTGACCAGTGAAACCGGCTGGAGAAGCCTTTAAGGCAGTCTCAGAATGGGAGGATGCTCAGAAGTGCGGGAGGGTTTCCCGAGGGCTGGTTGAAATTTTTCCACTGAAACTTATTTTCCCCCCAGCAGAAAATTGGCTTTTTGACCAAACAAAAATGTGTGTAGACGGTGTCGTGTCGTCTTTGAAAATTTTCATTATTTCTTTATTCTGAAAACCCCAAGTCCCCAAAGCGAAACACTTGGTATCCAACCACTACAGTGGGTTTTTTGTCTTGGACCAAAAATTTCTCAGTTTTCAGCCACAATTTCTCAGGTTTTGGTCGCCAAAACCAAAACCAAAAATTCATTTTGGGGGGGCTGCAGGTTTTCTGGCCCCCGGCCGGCAGTCACTGGTGCAGCGTTAGCTCCAAGGCCAAGATGGTAGACAGGCTCCAAAAGGGATTAAATAGCAGCTTGGTCTGTGTGGTCTGAAAGCTACTACTAGAGGCAGGATGGTCCAGTGGTTAGGGCACTAACCTAGGACTTGGGAGACCCCTGTGAAGTTCCCTGCCTCTGCCGCCCACTTCAATGTGCCTTTGGGTAGTTCCCCAGCTGTAAAATGGGCATAATCGGATTGCCCTACTTCACAGGGGGTGTTCTGCGGATCAGTCCGTTACAGATTGTGATGTGCTCAGATAAGCAACGTAGGTACGTCTACGCTGCACCCCACTCGCGGCGACGTGTAGAGTACGGGCTGCTACCTGCCACAGTGAAAAGTAGGCTACATCCACACTGCGGTGCGTAGCTGCAGCGGGGAAAGGCTCTGGCAGCGGAAAGCCGCCGGAGCCTTTCCCCGCTGCCGAAGTCTTTAATTGCAGCAGGGAAGGTCTCCAGCAGCTCCCTGCTGCAGGAGCCTTCCCTTGCCCCGGGAAGTTGCCGGAGCCTTTCCCTACTATCTCACCCCTGCCAGGGGAAAGGCCCTGGCAGCAGGAGGCAACGAGAGAGGACACTGCTAAAAACAGCATGGGAGGAACTGCTTGGGCATGTAGCAAGCCTTGTAGGGTACATTCCCGCTAGGGTGCAGGTGTGGCTTTAAGCAGTGCCCCACCCTCTACAAAGCTATTTATACAGGTGCTAGGAGGGCATGAGGTGTATGAACGCTACACACCATCATAAGGAGTGTGCATTCGAGATGTACCCATAGAGAGACCACTCTGCACTTGGGCAGTGGGTAGCATAGGCTGGGAGAGGCTGTGCCTCCCCCAAACAGCCAGGTGTGGCCCCGCCCCCAGGTCCCCTCCTGCCAGTTCCCCTGTCCCTGTGTCATGGCCCCGGCTCAGGCAGGGCTGGCGCGGGGGCCGCACCACCCACCCGGTGCTCTTGGGCTGGGGCTGACAGCCATGGTGGGGGAGCTCTGGGCTCCAGCAGGGTGGGTGGGGAGCACGCAAGGGGTGGGGCTGGAGGCTAGCCTCGCAGAGCCGGCGGTTCACGCACCACCCGTGACTCTGCAGTGCTTGCAGTCCCTGGGGGCTCTGGGGGCTTTGAGAGTTCCAAGGCTGGTTTTATGTATTAAACCTACTGAGTTACATGATGAGCCATCAGTCCAGTACCATCAGCATCTCCACAGTAATCTGTGAGACAGGGTGTATTATACAGAGAGGACTTGGAGATAGGACTCCTAGGTTCCGTTCCTGGCTTTGCCGCCCACAGCGTATCCACGGGCAAGTCAGTTAGCCTTTATGTGCCCCAGTGTGCCCATCTGTGCCTAATAATTAGTATTTATCTCCTTGGGATATTATGAGGGTTAATGGATTGATGTTTGCAAAGCGAGGTCCTTGGATGACAAATGCCATCAGAGTGCCAGCTATTGTGGGTATTAGGGTAAGAAAGGAAAGGGAGAGGAAAACAGCCTGCCCTTTGTGTAAGGGATGTGACTGAGGTCCCAGTCCTGGAATTGGATCCATATGGGTGAACCATCATGGCTCTAATGGGGGTATCGGGGCTTAAGACCTTGCATCATACTCAATATCAGCCCAGACGAAGACCAGCAGTAAAAGTAAAGCTAAGCTTTCTGAAGACTGTAGAAACAGGTCGTCTGTAGATCAACAACTTGCTCTCTATAATCCATGGCATCATCTAATTTTCTTTCCAGATCTAGTGGGGTGAAGAACCCCCAGCTGGATTCCTTATCTCAAATGCAGAACAGGAAACCAAGGGTTTCTTCGAATGTCTAACTCCCCCATTAATTCCTCCCTTCCATTAACTGCTCCATTCCATTAATTCCTTGGCTGTATTCACAAAGCGGAACCTCCACCTCTTTTAAAAATAATTGTCTATTTCCAGTAATCTGAAACTAAAAGATGGTGCTGCCCACGCTTGTCTGACTAGGATTGGGAAGCATTTGGTTGTTACTTTACTCTGAACAGCCCTTTCCCATAATGTCCAGTTTTGGGCCCCCCACTACAGAAGGGATGTGGACAAATTGGAGAGAGTCCAGCGGAGGGCAACGAAAATGATCAGGGGGCTGGGGCACATGACTTACGAGGAGAGGCTGAGGGAACTGTGGTGATTTAGTCTGCAGAAGAGAAGAGTGAGGGGGGGATTTGATAGCAGCCTTCAACTACCTGAAGGGGGGTTCCAGAGAGGATGGAGCTCGGCTGTTCTCAGTGGTGGCAGATGACAGAACAAGGAGTAACGGTCTCAAGGTGCAGTGGGGGAGGTCTAGGTTGGATATTAGGAAACACTATTTCACTAGGAGGGTGGTGAAGCACTGGGATGGGTTCCCTAGGGAGGTGGTGGAATCTCCATCCTTAGAGGTTTTTTTAAGGCCCAGCTTGACAAAGCCCTGGCTGGGATGATTTAGTTGGGGTTGGTCCTGCTTTGAGCAGGGGGTTGGACTAGATGACCTCCTGAGGTCCCTTCCAACCCTAACCTTCTATGGTTCTATTATAACGCAGATAGGTATAGGTCCAGAGGCAGTAGCACCAATGAATCAAACTTTGCAGATGTGTCTTTATTGGGGTTACGCTGTTCTGTGTTCAACCCATGTCCATCTCTGCCTTGAATGCCTTATGCATCTTCTGGGCTCCATATTTCCCTGATGACACTCTATTGAGGGATGCATTTTTCAAAGGGCTTCTGCCCTTTTGCTCCAATGTTTTGGCACCTGCTGTAAGGACCAAATTGCCTGACAGTGGGTGCAAGTTAGGTAGCTGGAGGCACAAGCACTCGGCTTTCCAGCCATGTGTGCAAATAGTTGGTGCATCTCAAGGCTGGTTTTCAAAGGTACCGAGCACCCCCGCTGCAGTTGAAGCCAGTGGAAGTTATAGGGGCTCGGATCTTCTGAAAACCTGGTCCATTGTACCTGCAAAAAGGAAGGTCAGATCTCAGCCATTTTAAAAATGTCTCCCGTGCAAGCAATGGCTTTCCTTCAGTCCAATGCGCTGCAGCCATTAACCCTGGGCCTGGACATTACTGTACAAACAGTACAGTAGTCAGCAGGGTGGGGCCGTGTTCTAGTTGGGTTTTAATGGAAGGGTGGATCTTGTTGGCCTGGGGCAGGGAGTGGGTCTGTTTGGCACAGCCTGGCTGTTTCCAGTGATGTGACAGGAAACCAGTCAGCAACAGGACTCCAGCTGGGAAGGTCGAGCCCCTCGCACTTACAGCCAATCTTGGGGGTGGGAGCTCTACATTCAGAACACAGAGGGGATCTTTCCAGGTCACAATTGAAACCATGGGCACGTAAGTGGTGGCCACAAGAGGTTCACACACACTGGGTGTCTTTGAATGGATCCTTGCACACCTAGGAGCTCACGGGGCCCAACAAACGCACCTATCAGGCATGCAACAGGTATGCACATCTATTTTGCAACTGTCAGTGACATCTAAACATACTCCTTTGGGTTCGTCATTATAAAGCTCTTAGAACACTTCAGCTCCCTGACAGTCTCTCCCTCCCTCCGTACAAATAAAACTGATGGTGCAAGGCTCAGTTATTTAAGGTTTAATATACGGCCCATGCCTCGGGTGGGCCATTCTTGCATATTCCATGCATGCTCCTTGCATCATGCATGGGCCATCGTAGCAGTTTTGGTGGTGTGGTCTGGTCTGTCTTTCTCTTCTTTGAATTGGCGAGTGAGACATGTTGAAATCCCTCACTTCAAACAGCTCCATAACATCCGATGAAGCAGCTGGAATTAAAGACGCTGACGCTACGTAAACAAGTTGGAATTTGAAGTTCCTTTATTCTTTGCCACCGCATGACCTTGGGGTTCTGGAAACGAGAACAACAGTTCATCTTCAAAGAATTCCCCCAGGAAGTCTTGTATTCCGATGCATTTCTCAGGCCTCTTGCTGCTGATGCTAATTTATTCTTTCTATTACAACGTGAGTGATCAAGTCATTTCATAACCAGAGACAATTTAAGCACCGGTTGGTCTAAGGTAGCTTAATTTCTGGCCTTGGGAAGTAGAAAAGACCCAATTAATGGTTTATTGGGTTAGTAGTGGGTGTGAGGGGAGCTCACAGCGGGTGCTTTGGTCTCCATGGTCCATTTGGTCTGTGGGCTCTGAGATGAGTTCACCATCTAGTGCTATGTGTGATGGTGGTTTTGTGCTGTAGATGCTTGTTTAACACACTAGTGAGCCTGCATGACACACTGGCCTGAGAACGACCCACTCAGCTGACATAACCCACCAAAGGGCCATGAGATGGGGATGGCATCTCTCTGACTGTACCCTTCCTTTATTGCTGCTCGGTGCATTGACTGACCTCAGAGGACAATCAGGGGCCGTCATTCAGTCATCCTCCATTCACCTATCACCAGAGCACCCAGCCCCCACTGAGGATAAGGGATGTCACCTCTCAAGCAAGAGCCAGTGAGCAGACCTTGATCATTAGAAGAGCAGGAGGGTGACAAGGAAGGGAGAGACTCAGATAAAGGCGGGGACTTGGGTGGGGGCAGAAGGGAAGCGTTCATTACCGCTCCCGGAAAACTCATTTAACCCAGCTGCTGTAGGCAGAGAACATTGTGCACCCAGCATGAAACTCCCCCCTTCCAGAGGGCCAGCCCAAGGAGTATACGGCACACAGGCAGAGGGTAGCCACCAACTGCAGCCCAGAGCCCTACTCAAAGCGTCACAGTTGTCAATGGCAGGGGTGGGGGGAATTTTAGGCGAAGGACACCCAGGCAAACACTGGAATGAACTGGGGGCTTCCGTGTCTGCCCAGAGCCTCTGTGAAAGGCGCATGCACGTAGCTAAACGGCGTGGAATTTAGTTCATTTACCTTGGTGGGCCGAAGGGCTGAGCTGATACTGCTTGGATTAGAACCCGTGGTTCTAGGCAGTCCAGGTATTAGGCACCTGAGGGTTGGACTACCAGGCTGCCCCCTATCCACTGAGGGCTGGGCTATTAGGTCGTCCCCACCAGGCCATCCATGGAGGTTCAGACCGTTGTGGCTCCCAGACTTGATTGGTTCAGGTAGCACCACCTTAAAAATGGTGTGAAGTGAATGCCTGGAACATCAAGTTTGCATCCCACTGTTTGGGAACCCCTGCTGAAGCCGTCCCTCCCACGTAGCCCTTCTAGCCTCTGAGCTGTAGACCATGAGGCCATCTCCACTGACCCAGTCCCTCTACCCCATGTTTAGGCTGCTAGCTCAATGTTTGAGGCTGCTTGTTTTCATTGTTCTCTTCCCACTCCTACGTGCCCGGCCAGCAGCCCACCAAAACGCTGCAGTGGGAACAAAACCGCTATTAATAGATCTGCGTGCGGAAGCAAAGACATTTCCTGCTGTTCTGTGGAACTGGAGCCCCAAACCTTTTCTAGAAAGAGGCAGCTTCCTTCCTGACCAGAGGGCTGACATTCATTGTTTTGGCTGCTCTGAAGAAACGCGGAGAATTTCCATTCTTTAGAAATGCCCCCCACCCCATGATGAAGCATGGGACAGATCTTTCTCTTTCTAGTTTCATTGAGTTTGAATGCAAGGGAATATTTTCTCCAGGAATGCAATGCTTCTTTCCAGGGGTCCGGGACAGAGCACACACTGAGCTCGCCACCTGAGGTTATTTTCCCACCCCTTCCAGGATGAACGTTGTCTGGGTAATTTCCTTTGTGATCCCTGCTCATAATATTCCTTAGTGTAACGGTTGTAACCCATGCAGACGTAGTGTAGCTCTCTGTCTTCCCCTAGTGTCTGGACCACACAGAGCTTTGTGCCGGCTTCTTGCTAACAAAGGTGAATCTTTTAGCTCATTATCAGAGGCGCATGCTTGTAGAGACAGAGGTCTGCAGTCTGAACCCGGCCATTGACAACTGTGACATTTTGGGGCAGGGGTGGCCAACCTGAGCCTGAGAAGGAGCGAGAATTTACCAATGTACAGAGCCACAGTAATATGTCAGCAGCCTCCCATTCATTCCCCCAACCCCCCCACCCCGCCACTCCCAGAGCCTCCCATAAGGTGACCAGATAGCAAGTGTAAAAAATCGGGACACAGGGTGGGGGGTAATAGGAGCCTATATAAGAAAAAGCCCCCAAAATCGGGACTGTCCCTAATAAAATCGGGGCATCTAGTCACCCTAGCCTCCTACCCACTGGCAGCCCCGGCAATCAGCACCTCCCCCTCCCTCCCAGCGCCTCCCAATCAGCTGTTTCGTGGCGTGCAGGAGGCTCGGGGGTGGGGGGGAGAGAAGCGAGTGGAAAGGGGTGGAGTGGGGGCAGGGCCTGCGGCAGAGCCAGGGGTTGAGCAGTGGGCGCCCCCCCGGCACATTGGAAAGTTGGTGACTGCACAAGGAGCCGCATGTGTCTCTGGAGCCAGGCCTTAGCCACTCCTGCTTTGGGGTTTCCCGCAGACGGGGGGGGGGTTTCTGTCACCGCGGATGTGCTTAAGCCATGCTAAGATTAATAGCTGCTCTCTACTTAGTTATTCGGCGCATGGCACTGACTGGAGATGGAAACCCAGCGGTTTCTCAGTCGCTCACTGTGAATCTGTATCCAGCTTTAGGCTCCCTCTCTCTCCAAAGGGCAGCAACGCAGTGCTCCGTGCAGTGTCCTGCTTGAGTTTTTCACAGATATTTAGGTCAGAAGGGACCATTATGATCTAGTCTGGCCTCCTGCACCACGCAACAGGACTCAAACGCAAGAGCTTCTGCTCACGCTGTCCCTCCTCACTGTGCAGTCAGGATTGCACAACCGCCGTGTGCTGCGGGGGGCGGGGCATCTTGCACGCTCCCTTTGCACGAGCAGTTGTTTCCATCAGACATTCATGGTTTAATGAATTGCCCGTTTCCGGCTAAACTGCTTCTTTCATGGGACAATTCCTAACCAGCTCCACCTTCGATCCCCTTCAGGACCAGCAGTGCCCCACCACCAGCAGGCTGGTCTTGCCCTTGCTCCTTCCCTTCCGCCTCGGGCTTTGGTAGACGCCTACATGCAGGGGCTGGCTGGGGGCGAGGAAGCACCCCAGGGGAGGCCCTGAAGGGGTCCCCAAATCAGGGTGCACGTTGGTTCGACAGGGGCATTGCCAAGGCTCCCCTTCCCTGCCCTCCAGCAGGCAAGGTGCCTCCACCCCTGTGGCGGGATACGTCCTTCCCCACGGGCTGGCTGGTGCTCCCCTCGGCAAGCAGCCACGCAACGTGTGATTCCCTCCGCTCCAGCCCGGCCAGAGGCCGCGGCCCCGCCCGGCAGCTGGCGCAGAGCCCCCCGCAGACGCTGCCCTGCGCCGGCCGCTCTCAGCCGGCGCGGGCGCCCCAGGCCTGCAGTGCGCGCCGCCGGGCAGCAGGGGCCGCTGTTCGGCGCCGCCGGGCCCCCCCCGCCCCGGGGGAGCGCTGGCCCGGGAAGTGAGCGCGCGGCGGCCGGGGTCCTCCGGCCCATGTGGGCGCGGGCGGCATGGCCGAGGCTCCGCAGAGCAGGATGCAGGAGGCCATCGACAGCATGGTGCAGGGGCTGGAGCGGGAGAACATCCGCAAGATGCAGGTAACGGGGAGGGGGTCCCCGCCGGCCCCTCCCGCCCCCCCTTCTGTGCTGCCAGGCCCCCCCCCAATCTACCTGCTCCCCCCCCCCAGCAGCACCCCATGAGCACCCTGCTTTCTGACCCATTGCAATGCGGGCCCGGGCCCCCCTGGCCATGCGGGGAGCAAACCCGTGAGCCTAGCCCCCCCCCACCACCCCCTCTTCTGTGCTGCCAGCCCCCCCATCTATCTGCTCCTCCCCCCCCAGCAGCACCCCATGAGCACCCTGCTTTCTGACCCATTGCAATGCGGGCCCGGGCCCCCCTGGCCATGCGGGGAGCAAACCCGTGAGCCTAGCCCCCGCCTCCCTACCACCCTCCCTTCTGTGCTGCCAGCCCCCCCATCTACCTGCTCCTCCCCCCCCCAGCAGCACCCCATGAGCACCCTGCTTTCTGACCCATTGCAATGCGGGCCCGGGCCCCCCTGGCCATGCGGGGAGCAAACCCGTGAGCCTAGCCCCCCCCCCACCACCCCCTCTTCTGTGCTGCCAGCCCCCCCATCTATCTGCTCCTCCCCCCCCAGCAGCACCCCATGAGCACCCTGCTTTCTGACCCATTGCAATGCGGGCCCGGGCCCCCCTGGCCATGCGGGGAGCAAACCCTTGAGCCTAGCCCCCCCCCTCCCCACCCCCCCCCCTTCTGTGCTGCCAGCCCCCCCCATCTACCTGCTCCTCCCCCCCCCCCAGCAGCACCCCATGAGCACCCTGCTTTCTGACCCATTGCAATGCGGGCCCGGGCCCCCCTGGCCATGCGGGGAGCAAACCCGTGAGCCTAGCCCCCCCCCCCCCCCCCCCCACCACCACCCTCCCTTCTGTGCTGCCAGCCCCCCCATCTACCTGCTCCTCCCCCCCCCAGCAGCACCCCATGAGCACCCTGCTTTCTGACCCATTGCAATGCGGGCCCGGGCCCCCCGGCCATGCGGGGAGCAAACCCTTGAGCCTAGCCCCCCCCTCCCCACCCCCCCCTTCTGTGCTGCCAGCCCCCCCCATCTACCTGCTCCTCCCCCCCCCCCCCCAGCAGCACCCCGTGAGCACCCTGCTTTCTGACCCATTGCAATGCGGGCCCGGGCCCCCCTGGCCATGCGGGGAGCACACCCGTGAGCCTAGCCCCCCCCCTCCCTACCACCCTCCCTTCTGTGCTGCCAGCCCCCCCATCTACCTGCTCCTCCCCCCCCCCCCAGCAGCACCCCATGAGCACCCTGCTTTCTGACCCATTGCAATGCGGGCCCGGGCCCCCCTGGCCATGCGGGGAGCAAACCCTTGAGCCTAGCCCCCCCCCCCCGACCCCCTCTTCTGTGCTGCCAGCCCCCCCATCTACCTGCTCCTCTCCCCTCCCCAGCAGCACCCCATGAGCACCCTGCTTTCTGACCCATTTCAATACGGGCCCGGGCTCCCCTGGCCATGCGGGGAGCAAACCCTTGAGCCTACCCCCGCCCCCCTCCCCGCCCCCCCTTTTCTGTGCTGCCAGCCCCCCCCATCTACCGGCTCCTCTCCCCTCCCCCCCCAGCAGTACCCCATGAGCACCCTGCTTTCTGACCCATTGCAATGCGGGCCCGGGCCCCTCTGGCCATGCGGTGAGCAAACCCTTGAGCCTAGCCCCCCCCGGCCCCCATCTTCTGTGCTGCCAGCCCCCCCCCCCATCTACCTGCTCTTCTCCCCCACCTCCCCCAGCAGCACCCTGCTTTCTGACCCATTGCAATGCGGGCCCGGGCCCCTCTGGCCATGCGAGGAGCAAACCCGTGAGCCTAGCCCCCCTCCCCCCCGGTTCTCCCCTCTTCTGTGCTGCCAGCCCCCCCCCCCCCCCCCACCATCTACCTGCTCCTCTCCCCCCGCCCCCCCAGCAGCACCCTGCTTTCTGACCCATTGCAATGCGGGCCCGGGCTCCTCTGGCCATGCGGGGAGCAAACCCGTGAGCCTAGCCCCCTCCCCGCCCTTGTGGGTGTGTGTGTAGAGGGGCCCTGGACCCTTAGTGAAGGGGGGGAAGGGGTCAGTGAGCTCTGCCCCCATGCCTACTGGAGTGAGTGTGTGTGTGTGTGTGTGTGTGTGTGTGCAGGGATCTGGGCCCCTCTGTGCGCAGGGCTCTGGGCCCCACACCGCGGTGGGGGTGTGGGTGGGTCAGGGCTATGCTCAAGGAGAGTTGGGGGGGGTCAAAGCCAGGCCGTTCTGCAAACCCCAGGTGGATATGGGAGGTCGGCACTGTCTGCACAGGGCCCCCCACTGAATGGGACAGGTGTATTGCCGGGGGGGGGGGGGGGGTTCAGATGTGCGTTGCTACAGGCGACAGCTTTGGAAAAGCCAACTTTCTTTCCCGCCCTTGGCAGGGTAACATGTTTCGGTGCAGCGCCGACTGCTGCGAGAACGACATGGCCACCATGCAGCAGGTGCACCATTGCATCGAGCGCTGCCACGCGCCCCTGGCCCAGGCCCAGGCAGTCGTCACCAAAGAGCTGGAGAGGTTCCAGGTGAGGAGAAGGTGACCGGTGGACCCTGGTCCCTAATGTTCCCGTAGGGAAATAGCATCGACAGCGGCGGTCTCTTGGGCCCCAGCTCCCCACGGAATCTTATCCCGGCTTAGTCTGAAGCCGGGCGCAGAGGTTTGCCGTGGATGCACGCGGGTGTGGGGCGAGCCAGTGCTGGGCCAAACCCCGTTGCAAAAGTAACCTGGACAAAAGGGGATGTACCCAAGCAGGGAGTTGGTAACATGAACGGGGCATCTCATTTTGGAGAAGAGACGACTTCTGAGGGATGGGGGGTATCGGATACTCAGGGTTCTGCTCTGCATTAAATCCAGGCTCACTGTGCAACACAAGGCTTGAAAGCTCAGGTCAGCAGGAAGGAGAACCTCCTGCAAAGAGAAGGTGTATCCTTCGGATAGATTTTTCGATGCTCCAGTTTTAGTGCTGGTGAAAGGTGCCAGTCTGGAAGCGGGGAGGCTGGAGTTCTCTGTCCTTGGAGCCGCTCCGGCGTGGGCAGAGGGAAAGCTTTGATCTATCTGAGGTATTTTGATGGCCCCCCCGTTACCAATGTATCTGAGAGCCTCGCAGTCTTGTTCACACGGTCTGCAATTACCTTCACAACACCCGGGGAGGTAGGGCAGTGCTGTTCTCAGTTCACAGAGTCGGTATTGTTCGCCCAAGATCACACAGGACGGCTGTGGCCAAGCAGGGACTTAAACTCAGGTCTCCCATGTTTTAACCCCGGGACCGTCCTTTCTCTCTTTGTCACACAGTGAACTTGACTCTGTCCTGCTTCAGAAGGATGGCATTTGGGGGTCATAGAACAATGTGATCTTCAAGGGCCTCTCTCCTGAGAACCTCAATAGGGGTCCCAGCTGTGATGCAGCTTTTATTATGCAGGGGAGATGCCTACTAGGAACTGGGCTGAGACCCCCCAAGCAGCCATCGCATCATCTCTAAGCTGCTGCTGACCTGAGCTTGGTTAATACTAATGACCTAGAGGTGAAATGCCCTGTGTCAGATACACATCATTCAGTCCTCGGTCTCAGTGTAAACTGCTGGCCATGTGGAACAGAGTAATTAACCACTGGAACAACTTACCAAAAGTTAGAATCATAGAAGATCAGGGTTGGAAGGGGCCTCAGGAGGTCATCTAGTCCAACCCCCTGCTCAAAGCAGGACCAATCCCCAACTAAATCATCCCAGCCAAGGCTTTGTCAAGCCTGACCTTAAAAACTTCTAAGGAAGGAGATTCCACCACCTCCCTAGGTAACGCATTCCAGTTCTGATGGATCACTGGCAATTTTAAACCGAGATTGCTTGTTTTGCAGAAAGCTCTGCTCTAGGAATTATTTTGGGGGGTTCTCTGGCCTGTGTTGTACAGGACGTCAGACTAGATGATCACAGTGGTCCCCTCTGGCCTTGGAACCAATGAGCTAGGCTGAGACACCCTGCCCGACTTATTGCATGTAGACCACCACATAGCAAAATGACTTTGGAGGTCTCGTTGCAAATGGTGGTAAACTTCGAGCCTGCAGCAAGCTTCGTTCTTCTTCCATCCATCCCCTCCATTACAAATAATTGTGTTCTGTGTCCAAAGGCATGATGGCCTGCCATCTAAGAAGTGGATAAGAGCTCGTTTGTCCAGCTACTACACCACCCAGTGCATTTTGCTCACAGCTGCGTGAACTCTAACTGTCTGGAATTCTCATTTGCAGGACCGTTTGGCTCGCTGCACGATGCACTGTAATGACAAAGCCAAAGATTCCCTGGATTCAGGGAGCAAGGAGCAGCAGGTGAAACAACAGCTGGAGAGCTGCGTGACGAAGTGCGTGGACGATCACGTGCATCTCATCCCCAGCATGACCAAGAAAATGAAGGAGACTTTGGCAGCCATTGCACAATAAAACTGCGTCTGTTTGGGGAGAGAGAGGGATAAGTGTAGTTCCTATTAAAAGAGAGACGTGTACACGGAGATTCGTGTTGGAAATTGAGGAATGAAAATGGATGATTAGGGTGATTTTTGTATTTTCCAAGTATTGCAGTTGTCCATGCGAGAGCTGGTTTGGTTTAAGGGCTTGGTGGTCTGGGGCTGATTTGAGGGATGTCACCAGTAGTGGAGAGGACAGACCCCAGTTCTCAAAGGGTTAATGGTCAGTGTATGTACACACCATGCTGATAATAGCAGTGTCCTCCACTGACCTTGACTTCCCTCTGAATTTAGGCCTGCTGGAAGGCACCAGTTTGACAGGCCTGGAGCCTGAGGGGCCTTTGTCCCTAAGACAGGGGTAACAGCAATGCAAGCTTCCCCAGTGCCGCCTAACCAATATTCCTCAATAGTGCCCTGCAGGAGTTAAGAGCCAGGTTCTCAGCAGATGTAAATCAATGTAGCCCCATTAGTGACAGTGGAGTTTTGCCAGTGTAAACCCACTGAGGATCTGGCTCCAGAAGTCCAGTCTCTGTGTCCTTTTGATGGTGGTGATGTGATGGGCTAGGAGGATTTGAAGTGAAACTATCACTGGGTTGGGTTTGAACTGATGCCCTAGAGTTCAAAGGGCCAGTATTCCTGCCTCACTTGTTCTCCAGGCTGTTGTGATTACAAAAAAATGCTTTGGGGACAGGATTTTCTCCTCCTCAGCTGCTCTCACATCTGCAGAACTTACCGTCTAGCACTGACAGGTCCCTCTAGTGCAGATGTCTTTTGCCGTGGAAGAAACAATGCAAAAGGGAGTGTGTGCAATGTATTAGATAATCAGTCTGTTTCTCTTACAATGTTTCTTCCACCAGGAATCAGGGAGAACATTTTTGCATTGGTGGGTCAAGTCTCTGCAGTTAAAACATCTTCAGCCTCTACTGCCACTCACACTGGTATAAATCAGGAGTAATGCTACTGGAATAAATGGAGATATGCCTGTGTGTAAATCCAGCGTGACTGAGTGGAGAATCAGCCCCTTGTCTTCATCAGGCCACCAACCCTGCAGTGTCTAATTCTACTAAGAGAGCAAGGTCATCCAGCCCAGTATGGGTTCTCTGGAGGAATGATTCACAAGAAGTAGCATGCTCTGTTGAAAAGGGATGGCCAATACCACTTAATGATCTACTCCTGATGGTTTTACACCAGTATGACTCTACTGGGTTTAGTGGAGTTACTCCTGATTTATAGCGGTGTAAGGAACAGCAGCGTTGGGCCTGAAGTCTATCTTTAAGAGTTATACCAAGTACATTGTTCCATGCAGTGTGGCATAAATAACTGTCCTCACCTGAGCCTCTGCAAAACAACCACTGAAGGTTTTAATAGAGGATTAAGGATTTAAGGTTTAAGGATTCTGTCCTCCTTTTTGACCTGATATTCCTAATTAAACACACAGAGAGCCTGTCTCTGTTCTCCCTCATCCTGGTATAAATCAGGAGTTTTTCTGCTAAAGTATTGGATTTACAGCAGCGTAAATCAGTGCACAGTCAGATTCTTCAGGATGTTGCAGTGCAGGCTTGAGGTGGATTTCACATCTTGTTCCTCCCCAGAGCAGCGGGGAGAGGGAGCAATGCAGAGGAGGTTGGCTTGAATGCTGGGGCAAGGCGTGACTCCGTGAGTCATGGAGCAGCATTACTGGCTGCCTCAGATGTGGAGCTACTCAGCTGCAGGAGGAGACAGTTCTGAATCTGTGGTCCTCAAAGTAAATGAGCACAATACAGAGAGATGATCACCACCAAAATAAAAAGGGGAAACGACATCCAGTAAACAGCAGCACCACCTCGTCCTGTCCTTGTGGCTGGAGACACGGTAGCGAGTATCTTAGGATGGTTCTATTTATTGTGAGCTGAATGACCTGTTGTGTACCTTCTCAGGAACAGCTATAATGAACACAACCATTTTGTTCTGTCCTTTTTAAAAGCTGATTTATTTTCCGAAAGTTTGATTCAAAAATAAATGTTAGATGACAACTTCCTCCGTATTTTTACTTACGACAAGGCTTGGCATGGCTCTGCTGCGAGAAGTGCTGGATTTTGACTAAAAAGAAAAGGAGGACTTGTGGCACCTTAGAGACTAACCAATTTATTTGAGCATGAGCTTTCGTGAGCTACAGCTCTGTACATGTTCTAGCGGGTTTTCCTCTCTCCAGCGCTTCATTTTGCCTTGTAGCTCGTGGGTTTCACGGCTAACATTGAAACCAGCTCTAGTTCCAACTCACTGCTTGGGAACCAAAGGGCAAGCTTGTTAGTAATCCTGTTTCGCGCCTTCCGGGGGGCAAGGCACAGTGGAGCGCCGTGGTGCCAGGGGCTTTGCCAGCAGAATAGGGGAGAGTCCCTTCCCCAAAGAGCTTGCAATCGAAATAGACAAGACAGGGGAAAGGGGATGTAACCGGGAGTCAGAGTCATGAAAGGGCTGGCAGCAAAGGTAGGGAAGGTTTCTCCTGCGTTGGAATTTCTGATTCACCACTGTCTTGAAAATTGGTCCCCTGGAAATCAGAGCGGGACCCGAATTTTGGACGCGTTTGAAACCCGAATTTGCATCTAAACGTTGTCACTGGTGCTAATCTGCTGTAAGCGTGCAACTCAATGGGACAAGCAGGGTCGTATTGCCGCGGGGAGCCGCGCATCGATATTTTTGGCGCGTCAGTGTGCACCGGCGAGCGCGCTGCGGGCGGCTCCGGGTGGGGAATTGGCCTTGTCCGCTCTCAATGCCCGTTCTGCAACCATCTTGCTCCCGAGCTGCCACTACGTAGAAAGGGCCTGTATTCTGAGGAATACGGGGGAAGTGAGTCACGTGCCCTCCCTGTGGCGCTGCCGGGAGGAAGCGGCACGGCCTGCAATTGGCTGGCGGGTCAGTGAGGTCACCCGCAGGCGATACCGGCGATCACGCTGATTGGGTCAGTGATTTGAAGTCATACGCATGCGCTCCCGGCGTTACTGTTGATTGGCTGAAAGCGGGCAAGCACGCGGCCTCGGCGTAATCCCTGATTGGTCGCTGAGCCGCGGACGGGGTGACGCCAGCGCTGGAGCCGTGCGGAGGAGCGCCAGGCGGTTGTGGCGGGGCTGACTGAGGCGGCACCATGAGTAAAGCGCACCCGCCCGAGCTGAAGAAGTGAGTGCGGCCGGGGGGGGGGCGCGGCGGCGATCGCCCCGCGGGGGGAGATATGGAGCCCGCGGGGGGGTAGCCCCTGGGCCAGAATTTCAGTAGGACCCACCTTTATGGCCTACTCCCCCTGTGTCCCGGCATGCACCGCGCTGCCCAGCGGGGCCTGTCTGCGCGGGGCGGGCGAGACCCCCCTCTGGGGTAACTCCTCCCCCCGCCCCCCCCCCCGTGCTGGGCACGTGGTGGCACCTCGGGTAGGGCCCTGGGGCAGCCTCGCCCCATCCCCCCTGGCAAGGGGCGCGTGCGTAGGGACCCCCCCCCCCCGCTCCATTCTGGGTGACATCAGCCTGGGTGCCCCAGAGCAGAGCTTGACTCAAGTCTCCGCGCCCCCCCTCCCCAACACACGCAGAGTTGCAGTGCGCTGTTGGCCCGTGGTCAGGCTGCCGGGCCGTGGTACCGTGCCCAGAGAGCCCCGCACTGAGCCGGTACGTTGACCATGGCGTGACACCTGCATACGTGTTCTGCGTTAACGCGTACCGTCTTTCTGCCCCGCTAACGTGCGGCTCTTCCCCCTTATGCTTTTCAGATTCATGGACAAGAAGCTGTCACGTGAGTTCTTTATGCGCCTAGATTTATTCTAAGCGTCGCTGTCGTTTTAAAGTTCCCAGGGTAGTAGGAAGAGAGCCTGAGACATAAGCCCTTGTATTAGAGGCCTGGTATGAGGCAGGACCTGCTCACAGAATCTGGCAAGAACAGGGATGATGTTGCAGAAATGCACATTCCTAAGAAGTGCTAGTCACTGTGTACTCACGCAAACATCCTTATATCAAGGATGGTACAAAAACATTCCCCAAGGATAACAGGAACGCAGAAGAACAATCACTAGCACACTAAATGCCTAACCACTATGAAGCTCTAATGTAACTTTACTCCTGCATTACAGGTTTATGCCTGTAATTTTGAGGGGTACTATGTGTGATATCAGCCTACGGTCTGCTAATATTGACCACCATCCAGACTTCCTCAGTATTATACTGCATTTTTGTATATGAAGCCCGTGGAATAGGGAATACTAGTTCTAGTAAGCAATGGTCCGTTCACATGCAGTATGCCTAGTGTTTCAAACCGTCATAGCATTAAAAGATGGTTCTAAAGCTCCCGTCTCAAAGGTATCACTTTCTAACCAAGAAAGCTAAATACTACAGTTGCGTACCAGTAGTTTTTTTTTTTTTTTTTTTAATTATTTGCCAAATAATTCTTCTAGTGAAGTTAAATGGTGGCCGACATGTCCAAGGGATATTGCGAGGGTTTGACCCCTTCATGAATCTAGTGATAGACGAGTGTGTGGAGATGGCACAAGGTGGACAACAGAACACTATAGGGATGGTGGTAAGTAGAGAGTTTTCACCCCTATTGGATGGTATGGGTTGAAACGTTTTTTGTGTGTGTGTGTGGGGGGGGGGGTCCTTATTTCAGACTCTTTCCCCAGTCCCCACATGTTGCCATAATTCCAGTATCTTGATGAGCACTATTTTCTAGCAAATGTGCCTGAACCAGGTGAATTCTAGGAAACTAGATAGTCCACATCATACCTGTCACTGAATAATCTCTGGGAGGTTTATGAGTCAAAGTTAATTGCTGTTCATGTTTCTAGAAGAGCTAATCTGGAGAAATATACATGCTGTAGATCACTTCCTAGCTGGGTTGTTTGCTAGCATTAAATACTTCTGATCTTTGTCCCATCTCTAGTTCTGCTAAACCACATTGGTTGCGAAAGAATTCTAATCTTTTTATATTCCTTATTTTTAGGTAATACGAGGAAACAGCATCATTATGTTAGAAGCCTTGGAACGAGTATAGATTAACCAGTGAACTCCTGCCTAGCGCTGTGATTAAACCTCCCCTTAACTCCAGCTGTCTTGTTAACGAATGAGGAGTCTTCAGGAACTGTACATTCCTCATGTAAACTTATTTTTGTTAAATAAATTTTGTAATGGTTAACATAACTTGAGTAAATTAAATTAATGTAACTTCCTCTTAAAACTGGTGCCGATTGCCTGCTGAAGTATCTTGTGCATATTCCAGAAAGTCTTGGCTCTGGAGTGCACCAGAAGTAACTGAGAGACTTTAGTTCTGTGGTAGCACAATAGGTGAGCTATACCTTTTTTTATTTGACCATTTTATTAATACACAAGCTTTCAGGCCAGCAGGACTAGACACTTTTAATCTTTCCCCTTCATTATTTCAAGTGAAAAATGTCTAGGAACAGTTCTCCAGTCTTCACAGCAGAAAAGAGCCAGAATCATGGACTGTGAATTTCAGTCTGCCTCTTTCCCGTCCATTTTGGCCTATTTTAAAATGTGTTTAGAGCAGAAAGGTACTGAATTACTAATCTTTTTCCTTCGCTGGGGCAGGATGGCTTAAAGGATTTAGCCTATCCTGGTCTAATCACAAGTCCAGCTTTTGGAGTCCAGAGGGGATGTGAAAAAGCCCCCAGACTCTCCGCCTCTCCAGCAAAGCCTTTGGGTTCACCTTCAGCGATTACTACATGAGCTGGGTGCGTCAGGCTCCTGGGAAATCAAACACTAAACATGGTTTGACTTGTGTAGTGGTAATAAAACTACTCCATTGTGATGTTTCTGGAGTTCAAACCATTCCAGCTGGTTCTGATAGTGAAACAGCAGTGTATTTACTATAGTGAACAACTCTAGCACAGTACAATAGATGAACTCCTTGCACAATGAGCTGTTCCCTCATCATGTGAAACTAACATTTATAGATAGTGGAGTTACAGCAGCAGATAATTTGGCCTCTGGACACGATTCATATTTCAATTTTGCTACTGCAGTGCAAAACCTCTCTAACAATGAAATCCTTTAATAGGCTTGGGTTTAGCTAAAGCATTTGCCCCACCTTTTGCTTTACAAAGAGTGGCACCTATTTAATTATATAAAAACCAAAACTAGTTCTGTTATATCTGAATAACTTTCACTTTCACAGACATATTGTCTACTGCTACTAGAAACGGGACTTAAAAATGCTGAAGAAAGAATCGGCCAGTCCTAAGGATCTTCAAAAGATTAAACTATCAATAACTAGCATGTACATAAATATTAAAAAATGGCTGTATAGAGACTTGACACTTTTCTGGTATGAAGGTTCTGTGGCTTTATACTTTTCTCCACAGCAGAGTAGAAGGCACAGACATATTACTCATGGAAATAACCTAATCTTCCCAGGAGATGCAGCTACTGTTTAAAGGCTGATCAAACCCTTGATACAGTTTGCTTCTCAATACCACCCTCTACGCCGATAGTTTGTTTCAAAGGACATTTTTATATATAATTCCCTTTAAACATAGAAAATTCAGTTGGAAGGCTTTACTTATACTGCTAACAACACTGCAGATTAGATTTTAAAAGCACAGATTACGGAGAGAAATGCAAGCAACAAATGGGGCATAAACAGTGGAAGGTAGTCTTATGAGAAGTCAATGGGCCTAATCACATCTATAAGTGTTTGCAAGATCAGGAGCCCAGTCTCAGGTTATTACTGTTGAAAAGACTGAAAACTATTGGGACTAGTTAATGGTTGAAGAACAGGTGTTAGTGAAAAAAAATCTAAAGACAAATGAAGTATTTCCATAAAGTTTAATTTTACAAACTACCATAGCCCCAAATTAAAAACCTCATCCATTTAAAAGAAAATTCTCTTTTTATAGAGCACCTTTAAAAAGAAAGGGGTGGTGGTGGAGGGCATCTGTTTCCTTGCTGATGTCTTTTCAGCAAGACATTGCCTGGGGATAGGTGAAGTATCAAATCACACAGTAAAACTCAAAATGAAATACTTCCTGTTTAGTCATCTTAGCTTTTATAGGTGATGCAAAGGTTTCAATCAAATATGATCCCTCCCCAAATTAACAGTGCTTCATTAGGTACCTTGAATTTCTGTTGACATTAGACAGCAGGTAGAGTAAAAACCCATACAAATTTATGCTGAGTATTGAGTATCACTACTTGTAGGACTTCAGCTCACTAATTGGTTAAAGCAGCCTGATTTAAAAAAAACAAACTGACCACTGACAACCACGTATTTCTGCAAACATTTCATAATCTCTCTGGAGCGCTGGTACTTAAAGCAAAAGAAGATTTAGTTAAGACGTGTTAGATTTACTGTGCTTGATCATTCTGTGAAAGCTGTAAAACTATCAAGAATTAAAAACATTTAAATTAGCCTCACGTGTAAAAATATGGCCCTAGTGCCCTACAAGCAAAAGAATTTACACAAGTTGTGCAATCAAAAGAAACAAGAGACCCCTCCCCCCCACCTCATTATTTAGAAAGTAAAATCCCAAAATTATTCAAATCTTCCTTTTTACTGCGTGGCTGGCATGTCTTTGTGAGTTCACTGACTGCTGACTTTCCTAACATTTCTGGTGTCTCTCAACCACCTTGACTAGTTAGGATTCTGTTGCGTTAATGTGTTTATCATCAGCATGTGTAGAATTTATACCATCTACCATTCTCCTTCTGTAGCCCTCTATAAATATTTTTATTTCTCTCTCCTCTTAAATACCCTCTGTATTCACTCACCTGAAAAGCATGCTTTAAAATAAATTACAGTACTGTTAATACATGCTATGTCAGACCAATAATCTGTACTGAGATTGTCAAAAAAAGGTAAGATTCCAATGTATGAATAACCAAACTTTAAAAAATATAATTGCAGTTCCTTGTGATCCCGTGACTTATGGCCTTTTTCAGAGCTTTATATTAACCTCAGCTGGGAAGAAGCCACATTCACTGTTATCCAAATTATATTCAGGTTCTCTACTGTAGAACCTAACACTACAGTCTCCCAAAGGAAAGGCCATCTAATGTGGCTGCTAAGATTACAATAAAACTAGGAGAATGAAGAAAAAAAAAAATCAAGATTATTACAGAACATGCACCCAGACTGCTCCACACCTCAAAACTAAATACAAAAAACCCCTTTAAAACCAATTTTAAATTATTTTCCTTAAAAGAGGCAAAGTCAAATCTAGTAGAAGGGCTCTCAAACCCTTTCAGATGGTAGGGCATTGCCTCTTTCTATTCACATAAGACCCCTGTGGCAACAAAAGCAATTGCTTAACATGGAAAGTTGATACTACATTAGGAAATCATGGAATTAATTTGTACTGAACTTAACATGGGTGAGCAGTTGGAAATGAGGTGAGCCAATAACGTGATCAGACAGCCTCTTGCAGGCTAGTTTCAAAATTTGATTTTGTTGATTTTTAAAATGAAATTACTTTAATGTGTGTTACACCTGGCTCCACATCCACCTGCCTTTTTCCTATATTTAAGAGTTTCCTCCCTCCTTGCTATGTAAAACCATCACACACAACACAGCAGACACTAAGGCCTTTATCCTGCAAATACGTAACCACATGCTTACCTGTTCGCAAGATCAGGAACTAGGTAATTATATATAAACAGGTCCCTAGTCTGGACTGCACTTAAGCACATGTTTAACTTTCAATACTTGCTTAAGTGCTTATCTTGAATAGGGATGGGCTTTAGCACATGCTTAAGTGCTTTCCTGCGCTGGGTTCAGAACACATAGGGGAAGGAGCCAGTTAAAAATCCTACACTCTTCTGGACTTTTTCCACCTTCACTGTTGTGATAGGTAACACTTATGATTATTGTATCAGGTTACAGGGAAAAACATTGCCATATATTCATTTTTAACAGTAAGATGGGCAAGAAGGACGTAGCATTTGATCAATACCATCATCAATTTCCTCTGGCCAGCACTGGGCAATCTAGACTCCCATCAGTGATGGGGGTTTGCCACTCATACCTGGATAAAACTCACAGCTCTGTTTTGAGTTTCTCATTTAAATCCTCCTGGTCGATCATGTTCATGTTTCCATACCAGTGATGGTAAGAAAGGAGAGCTGCATTTTTGGCGGCAATTGCACTCATTTCCATGGCACTTGCCACCCATTCTATGCCATTAAGGTAGTATATTCTATCATGGAGGATTATAGGTGGGCATTTCTTTGGGAGACTGTAGTGCGGGTAAGCCAGCCACTTCTTCTCTTTCACAGATTCATAGGATGAGAAAAGCAAATTCATCTGCTCCTTGGTGAGTGGTTCTTTCGAGAACACTTTCCAAACAGCAGGTCCCATGGGTTGCTTCACTTCCTCGTGTGTGTTTTGGACAGGAGAGACAACACCTATGCTGTTGATAAACAGTTTGGGATTTTCGGTTGTGAAAATGCTAGCTAAATGAAAGCGGGATGGGTCCTTGTAGCCGAAGAAGGATGCGTTTATGCGCCCATGAACAAAAGTTGCCACCGTCTGATGGTAATGGTCTGAGAACTGTGCAACGAGCGGGTTAAAATTCCGGAAGGTGATGTTGGACATTTTATGATTCAGTGGTGTAGCAATAAGAACTATATCATACATGTCTGTCGTTGACCCTGATGCAGAGTTGTAGCTCACTTCATACAACTTAACTGTACCTCCTGGAAAAAAGATAATATTTGAGAGAATGCAGAATCCTCCTGGCAACAGGACATGAGTGTATTTTTTTGGGTTAATGCTTTTGTAAACTAGAATTTTTTGGGGGGAGCGGAGGGGGGAATTTTCCCTTATTGGACTAAGAACTTTTGCATCACATGTTGCACACCGGATCCTTTATTGACATAATTTAGAACAATCACAAGACTAGTGATTTTTGGGTGCTCAATTTGACTCCTTATAAGGGGCCTAAAAATCAGATGGGCTCTATATGTACGTAGTGACCTGAATACCAGGGCTCTTGAGATCGGCATCCAAATGTTTCAGCGTATGCCAATCTCTAGTTTTAAAGCCTTTTCCTCTTAAGTCCAAAGAAAGCGAGTGCGCCTCACCTGTGCGTTTGGGCCGCGTTCTCTCCTCTATAGAGGTAACCGTGCCAGAGATAAGTTGTGCTTTGGAAGCATAAAGAAGGCCAGTGCAGACAAGTTTGTTGCCACCTTTTACTGACCAAAGTCCAGAGTCTGCACCTGCCAAAGACACTGCACCTGCAAGGGAAGAGAATGATATTCCAAACATACTGTTCTAACATCCCATTCACTGAATTAAGCAGGGGATTGCTCTTCACTCAGGGCTGGAATAGTAAAATGGAGCTAAGAAAACTATAGGTCTCTAGGAAAGTGACACACAAAACTTGCTAAAAATAATGGTACCAAATAGGAAAGAAAATTGTTCAGTAGCTATCGGAATATCACAGTGAGCAACAGAAGTAATCCCCCTTTCCTTAGGGCTGAATGCATCGCCTTCAAAGCCTACCCACGCCTAGGGAGCAAGAATCCTAAGAATGAGTTTCCATTACAACACAGCAGAGGTCACAACACCCAGCCCTTTAATGATAGTTTCATCTGTCAGCAGATGAAACTTGTAAGTAAGGGAAGACAATTAAACACGCACCTACAAACCCATTAATGTTGGCGCCTTGGCCGTAATTGACTCTCATGACTGGAGTAACCACCTCATAGATAAACTTCTGGGAGAAGCCAGCCTTCTGCATAGTCTCATCAATGGTCCGATTCAGCATCTGGATGAAGTCATTCCCTCCGAGCGCATGAAGCAAGCCCTCTGTGCTGCTGAAGGAGTAGTCATGAGACTGATAGCGGTAGATTCTTTATCCAAAAGGAGAAAGACATATTAATAGAAGACTAATCTTGACTATACAAATTAGCACAGAACAATTGACTTGCAGTCACTGACTTAATGTAAATGCAAAACATTTACAGAAATAGCAGAATTTCTCAGTGCACTTCCAGTTTTTCATTTTTCTCGGCAAAGACCAGTATGCGGAGGGGTCTGACCATTTTAGATTTTGTCTCTGTTCCAGTGCTCCCTCCTGACAACTGAGATCAGCTGTGGTGTTCGTGCCGATAGTCCTTGGAAGTGCTTTCTTGGGAACTGGAGACAAGGGATTCTCAATGGGACCATCAGAATCTCTTAAACTTCAGAACAAGGGACAAGGCTCATCTTGCCAGCCAAACCATAGCCTAACCCATCTAAAACAAAGCCCTGTTGGGTCTTTTCATAACTTTTCTGACTTCTTTCCTCGTGGGTGGGTACTTTTGGTCACTGCAGGCAGTTATTAATTAACGCCTGTTTCTGTGTTTTATGCACCCAAATGCCAGCGTGATGGACACACTACATTAGGGCAAATTGTACTGATGACTCCTTTCGCTCAAAATTATGTTGTCTGGTCTACATTCTACAATGTACAAGTGGTGATTGCTGTGTTTGTGCTTACTGCTACAAACTTACTGCACTGTTTAAACAGTAATCCTGTTTTAATTAGAATAGTTTACAAAGTAAAAGGGCAGGCAACAAAAACTACTCATAGAGATCACCCCACTGCCATGAAGAACGAATCCTGGGTTGCCCTAGCTATATTGCGACATACCCTCATTGGAAAAAAGACCCAGGAAGATCACAGGAGAGAAACAGAAAGAGGACCAAGAAAAAACAAACCTCTTTATTAATAAATGTTCCATAGCATCCATTGTCATAGACAGTACCCACCAGTTTTTAAATCACTCCAATAGGAGAATTAATTCAGTTCAGGCTTTACATCATTACCTCATAAACTTGTCCAAGATCTCTTCCACCCACATGTTCATTCGCACAGGGTTGAATCCATAATGCCAGAGAAGTTTCAGAATATTGATAATGTACCAGCTACTCTCCTCAAATACAAACTCTTCTCCATTGTAAATGCCCAGAAGGCCATCTCGGTTCTCAGGAACAGAGAGTCCTGCAAAGGAGAGAAATATCTGCCATAAGCTACCAGGGCCTGCTGGCATAATTTAAAAAGGAACAGGTCTATCTATTGCACAGTACTGCTCAGGAAGCATAGAAGGTGCATCATTATAAACAATGACAAGTGTAATAATTCTGACTTATCAGTCCAAACTGTCTAGATTTTTATTATTTCCTTTTAAAAATCTGAGCAGCAGAGCTTGCTCTGAAAAATTTGAGTGGTGCCCCAAGAGTGCAGGAGTTCAAAATGACTTCCTCTAAGATTATACCAGGATTGTTTCAACTCAAGTGAACGATAATGTAATGTGCAGGATAATGTGTATGTTCAGTATTGTCCTGGAGTGGAGAGAATCAAAGCTACTCAAACAGGCCACGAGCTGCTAACAGAGATTTCCTTTCAGCTCAAGCACTATGAACCTGTACTTTGAATCAAGAAGCTCTGCGTTCTAGTCTCTGTCTGGCTTTAAAATTCAGAGTGGCTGTGGTATACAGTATAGCAATAACCAGGAAGTTCATGGATTTATTACAATATACCTTAGATATTTTGCTGTGGTCATCCCATTTAGTCAAGAGCAGCTAAACACTTAGAAGGAACAAAAGGATCTTGCAAAAAAACCTAAAAAATATAAAGCGTTTCAACCCTCTAAAATAACACCTTTCAGAGTAGCAGCCGTGAGTAATACATATGATTTGTTTTGTTTTGTTTATTACAGTCACCAAACTGAAGCTTGCCAGCCTCCAAACCCAAGGAGACTCTAATAACAGTTTTGTTAGTTGGGCAGATGTAATGGAATACACCCCTGGGTTCACATCATACACACTATTGTAATAATCTTTGTATAAGATATGCCTTGTGAGGTGTCACTTGAAAACTCTTTACTTGCGGATCGGTAATGTCATGGTAAAATGTGTGTAACAGCTTAGAATCATAGGACTGGAAGGGACCTCGAGAGGTCATCTATACATGAAGTTCAGGGGACAGGACTAAAGTTATACATTTCCCCTGTATGACGTTAAAAATACGTTTAGACTCACGTAGCACCAAACTGGTCAAACAGACCTGTCTTGAATAAAGGAGTGTATGCTTGTCTTAATTTGCATTTAAGCAGTAAACAGAGTCATCAAGGAGAAGGGGGGAAATGGAGAAAATAAATAAAGAAAGCTCACATAAGTGAAAAAGACCAGCAGAGAACATCCTTCCACACACTTTCTCTCCTGGTTCTCAACTGAAAATGTTTTTCAAGAGGGGGCTGAAACTATAAAAAGCAAACACACCGTTACCCACCTCATTCTCTGCACATGAGAAGAGAAAGGACTCTGTGGGAGGAGTCCTGACCCGAAGAGTTTGGTCAATAAAACTGTTTGAAGCTGTGAAAGTAGAATGAATTATATTGAAATTATAATTCATTAAAGAAATGCTGCTTGAAAGGTTTGTTGAAATACAATTGTCAGGAAGAGAAACATTAAGGAGTGTGAGACAATGGGTCCTCAAACTAATTAACTTAGAGCTCCTACTGAGCTAGGAGATTGGTAAACATTAGTATGCAAATAAGGTATGTATATATATTTGTCAGTTTCTGCTTCCTTTTGTCTCCTATGTTAAATTGGCTTTGGCTTATCTATGTAAATAAGTTAGCTTGAGCTTTTGCAGAAGGCTCACATATATCTGGGTGCATTGGCAAAGCGCTTTGCTAATAAACAGAGTGGTCTGACAAATTCAGTGAGTCTTGAATCTGACCTTGACAATTTGGAGGTCCCACCGAGATGGCAACCGTCTTCACTGGGGCCGTGTGACTCCTGACCGTTCTTAGGACGGCCGTGGCAAGCCGGCACCTGGGCATTTGGCCCGAGCGGTCCTCCGCCAGAATGGAAGGGTGCATGACCACAGTGAAGTCTACGCCATCGAACCTGTTGGTTCCCTCTCTGTTCTGGTAGGGATCCCGGGATCTGACATCAGGAATCTGGTCAGGTAATTATTTCTGTGTTTTGTCCGGACTGAGGACTGTCTTGTCTCTGTGTCTATCCATCCTCCCTGTGGTGTGTTTGAGTCTGGGTGTCGTCTCCATCCAGGGATCGGCTGACCAAAGGATTCCTGTCCCCACAGTCTGAGTGAGTGAAATCTGCACAGTCGCAGCCGCACCGCACCTTGGGTAAAACCCTTGGTGTGAAAGCAAGGGCGATTGAGGCAGTAGCCTGTGGGCTCCTTTTGTGTGTTGCACCAGGCATCGCTCTGACGAACCCAACTTTCCTTCTTGTGTGATTGGTGTGGAAAGTCCTCCTGTATGGGTAACCAAACGTCTAAGTCGGGACAGTTCCCTAAAGGAACACCGGCTCATTTTATGTATTTTAGGAAGGGTCTGGACTCCTGTAAATTTCTGGAAAAATGGTCTAGGCTAACTCAGGAGAATCCCAAAATTCAGTGGCCACTGTTAGGATCTTGGGACAAAGACCGAGTAGACGTCTTAAAAGACAAACTCGGCCAACCTAAAACTAAATTGGCAAAAGGAGAGGTTGATTGTTTCATGCAGTGGTGGGAAGAGGCAAATCATAGGTGGACAGAATCAAAACTTGCCTTTCTCAAAGATTCAAATGATAAGTTAAAAGCTTTATTAGAAGCCTCCTCTCCCGCTGCCAGACCGAGCGCTCCCCTTTATCCCATTCTCTGAGAAAACCAGGATCGATCCCATCCCCCTTCATACTCCCATCTCATTGTGGGAAAGGACGAAGAAAACCCCTTGTTAAATTCTGGGGATGACGATGAGGAAGATGCATTAATTGGCCTGGCATCCTTGCATCAGATCAATAGGCGGTCACAACAACTCCCAGGGGTCTCCAGTTCAGACCAGTCCAGATCGTCCAATACTGCCCAGGCCCATTCCTCCGGTACCACTCAGACCCATAAAGAAAAACCCCCCGTTCTCCCGAAACCCTCCAGTCTGCCTGACTCCTCTGTTTTTCCCCATACATAAGAAGATAGCCTTGACACTGATTGGGCGCAACGCTTACGCTCTGGCTCTAAACCTATCCAGGCTCCCCTCCGAATCCTGCATACTGGGGGCCAACAAGAGGGTCCCACTTGGAGCTATAAACCCTGGACTCGTACAGAGCTCCTTTCAATTGTAAAAGGCTTTCCAAAGCCCCTGGAAAATCCTACCACATTTGCAGAGGAATTCTTGTTAGTGTGCGACACCCATGAACCCTCTGAGGCAGACCTCCTGCGGCTGGGCAAGCTACCTGTAACCCTTAGCGAGCACGAAAAATGGCTCACAGCAGCCAACTGGCCCATCAGCGAGCGCCGTTCAACTTTACCAGACACCGGTCCTGACGCTGAACACTGGAAAAAGTGTAAAGACCGAGCTAAAAACCTACATGAGGCCATCCCTCGAGTATGGACTCCAAAAACAAACTGGACAGCCATACATTGCTGTAAACAGCGACAGGGAGAAAGTCCGGGTGACTAGCGCACCCGACGGACTGATGTTTTTCTGCAACATTCTGGTATACAGCAACCGGGTGAAAATGGGAAGGGTGCCCTGGCTCATGCGTTTGTTAATGGCCTCCTACCTGCTATTGGCAGTGTGCTAAAGCGAGTAAGTGTTGGGTGGGAAACTGAAACCATGGATAAATTGCAATCAGTGGCAGAACCCTGCCATCGCACTCTAAAGGGAAAGGAGGAACCATCTTCCCAAAAGTTAATGGCCCTGCAAATACAGCGTTATTCAGGGCAAGGTAAACAGTACCCGGGAGGGGGACGTGGTCACGGGAGGGGCTGGAGAACTGGATTTTCGGGTTTTGGGGGTGTTTGTAATTACTGTAAACAACCCGGACATTGGAAAAACGAGCGTCCGTGCCGGCCTAATAGCTCTGTAAACAACCAGCTAGACCCCCTGTCGGCACAGCCAGACAGTCCCCAGACTTCCTTTGTCCCACAGCAATGACAGAACACCAGGGAACCTCAGGAAATTTTAGCTCCTTTACTACCTCTCACGCCCACGGGTGAATGTGTTTTGACTATTAATGATCTTTCTCTCCCTTTCCTTGTTGATACGGGAGCTTCGCTCTCTGCAGTCCGGACTGCCGACCTGCCTGAGGTTCCCCGCTCCGAAAAAAACTATATCCGCTGTGGGCATTACGGGAGTCCCAATCTCTTATCCGCTTTCAAAACCTCTACCAGTCCAGGTTGGTCCCCTTTCCGAGGACCATGCATTCCTCCTCTCAGATTCCACTCCGGTGAACCTTTTGGGTCGGGACCTGTTATGTAAACTTGGCTGTACCATCTACTGTTCCACGAATGGTGTCTACTTACAAATTCCCCAGTCCTCTCTGAATGATTCTGTAGCCTCCCTGCTGTCTGAAACTCCCTTTTCCACTCCGGTCCCCTGCTGCCCATTGGTCCCGTCCTTTGAACACTTAATTTCACAAGTCCCATCCTCTCTGTGGCCAACCCACCCGTCTGAAGTGAGCCGTTTACATACTGACCCCGTCTGCATTATTTTTGATTCCTCCAAACCTCTGCCTCGCCTGTCTCAATACCCTTTAAACCCCAAAGCAGAGGCTGGAATTGCTCCAGTCATGACTGCCCTGCGGGAACAAGGCATTATTATCCCCTGCTCCAGCCCCTGTAACACCCCTATCCTCCCAGTTTGAAAAGCTGATGGTAAATCGTGGCGGTTTGTTCAGGATCTTCGGGCCATTAACCGCATTGTCATACCTGCCTTTCCTGTTGTCCCTAACCCAGCGACGATTCTGGCTTCTATCCCACCAGATGCAACTCATTTTACTGTTGTTGATTTGTGCTCTGCTTTCTTTTCTGTCCCTGTTCACCCTGACTCCCAGTTCTTGTTTGCCTTTTCTTACAAGGGGCAACAGTACACATGGACCACACTGCCCCAGTGGTATACTGAAAGCCCATCATATTTTTCCCAAGCATTAGCCTGAGACCTTGCTGACCTTGTTTTCCCGTCCAGGTCCATACTGGTCCAATATGTAGATGATCTACTCCTCTGTTCCCCTTCATTGTCTGCCTCTGAAACTGACTCTTTAGTGCTCCTTACTGCCCTAGCAAATAAGGGTCACAAAGCTTCTCGCTCTAAACTACAACTCTGTCAAGCTTCTGTCACATACCTTGGCTTTCTCCTCTCCCAGGGTTCCTGTGCACTTTCTCCCCCTGCGTCCAAGCTACCCTTAGCTTTCCCCGACCCTGCTCCCCACGCCAGGTCCGGAAGTTTTTAGGCATGGCTGGATTTTGCAGACAGTGGATTCCCCAAAATGCCTCCCTTGCAAAACCTCTCCAGGAACTCACTCGATTCTCTGTGCCTGACCCCATGCCGTGGCCCCCTGAGGCCAATTCTGCCTTTGTTTCCCTCAAACAGGGTTTGGCTTCTGCCCCTGCCTTAGGGCTGCCTGACTATTCTAAGCCTTTTACCCTTTTCTGCCACGAACAAGCTGGGTGTGCGCTCGGAGTTCTCACTCAGATGCACGGAGAAAAGAACCGCCCAGTGGCTTATTTCTCTGCCACTTTAGACCCTGTTGCCCAAGGCTTACCCCCTGCCTGCGTGCTGTGGCTGCTGCAGTGCGCCTAGTCGAAATGTCTGATTCCCTTGTTCTCCGCTCTCCTCTTACCCTCCTGGTCCCTCACTCTGTAGAAACTCTCCTGCTACAACGTAACACAGGCCACCTCTCCTCTGCCAGCCTTACCAGGTACGAACTTTTACTACTATCAGCTTCATATATCACCATAAAGCGTTGTTCTCAGTTAAACCCTGCCACTCTCCTTCCTTTGCCTAATGACAGTGATCCCCACGACTGCCTTGCAACTCTCTGCTGTCACCGTCTCGCACTCTGACCTTTCTGATGTGCCTCTCCCTGACTCTGACCTTGTTTTATTTAGTGATGGTTCCTGTTTTCGAGACGACCAAGGTCGTCTCCTTGCAGGATACGCTGTAGTTTCACTCTCTGAAACCCTGGAAGCTGCGCCTTTACCTTCTGTAACCTCAGCACAAGTCGCTGAATTAGTTGCCCTCACCCATGCCTGCTTTAAGGCAGAGGGACGCTCCGCCATCATTTACACTGACTCCCGCTACGCTTTTGGGGTTGTACATGACTTTGGTACCCTCTGGCAAACTCGGGGTTTCCTTACCTCTGCCGGTACCCCTATTAAAAATGGGCCCTACATTGCTGCCCTCCTGTATACAGTTTTACTTCCGTCTGCCCTAGCTATTGTTAAGTGCCCTGGCCGCTCAATGGCGGATACTGATGTTGCTAAGGGTAACGCATTTGCTGACGCCTCTGCTAAACATGCTGCTGCCATAGAACCTTCCCCAGATGCATTTCTAGGTTCCCTTTCTGTTTCTATAGCGCCACCGTCCCGCACTGACCTCACCCTGCTCCAAGACTCGGCCCCAGAAACCGAGAAAGAATCCTGGGTTGCCCAAGGTTGCTCTCTACATCCCGATTCTCTTTGGCGCTTGCCTACCGGAGCCTTTGTAGCCCCCTTTTCACTCTACCCGTCTCTGGCCGCCCTGCTACACGGTGTTTCACATGTCGGAAAGGAGGGGATGGTCTCTGCTGTAACTAAGACAGGATGGTGGGCCCCCCATTTTAGCTCTTTTGCAGCCCGCCACTGTGCAGCCTGTACCATTTGCCAAAGCCATAATATTGGTAAACCTATAAAAGTGGCCCAAGGGTTCCGGGGCCTGCCTCAAGCACCGTTCTTGCATTGGCAACTTGATTTTGTACAAATGCGTAAGCGTCAACAATATGAATTTATATTGGTTATGGTATGTTTATTCTCTCTGGTTGGATTGAAGCCTTTCCTTGTCGCAAGGCTGACTCACTGTCTGTTGCCAAATGTTCGTTAAATCATATTATGCCTGCCAAGGGAATTCCTGCTACTCTGTCCAGTGATCGGGGTACACATTTTACTGGACAACTTGTTCAACACCTGGACCGTATATTGCATATCAAACACTTGTTGCACTGTCCCTACCACCCACAGAGTGCAGGTGCAGTTGAAAGACGAAATGGTGTACTTAAGAATAAGCTTGCTAAAATTTGTGACTCTACAGGATTAAGCTGGCCAGTAGCCTTACCATTAGCCCTTATGGACATGAGATCCACTCCATCCCAAAGGCATAAATTAAGTCCCTTTGAAATTGTTATGGGACGCCCTATGCGAGCTATGACGACCATTACTCCCGTTCCAGATTTGAACTTGACTCACAGTGCGCTCCTTCAGTATTGCAAGGGGCTAATGCAAGCTGTAAGTCACTTCCATTCACGGGTTCGAGTCGCCTGGCCCATGGAACCCACCTCAGACACTTGCCACAACCTCGAGCCAGGTGATTGGGTCTACATACGGCGCCCTCATCGAAAGCACGCCTTGGAACCCCGGTGGAAGGGTCCTCATCAGGTACTGCTCACTACACAGACGGCTGTTAAACTATCTGGCATCACAGCGTGGATACATGCTTCACAGTGTAAGAAGGCACCGCCCCCAGAGAACCAATCATCACCTCAGGACAACGCAGAGTCAATTTTGACTCCAGAAGAAGACGCAGAGGAACAGCCTGCAATACATTACAATCTACGCTCTCGTAAGAGTTGCCAGAAGCAGACGCTGTTTCTCGGCTGCTGGTATCTTACGGTCTGGGGAGACCACGATGACAATTCTTTTATCCAGCAGCAGGTGTGGATAGCTCAGACCCTTAATATTTCTAATTGCTGGGTCTGCAGCCACATCCCAGCCCACTCTCAAACTGGTGTTCCTGTCCTGGCTATCCCACTCAAGTCCCCAGACCTCACTGGAGGGCCTCTTCCATTTAACGAAATATGGAACAGCAATGACACTTGGGAAGCGGTGGGAATAAATGCATCTAAATGGATAAGTGTGGTGGAGGGAAGGGGTCATTGGCGTTGGGTGTGTAATGGGACAGGGCTGGATCTGGGGAAAAGCTGTTGCCTTCAGCATATTGTGGCCAATGGTGTATGGGATTATTCAAACAAAACTAAAAAGTGGCGGGCCGGGTATGGAGATACGAATTTTTTCTCAACCTGGGATCAAACAGAGAAATCAATCTCATGTTCCCCCTACAGTAACCTTAGTGAAAACAATACAATCTTTCAATGTCATGCAAATAACACCACTCCTCGTAAGGAGAATTACCCTGTACCCTTTGGAGGATACTACTCCTCCTTTGCAAACACCTATATGACAAATGGGTGCAACCGACCCTTCCCGGCCTTAATAAGCCATCACTGGGTGTGTGGGACCAGAGCTTATACTGCACTACCAGCTAATTCGTCAGGAATCTGTTATCCCGCCCGACTCTTCCCACAATTCCGAGTGCCAGGAACCTTCCCTCGAGAACGCCTCCGCAATTTCATGCGAAAAAGAAGGGACTTAACATAAGCCACTTAACCTGGGAAGAGGCCATTGGCAGTTCCTTCATACCATGAGGGGGAGTAATACACCATGCAAAAAGGCTCCTAAGGTTACAAGCAGTAGTTGAAATAATGGCAAATGAAACCGGAGAAAGTTTAAGAGCCCTGGCCAAAGAAACAGGGGCAATCCGACAGATGGCCCTCCAAAACCGTCAGGCATTGGACATAGTGCTGGCGGCAAAAGGAGGGACTTGTGCTCTCATTGAAAAAGACTGCTGTGTGTATATACCAGACAACACCAATGAGGTAACAGATCGTGCTAGCCACTTAGAACAAATCGCATATCTTCCCCACGAAGAGCCAAGTTCTTTATGGAAGTGGCTAAGTAACCTTTTCAATTTCTCTGGCACAGGAAACAGGTTGTTTCAGGGAGCCCTAACTCTCCTGTTTGGAATCCTAATAATTTTTGTATGTTTTCAGTTACTTTCCTGTTGTATCCGAAATTGTGTCAGGCATGCTACACAGATAGCTGCCCCAAACCAGAGTGCTAATTTGATGATTTTAAATATCACTGATGAACAAAGAGATAAAGAACGATTGATATGTGGAACCCAGTAATTGTTGGTCATTGCGTAGCTTAACCAAAAGGAGGGATTGTGAAAGTAGAATGAATTATATTGAAAGTATAATTCATTAAAGAAATGCTGCTTGAAAGGTTTGTTGAAATATAATTGTCAGGAAGAGAAACATTAAGGAGTGTGAGACAATGGGTCCTCAAACTAATTAACTTAGAGCTCCTACTGAGCTAGCAGATTGGCAAACGTTAGTATGCAAATAAGATATGTATGTATATCTGTCAGTTTCTGCTTCCTTTTGTCTCCTATGTTAAATTGGCTTTGGCTTATCTGTATAAATAAGTTAGCTTGAGCTTTTGCAGAAGGCTCACATATATCTGGGTGCATTGGCAAAGCGCTTTGCTAATAAACAGAGTGGTCTGACAAATTCAGTGAGTCTTGAATCTGACTTTGACAAAGCATATGCTGAGAAACTTTGCTTGAATCTAATATCGTTTGTTAAGTTAGGCACTAGAAAGCATTTTATCTTCATTTTTCTTGTAACCTTTGTAACTTTTATGCCTCATTACCTGTACTCAAAATCTCTCTTGGTAGTTAATAATCTTGTTTTATTGTTTTTTCTAATCCAGGGTGTTTATGTTAAAGTGTCTGGGTAACTCTAAGATAACAGGCTAGTGTATATTATTCCCTTAAAGGAGTAACAGACTTAGTATATTTGGACTGTCCAGGAGAGGATGGGGCAGTACAAGGCATACGTTTCTGAGGGGAAATCCAGGACTGGGAGTGTGTTGGGATTACCCTGCAGTATAAGCCAGGCTAGTGAAACCCAGGGTGTGATTGGCAAGCTGCAATTACACAAACACATCTGGGAGTGAGCTGCATACTGGAAGGCTGTTTTTGAGTAGTCCAGGTTGGAGGCTATATCAGCAAGATTGGTCCTGCTTTGATGGGGATTTGTCCTGCTTTGAGCAGGGGGTTAGACTAGATGACCTCCTGAGGTCCCTTTCAACCCTGATATTCTATGATTCTAAGACATTGCAAGGGACTCCAGGTAAGAAGGCAGGGGTGACACAGCCCCCCGTTGGTCTGGATTGCACCCCACTATGTCACAGCAGCCTGATGGATTGTCCTTTCATGGATACCAATGTAACTCCATTGACTTAAATTGATGTTCCTCTGTATTTGCATTGGTGTGAGTGGAGAAATGAGCCCAGCGACTTCTGCTCCTTAGGGAAAAGTCACATACCTAGCACCTTCACGAAATGCTTCATATGCAGGTTAAGAGGATGGATGATGGCTCCTCCTGCTTCATAGTCTTTTCCTTCCACATTTATAGTCGCCAAACGGCCCCCCACCGTTCCTTTCTCAAACACGTCAATCCGTACGTCTTTCCCAAACTTCTGGCGTAGAAAATAGGCTGCCGAGGTGCCCCCAATACCAGCTCCGATAACAGCTGAAGATACATTTTGAAAGGAAGTTATTTTCCCCATTTTAGTTAATTTACACAGATACATTCCAAGTCTCTCAATTCAGGCAGCCCTCATGCTAGTGTCAATTATGGCTCTCTTCTTCCAGTGCTGTCTCTATCGTTGGGACGACAGAGACCGAGTTTTCATTTTGAGGGTAGAATATTCAAAAGCACCTAAGTGACTTGTGCTCCTAAATCTCTTTTGTGCTTTTGAAAATCCCACCCTAAATTCTTTAAAACCACAACCCTTCAGCTGAACGTTAATTTGGGAGAAGCAGGAAACCTGGTCTACACTAGAGAATTAGTCAACTGAACTATCCACACCCGTGAGTGGCGCATTTAAGCTGACCTACCCCCAGTGTAGACAGCAAATTCTTCCATCAGCCTAGCTACCGCCTCTCCGGGACGTGGAGTACCTATACCGATGGGAGATCTCCTCCCACTGGAAGAAGTAGTGTCTACACTGAAGCGCTACAGCGGCGCAGCTATGCCACTATAGCATTTCAAGCGCAGACAAGCCCAAAGATTATGAGTTGCTCACATCCACATGGTAACATGAATCGTGTATGTAATATAGCTGGCTGTGTCACGTAGCTGGTTTAGCATTCCAGGAACGTTGGCAAATCTTGCTGCAGGGCAGGGGTTGCCGCATCAATTAGTAATTCATATTTATCATTTGTGGTAGCAAAATAAGGGACTTGCAAGCACTTGATGGACTTGGGCAAGTCACTTAGGTACAAAGGTATTTAGGCTCCTAACTTCCTGGACCTTGGGCTCTCTGTTTCTCAAGGTATCCCTATACTACAGAGTCAGCTAGGCTTCATAATTACATCTTGGGCCTGCACGGTCTTGCTGCTTCAGTAGTAGTCATCTGCACCAGCATAAAAACATGCAAAGTGGGTGTAAAATGCTACCACACTAGAAGGGTCGTACGTTCCACCACCTTGCACTGGGGCAAATGACTGCACAAGGTGCAAGGCACCAGAGACACAAGACTCGTTTCTTCAAAGTTTGCGTGTGTGGTGGGAAACTATTGAGAACATAGACTCCTAAGGGCAAAGAAAGTAATGAGCAACTGTGAATCCAGGAAGTATTTTAAAGCTCAGTAACAGATTCTCACAAACTTCTAAACTAGACATCCAATCAATATCACATGGGCTTCACTTAGGCTTTTCTTACAGACGGACCTACGCCAAACACAGAAATTTAAGGGTCTATGAACATTGGGGAGTTTCCTGAACTTTGTGGCTACCTACAGGATTTTAGTGAGCTGGAAAAAAAAAACCATGGCTCCAAACTGTCCCAAACACCAGGCATGTCTCCAATAATAATTAATCTATATTTTTAAACATCTTACAATTATTAAAAATGGAAATGGCCTGTTTTGCTTACTGTTGGGTTTGCTTTAAAAAATATGTTCTGAAGGGGGTCAAGTTAGGCACAAGCATCTGGCACTGCAGATTGCAGACCATAATGGGGGGGTTGTGAGCAGACGGGAGAGAACAAGATTAAGAGCCATTATCTGCTTCTTATAGAAGGGAATGGCTTTGAGTGGCCCATGGGGCTAGATAGGCTGGCAGACAGAGCCTAGATAAGGCATTAAGTGAGGAGTGACTGCACAGACCCGCTGCTCTGCTTATTCCAGTTACTGCACTGGTTCCCATCTGGAGCCAGTTGCTCCAGGTCCACCTCCTGCCCTCTTACCCCAAATGTCCCCAGTCACCCACTTCCCCTCTCCCTGGCAGCTTGTCCCAAGACTCCTTATCCCTGCCCCCATCTCCCCAGTAACTGTGCCCTAGACCCTCTCGCCCAGCAGTTGAGCCTCAGCTCCCCGTCACCCCCTTCGCAGCAAAAACTGTGCCCCAGCCGGCCTGCGCCAGGGATCCCTCTGCCCCTCTCCCCAGCAGCTGAGCCCCAACCTCCCCAAAACCCCCACCCCAGATCCCCAGCAGCTGAGCCCCAGCCTCCCCGAATCCCCCACCCCAGATCCCCAGCAGCTGAGCCCCAGCCTCCCCGAACCCCCCACCCCACATCCCCTGCCCCTCTCTCCTGCAGCTGGGCCCCAGCTTCCCCGAACCCCCCACCCCACAACCCCTGCCCTTCTCCCCAGCAGCTGGGCCCCAGCCTCCCCGAACCCCCCACCCCACATCCTCTGCCCCTCTCTCCTGCAGCTGGGCCCCAACCGCCCCACCCCAGATCCCCAGCAGCTGAGCCCCAGCCTCCCCGAACCCCCCCACCCCAGATCCCCAGCAGCTGAGCCCCAGCCTCCCCGAACCCCCCACCCCAGATCCCCTGCCCCTCTCCCCAGCAACTGAGCCCCAGCCTCCCTGAATCCCCACCCCACATCCCTCTGCCCCTCTCCCCAACAACTGAGCCCCAACCTCCCCAAACCCCCCACCCCAGATCCCCAGAAGCTGAGCCCCAGCCTCCCCGAACCCCCCACCCCACATCCCCTGCCCCTCTCTCCTGCAGCTGGGCCCCAGCTTCCCCGAACCCCCCACCCCACAACCCCTGCCCTTCTCCCCAGCAACTGGGCCCCAGCCTCCCCGAACCCCCCACCCCACATCCCCTGCCCCTCTCTCCTGCAGCTGGGTCCCAGCCTCCCCAAACCCCCCACCCCACATCCCCTGCCCCTCTCTCCTGCAGCTGGGCCCCAGCCTCCCCGAACCCCTGCCCCTCTCTCCTGCAGCTGGGCCCCAGCCTCCCCAAACCCCCCACCCCAGATCCTCAACAGCTGAGCCCCAGCCTCCCCAAACCCCCCACCCCACATCCCCTGCCCCTCTCCCCAGCAGCTGGGCCCCAGCCTCCCCGAACCCCCCACCCCAGATCCTCTGCCCCTCTCCCCAGCAGCTGAACCCCCTATTTCCTTCTCCCCAGTAACTGGGCCCCCAGCCGAGGCCCCCTGCCCCGCAGCTGGGCCCAGGCCTCTCCCCGCCCCCCCAGTACCGATCTTGCCGGGCGGGTAGCGCAGCTCGCTGGCCCCCGGCGCCCCCCGCCACAGGCAGGCGAGGAGCAGGAGCAGGGGCAGGAGCAGGGGCAGGGGCAGGGGCGCAGGCAGCCGGGCCCGCATGCTCGCCCCGGGCAGGGATCCCGGCCGCCGCCGCCGCGCTCCGCTCAGGTGGCTCGGGGAGGCGGCGCCCAGCGGGCGGGGGCGGGGTTGGAGGGAGGGGGTTTCCCATGGGCACTATGGGGCGGGGGTGCCCGGGGGAGATGCTGGGGGAAGGTGTTGGAGGGAGGGGGGCTCCCATGGGCACTATGGGGTGGGGGTGCCCTGGGGGAGATGCAGGGGGAGGGAGTTGGAAGGAGGGGGGCTCCCTGGGCACGGAGGGGTGGGGGGTGCCCTGGGGGAGATGCTGGGGGAGGGTGTTGGAAGGAGGAGGGCTCCCATGGGCACTATGGGGCGGGGGGTGCCCTGGGGGAGATGCTGGGGGAGGGTGTTGGAAGGAGGGGGGCTCCACTGGGCACTGAGGGGCGGGGGTGCCCTGGGGGAGATGCTGGGGGAGGGTGTTGGAAGGAGGGGGGCTCCCCGGGCACTGAGGGGTGGGGGGTGCCCTGGGGGAGATGCTGGGGGGAGGGTGTTGGAAGGAGGGGGGCTCCCCGGGCACTGAGGGCGGGGGTGCCCTGGGGGAGACGCTGGGGGGAGGGTGTTGGAAGGAGGGGGGCTCCCATGGGCACTGAGGGCGGGGGTGCCCTGGGGGAGATGCTGGGGGGAGGGTGTTGGAGAGAGGGGGGCTCCCGTGGGGGCGGGGGGTGCCCTGGGGGAGATGCGGGGGGGAGGGTGTTGGAGAGAGGGGGGCTCCCGTGGGGGCGGGGGGTGCCCTGGGGGAGATGCGGGGGGGAGGGTGTTGGAAGGAGGGGGACTCCCCTGGGCACTGAGGGGCGGGGGTGCCCTGGGGGAGATGCAGGGGGGAGGGTGTTGGAAGGAGGGGGGCTCCCCTGGGCACTGAGGGGCGGGGGTGCCCTGGGGGAGATGCTGGGGGGGAGGGTGCTGGAAGGAAGGGGGCTCCACTGGGCACTGAGGGGTGGGGGGTGCCCTGGGGGAGATGCTGGGGGGGAGGGTGTTGGAAGGAAGGGGGCTCCACTGGGCACTGAGGGGTGGGGGGTGCCCTGGGGGAGATGCTGGGGGGGAGGGTGTTGGAAGGAAGGGGGCTGCCCTGGGCACTGAGGGGCGGGGGTGCCCTGGGGGAGATGCTGGGGGAGGGTGTTGGAAGGAGGGGGCCTCCCATGGGCACTATGGGGCGGGGGTGCCCTGGGGGAGATGCTGGGGGGAGGGTGTTGGAAGGAGGGGGGCTCCCGTGGGCACTAAGGGGCGGGAGGTGCCCTGGGGGAGATGCGGGGGGGAGGGTGTTGGAAGGAGGGGGGTTCCCGTGGGCACGAAGGGGCGGGGGTGCCCTGGGGGAGATGCTGGGGGGGGGGAGGATTTCCTATGGGCCGAGGCGAGAGAGCCGGGGAGACAGCGGGATCTAGGGAAGGGATGAGTGGGGGGTAGGGGGGAGCCCCTAAATGTCCCATGGGGGCATTCCAGGCACAACACAGGGCCCTCAGAGAAAACTCCCAGTGACCAGATGTCCCGATTTTACAGGGACAGTCCCAATATCCAGGGTTTTGTCTTATAGAGGCACCAATTACCCCCCACGCCCTGTCCCGAATTTTCACACTTGCTGTCTGGGCCTCACTTGGATGGGTAATAACTCTGTTCAGTGTACACCTAGCCAGGACACCGATCCTCACCGTGTCTAGCCCTTGTGCCTGTTGGTGACTTGAATTCCGGTAGGGAATGAAAGTGTTTTTTCCCCTCATCTGCCTTGTGAAATAGGTGGGTGTTTGGCTGTTTCCCAGTGGGCAGGTGTTCCTGTCCCAAAACAATGAGGAGTCCTGTGGCCCCTTAAAAACTAACAGATTTATTTGGGCATAAGCTTTCATGGGTAAAAAACCCACTTTTTCAGATGCACAAAAAATAAGCCGCGGAGCCCGATTCACAGCTGGAGAATTCCCGTAATTTACACAAACTGAAGATGTGGCCCCAAGGGTTGATGTAGCGGAGGGAAGGTAGCGGAGATAATGCAGGATTCATGATTATGTGCCTTTTGAGGTCCAAAACCCTGTCTAGGTGGTGTAGTGAATTCCATCCTTCTCTCCCACCCTCCCTATAAACACCCTGCTAGTTTTCCACACGGAACCTAACTGGGTTGAGTGCCAAGCTCTGAAGAACTGTTGTCTTAACTAGATGTGTTGTTTTTGTTTGATATATTTGCATTTATACGTGCATATATGTATGTATATTTGTATCTTGCGTAGTTGGTGTATATGGTGCATGTTTATAAATTGTGTGAAGCGCCCAGATGCCATGGCAGTAGGGTCCACAAGTTAACAGCCTTGTGGATCTAGGCCTACATGTCCTGTAGAAAGAACAGGATGAAATAAAATAAATATATTCAAAATATCTGCCTAAATGTTATACATATTAAATATAATATTTGCAATTTTCCAGTGTCTATGCACATATAATCTTCATATTTTCATACCTATATGGGCCCCAATCCTGCAAAGATGTACACACTTGTTTAACATTATAGGCAGTAAATAACGTTAAGCCTATGTGTGTATCTTTCCAGGATTGGGGCGTGTGTATGTGTGTGTGTGAGATATATGCCTCTACGTTAACAGATACCAGATATATTTCTACATACATAGGCAAATAATACTTTATTAATAAATAGGAATATATCATACAATGCATTTGTAGATGTACTTCTACATTTTCATTCTATCTTACATGTGCCTTTGAAAATATAATGTGCATTTACATTTTAATATGTAATCATTCTATCATTTGCATGTTTATTTCTGTACATAAATATCTGCAATGGATGTTTTTGTAAGTATAATTCTATACATGTGACTATTGTATGGCATTCAGTATAATCTGTTTGCTTGCGAATATACAGTTGCATATATGTGAATATGCAATGCCAGTTATGCATTTGTACACACATGCGCAGCTTTAATGTTTGTGCCTTTTCTGCACAATGCATATACATAATTCTGTATTTGCATATAGGAACATTTGCTACATAAATAGCTGCTCTAATGCACGTTCACACCGTACATAACTATATTTATGGGCAATGCATGTGTATCTTATACTTAATACTGAATGATTAATTTGCATATAGGCACTGTTTATTAATGTTTGTAAGGCATGTGAACACACCTACGCAAATACTTGTTTGTGTCTGTATGACACACACAGATCTATAAAAAGAAAAGGAGTGCTTGTGGCACCTTAGAGATTAACAAATTTATTTGAGCATATTTATTCTCTGTGGATATTTGATTTATGTGGATGGTATTAAGTAGGGACCACAGAATTAGGTTGCAAAGCTCATCAGTGCTGCAGCCAGACAAACTTCATATCTGCGCCGCTGGTGTAGTGGTATCATGCAAGATTCCCATTCTTGCGACCCGGGTTCGATTCCCGGGCGGCGCACGGAACTTTTTTTTACACCCCACCCCCTACTTAATTATAGCAGCAGAGGAGTCAACCATAGCAGCGCACCGCCGGAGATTGCGGTAACATTTAGGCGACTGGAAAGGAAGGAACCGCCACCGGCCGGTAGTGCGCATGCGCTGAAGGAAGGCGGAGAGAAAAGAAACCGGCGGAAGGAGAGGGCTCACGTATGACGTAGCGCGCATACGGTCTGCGATGCCCGAGCCGGCGGAGGGAACGAGCCTCAGAGGTTAGTAATGCGCCTGCGCTTGCTGCCGGTCGGCGGGCTACCCCCCTGCGCATGCGCTGTTGCTCTCCCCCCCTCTCTGAGCCGGCCGCGCCGGACCCCTTCCCCCGCCGCCGCCATTTTGAGAGGCGCATCGGGGCTTATTGTCCGCCTTGTGGGCTTCGCGGGGCCGGCGGCGCTCGGGCTCCCCAGGCGCTGACTGGGCCGCGGCCGGCGCGGCAGGAGACCCCGGTGGGAGGGGCAGCGGTGGAGCCATGGAGGACGAAATGCCCAAGACCCTGTGAGTGGGGAGGGGGCGATCACGCCTATTGTTCGGCTGCGCGGGGAGGGGCCGGGCCGGGCCGGGTCCCCCTCCTCACGCCGGGCCGGGGGAGCTGGGCAGGGGCTTCCCCGCGGGGGCGGGGGAGCTGGGACTGCTTCACCCCCAGCGCCACCGGTCACGGGCGAGGGCAGCTCCATCTCGCCGCCTCGGGCAGCTCGGGGAGGGGGGCCGGCTGGGGCGGCTCTGTGGGGGGAGGGGGGCCGGCTGGGGGGGGCTGATGGGTGTTTTTTCCTAGGCTAAGTGGGTCCCTCATTCCCCACTCCCTCAGAGGGAGCTTGGGGGGCCGGGGGGGGGGGAGTAGGGGTTGAGGAATTGACCCAAACCGCCCAGTGCCCTCCCTCCATTGATTATCTGATTTTTTTCCCCCTGTTTTTTCCCCCTTCCTGTTTTTAAGGCTTTGTTCCTTCCGAGTCATGGTTTTTCTGTCCTCTTTATTTTTCTCTCTTTTTCCCTCTGTTCGTTCTTTCTTTCTCGTTCTCTCTCTGAAAGGCTTTTGTGTGTGTGTGTGTGTGTGGATTGTGTGTGTACCTTTTCCTGAGCATATGACTTAATCTGTGTCTGCTTGTATCTGTACAGTTGTATTAACCCAATTTGCAAACGCGAAGCCTGACCTTTTAAATGGATTCAAAATAATCCTGATTTCTAATTGAGTGAACACCTCCAAACAATAATCAAATGCCTGTATAGTTTAAAACAACTACAGCCACCACCCAACTTCGCAGTAGATTCCATTTCATGAAGACTGACCCTAAAGCTGTTTAGGAAATGTACAGGAGGCGTAAATCCTGTATAAATTCAGAAGTATTTGCTATACTAGGGCAATGTACTGTTAAAATAAACTGAGATGGGGGGGTGGTTGTAAATTATGAGGAATTTTCCTTGTAATGTGGGCGTCGTTAACACACTGCTTTGAAAATCTGGTAGCTTTTTCAAAGCAATCAACAGTTCACACAACTGGCTCCATTTGAATACATGGGAGAGCTGGAGGTATAACTCTTGTCTACATTTCTTCCCCCCTTCCTCTTCCTGACAGATTTTTATCTGGAGTGATTTTTAATGCTTAGACTTCATGATTTCACTGATCTCTAGCTTTGCTGTTCTATTAACTTGTTCTCCCAGCTAGGCTGCTGCCACCATCTATAATGTCTTACCTTTAGGTGTATTGATGTTTAGGTAGGAGTTGTGAAGGGGAATCAAAAGGAGGGGATCTTTCCAAAAGTGAGGGTAAAGTTCCTGCATTTGCCCTTGAATGATGCTTTGCACATGTCCCATGGGCATGATAAATGTCTTGGCTGACTTGCTGCTCAGGAAAACGGGACTCTTGTGACCTGCGCCAACTTTTCTAGTTTGTTTTCCTAAGTGATAAAGTAAACAAGCTATTATAAAATACTAAGGTCCCATTATCTTTTCAGTTTATCCATTTCAATTGCTTGAAACATGTGACCTATCCGTTTTCAGAACATTCTCAGCCCCGTACTCAGGTTTTAACTTCCTATTGTTGTTCTTATTTTTCCGCTAACTGATTTTTTTCATATGGAGTCTTGATTAATGGTCTCACCAGTTACTTCAAGTGTACTGCTTCTGCTTTAAAGAATGAATTAGCTGCACTCAATACATGCAGCTTATTGCAAAAGCCTGAATGTGTTTCTGACCTGCAAAAAATAGCGGTTGAGCAATATTCTGAGAATAGTAATTTTTTGAGTCAGTTTCAGGGGAGTTACAGTTAGATCATCTGGAATATTGTGCCATTAATTTAAATTTCAGTCTGCGATATTCACATGCTCAAGATATTGACTATAAGGACACTTTCCAACATATGAGTCTGGAGTTTATTTGGAATAGCTGATAGCATTAGTAAAACTGTACACAAAAATCCTAAAACCTTCATCCATAGAAGGATTAAATTAGTGTTCTATCCAACTGCAGCAAGACAGTATGATTGAACACTCATGTCCTTGGGTGTTTGCCAACTTCTAAACTTTATCTTTCTGGTTTTCTTAGAATAGTTGTTTCTAGTAGCTTTTTTTGGAGAACATAGGTTGTTTTTAAACAGCCTTTTCTTTATAAAGATATTCATGTTAAAGCCTTGATATTTTGAAGCTCAGCTGAGCTGGATTGATAGCTATATTGTTTAAGTAACTCAATCCCTGAGTAGCCTATTTATGTTTACATAGTAAGGTATGTAACCACTGATTTTGTTTAAATAAATGTTTGAGCATTCAAGTTTTAGGGTCACTTGCAGAACTTCACAGAAGCAGCTGAAGCCTACAGTGAGGAAATAAGTACCAGTTAATTAATGAAGAGTATAGTTAGGAGGGTATGAAAAACCATAATATTCCCGTATCTGGAGAGACTTTCCCTCCTCTGCTGGAACTGTTAGCCAGTCTAGCTCGGAAGAATCATTGATATTAGTGCCTGCTCCTGCGATTGTTGCATGTACATGCTTATTTCTGACTTCAGTTGTGTTACACTTAGGAGTGCAGGACTGGACCCTTAATGTATTTAATCTGTCATTGCCTCTCCACAGTAGCTTTACTGTAGCTTTGTCTCCCTGTGAAAAAAGCCTGTAGAAATGATAGTGGAGTATAGAAATATCAATGGGTAATGACTGTTAATATTTAGATTAACACAATGAAGAGTTATAATGTAGCAAGTGAGCCTAATCTACACTCCAGTATACATGTGCAATGCCAATAAAGCAGGGGTTCTCAGTCAGGGTGAAGCGATGTCACAACCACTGTGTCCTTCTCATTTTGCTCAATGGGAGATGGGTCTTGGGTGGACAGCATTGGTGAGAACCACTGCAGGAAAGCATAGTGTCCTTTTCAAACCAGAGATGCTGCTTTCAGTTTGCAGGCACACAGCACAGTTAAGTTCCATTTTAAATTTCACTAGTTATTCAGTACTTAACTTGATTCCCAATAAATTATGACTTCTCTAGTGTATTTGTAAGGGGTATTCAATGTAAATGCAATCTAGCAACTTATTTTGCCAGCAATCACTCCACATAAGGTATTGTTAATTTATTTCTATAAAGCCATCACATCCCCCAGTAATACACCTCACATACTTTAAAGTACTACCATTTTGTGTCTTGTTGTGAATTTGACGTGCATACAAATGTAACACTAGTAGTAAGTTAGTTTTTTTTAAACTTGGCACTACTGACAACTGCTGAATAGTTAGTAGGATGCTAGTTTGTCACCAAGCAATACTGTCTGTCTTCAGAGCTACATTTTTTATGATTACACCTTTGCTGCTCCCCCAAATCTTAAACTAAACTGCCCCGTTAACATGTTAGAGAATTCATTTAGCATATTTGACTTCAGTAATAAATATGAAAAAAAAAATCAGTCCACTTCTAGGAATATTGACTTGTCCACTTTAGAATAGCGTAGTTTTTCTCTGTTGGTCTACTGAAGCAGCAGCTATGGAAAACCACCCATTCTACTATGTCTTATATTGATTAGCTTGGCATAGTGCCAGTTTTTTTGAAAATAGAATTTGGGAATTTTTTATTTCAAATGGATATGAAATATTTCTCTAACAAATCTGTTTTTAGATTTACTACGCATGCATAATTTTTAAGCATAGTTTCCCAAATAATATGATAGTAGCTGGTCCATTTTATGAACACTACATTTATGAACTCTTTCAGCCTTTTGCTTCTTGTTAACTCTTTGACCAGAGCTTTTAATATTTTAGGAATGTTTGATACCAGCTCAGAACTTTGCATGCCTTTCTTTAGCCAATAAGTCCAAAGAATCTGCAAAGTTATTAGCCATTGAGACTAGGTAGCAGAGGTACACAACTGTAGGAGTTAAGCTATAATGAAAAGTAAGGGAAGTGGAAATTTGATATCTTTAACCCATTCTTCTACTTCACATTTCTGAGACTACTTGCATGTTTTACAGCTTCCATTTTGGCTTTCTCCATTAACCATCACTACCATTTAGCGAGTCATTGTTTGCTTTTCTGATGTTATGCCTCTTGCATGTCCATTAAGACATTCTGCATATGTATACAGAATTCTAGACATATGCACGAAGAACTGGATATTCTAGACACATATGCACGAAGAACTGAGTTTTGATATTAGACGTCACTGACACTAAGATGTCAGAAAACTTGTAGCACCATTCATTCATGTTGCAGATATTGATCCTGCGGGAACATATTTTTGCAGCTCCAGCTGATATAAAGTTTTGTATGGCTGCCAAGAGATTATACAACTAAATCCAACATCCTAGAAACTTCTTAGATTGCTATGTAATTATGCAGGTGAAAAGGAAACGTTATTCACTGAGTGTTCAATTTGTAGATATTCAGTTTTTAGGAAACATTATGACTTTTATGCTGTTAATAAAGCTAACTTTGAAAGCAGTGCAAGGCTATAAGTTCTCAAATAACTGAATTTAATGTACAGTAATAATTTAAGTGCAACGCTGTATAAGTCACTAGCCATTACTGGTGCAGGACTACATTTGATGTGGGGTGGGGCTGTTACTCAACTGATTACTGAACATCTGGACTCTTCTACCAAAACTTTTATTTAAATTACTCCACCTAATATCACTGTAAACATTATAATAGCTGCACTATTTATAAGAGAAATCTTTATCACTAAGATGCAGAGAAATCCTTGCTTTAGTCAAAACATCAGCACACACATTACAATCTGATCCTGATGAAATTTTCCAGGTGTGTAGCTTTTTAAAATATAGTCCCTGGGTCATACTTAAGGTTGCCATTTTTCTTAATGTATTACTTTTTTATTCATGCTTGCAGATGGCCAAAAGGCATTAAATTCCAGTAGAAGTTAATTAAAGGCATGGTAGCTGAGTGGACAAAGTGTCTGCCTTCTACGTCTCATATACTGAGCTCCTATTCTGTTGTGGTTTATAAGTTATTTAAGCCCTTTTATCTAGAAAAATGTAAAAAAAAAACCCTACCTTAAGTAGCTCTAATATAGGATTCCTAATGAAGAAATTAAAGCTACAAATCCATCTTGAGCTTGCTGTAAGTGCAGGAAGTTTAATAGGAGGCTGTCACTTTGTCCTTAACTTACATTTTATCATCAGATCATTAATAGAACACAACCTGCATATTGTGGTGCTCGGCTGCAATGCTGGCGGTTGTTGGTATAAAAACCCAGACTGAGCAGGAAATTTGCTGCTTGTATTGCCTGCCTGTGTTTTATTTAGTGTATTTTGTGCCTGGCACCATTTTCTGACACTGAGGTTTGCCACGTTAACTTATAGTTTGTGGGAAGGTGCTGTCATAGGAATCTTTTTAACTCTTGAGGTTGCAAAAATGCCATAAAGGCACGATTCTAAAGAAACTTGGTACTGACACAGTTGAATATTATAAAGAACATTTTAGACTGGCCCTCTCAAACACAGAACTAAGATGGAGTCCCAGGTTTTTTAGTGTTAATATGTTGGCAATAGCTGCTGTGAAGCAAATTTTATGGAAATCAGGACTCCTGTCAAAAAGGAGTTAACAAATCTTACCATTTTTGATTGTTTTGCATAATCATCTTGATTATGATGTCAAATGGAGTTGTTTAAGACCCAAGGAAGACTGAAGTAAATGAACAATTAGCATACAAAATTACCTTATGAAACACGTATGTACAAAAATCAACTGATAGGTTTAGTCGGCTTGTTTAACTAGCATGTGCTGTAGACTGCTCATCTCCTATCTTTTGTTCAAATGTAAACCAAAGTCAGGTTCTAAAACACAATACTGCATCTATTCCCTCTGTCTAGAAAAGCAAATACTTTGTGTTTCATACAGTTCGTTCGCGTGCTTGTGGGTCAGAATGATAGATCTTATGCTCTATGTTGAACTACACTGCGGTGATTAGGCCTCAGCTGGATTGTAGTATCCATTTCTGGGCTCCACATTTCAGGAAAGATGTGGACAAATTGGAGAGAGTGCGGAGAAGAGCAACAAAAATGATTGAAGGTCGAGAAAACATGACCTATGAGGGAAGATTGAAAAAATTGGGTTTGTTTAGTCTGGAGAGCGAAGACTGAGGGGGAATCTAACAGTTTTAAAGTACATAAGAGGTTGTTACAAGGAGGAGGGAGAAACGTTGTTCTCTTTAGCCTCTGAGAATAGGACAAAATGGGCTTAAATTGCAGCAAGGGTGGTTTAGGTTGGACATTAGGAATAACTCCCCTACTGTCAAGGTAGTTAAGCATGATGAATTGGCTGGGAAGGTTGTGGAGTCTCCATCATTGGAGAATTTTAAGAGCAGGTTAGACAAACACCTGTCAGGGATAGTCTAGATCAGTGTTTCTCAAATGCGGCCACCATGGCTGCTTGCGGCCACCATGGACTTTTCTTGCGGCCACAGGCACCTGGTCGGTGGCTAGGGGGGATAGAGGAAAGCAGTGGCCCCTGCCCCGGGGCCACCAGAAAAGGTTGGGTCCTGCCCCCTACTCTGGAGCAAGAAACTCTGGAGGAGCTGGCAGCCTGTGTGAGTTCCCCACCTTCCTGGGGCCTGTGGAGCTCGGGCTTCTGGCTTCAGCCCTGGGGTGGCAGGCTCCAGCCATGGGGCGGTGGGCTCTGGTCCCTGGCCGCAGGGCTTCAGCCCGGACCCGCTTGCCCGCAATGCCTCCTCCAGCCCCCATCCATCACCCTGGCCTCCGCTGCCTCACTACCCACCTCACCATCCAGGGCTTAATTTGTGCCCCAGTTTGCTGGGACTTTGTAAATGTGCTGTGAACAATTATATTTGTATATTTGTTAATATCACTTTTCACTGCCTCCTAGGTAGCTAGCAAGTCTGCTACTGTGAAAAATGATATAACAAACGTACAAATATCACTTTTCATAGCAGTAGACTTACTAGCTAGCAAGGCCACCAAAAAAATTGTTGCAGTCCCCTGGTCTAGATAATACTTAGTTCTCCCTTGGGTGCAGGGGAGTGGACTAGCAGACCTCTTGAGGTACCTTCATGTCCTATGTTTTTCTGATACTCTATTAAATACTTGATAGAGAAACTTGTTAAACTGTTACATTAGTAACCATTTTCGGTTCTGCTAATGGAATTTGAGTATGTATTAAAAGCAGGTTGATTTTATTTAATGAATTTGAAATGATTTTAATAATTTTTAAGTTCTAATTTGTCTTCCATTATTATCCAGATGATAGAAATTTGTGGCCTTTAGAACTTTCATAGAATAGTAACAAGTTTCAGAGTAACAGCCGTGTTAGTCTGTATTCTATAAAAGAAAAGGAGTACTTATGGCACCTTAGAGACTAACCAATTTATTTGAGCATAAGCTTTCGTGAGCTACAGTTGGCTGGGAGTGGTCCTCAATGACATAGCTATGCCTACCTCTCCCCCCAATGCCCCATGTGTAGATGCAGCTATGTTGATGGAAGAATGCTTCTGTAGACTTAGTTAAATTCCTTCAGGGAGAAGGTGGTCTTACACAGATGGGAAAAATCCCTGCTGTCAGCGTAGGCTGTCTGCATGCTATGGGGTTATCTCCACAGGGTGGATACAGCTTTTTGTGTCTCTCATATCTGTAAATGGGGATAATGCTCCATTTCTCCAACCCTTTGTTTTATTTATTTATAGTGTTAGCTCAATAGTGCAGGGACTTCTATATTTTTGCTGTATGTCTGTACAGTACCTGGCATAATGGGGCTCAGTTGAGGACTAGACGCTACCATAATGCAGATAATATGTGTGGAGATGGCTGTAGCTTTCATCCATGCCAGAGCTGAAGCATGTTGGTGAGGCAGCCCAATCCTGCAAGGAGCTCCTCATTTGGAGAGTCCTGTGCTCGCATGGAGCTCCACTGAAGTCAATGGAGATGTTCCCAGGCACACGTATATGCATATGGAGTTCCTTGCAACATCTGGGCCTAATTGTTCATTAATCAGCAGATGACAACAGTCTCCAAAGCTATCAATCCAACATTTCTTGCAAGGATTAGGTTTGAATGGGAAAATGTAATCTATGCTATTTAGGTTTTTATACTGTACTCATCAGTGTAGTATCTGAAGGTCTTAATATTGGAGTATCTCCATAATCTGAAGTTAGAATGTAGTTTGCATGTAAATATATTAAAAATGAAAAGCTTTCAGAACAACTGTTGAATTTGCTAACTCGTAGTAAAATATTTTGCTAAATTAAGGGATTATGCTTGGCTCAGCAAGAAGTTCCTGTTTTCGTTTTTAATAATGCTGACTGGAGAAAATGAAAGGAACGTATAAATAAACTTTTTTAATCTTACAGATATGTAGGGAACCTGTCAAGAGATGTGACTGAGGCACTAATCCTCCAGCTGTTCAGCCAGATTGGACCATGCAAAAACTGCAAAATGATCATGGATGTAAGGGCCTTTTGCTTGGATAACTTTTCCCACTCCTTGTAGCATGTCAGTTTAAAGACATTCCCAAACGTTTAACTTTTCATGAGTACAATGAAGAAATTTAAAGAAGGATGCTGAGGAGCTTAACTTGTTGATGCAAACTTCAGTATAACTTTAGTGATGGGTATGACATTTTAAAAGGAGTAGAGCATTTGATGTAATTGGACTCAAATGTTGGTTGCTAGTTTTTTGTTATATCAAAAGGGCATGAGGAGGCACAAAACATGCAAACCAAGATGCCTACCATAGCATAGTTTTAAAATATTTTTCTAATATGTTGTTAATGTTGTGACTGGCTTAAAGCTGTTTCAGTAAGCTTTCTCTAAATTGCTAAGACTTTCAGACATAAATATAACTGGGCACCAGCTATACTTTGGGTAAAATTTGAGGGGGTGATGATGTTTAATAAGATGTGCTTTTTTTTAACAGACAGCTGGAAATGATCCATACTGTTTTGTGGAGTTTTATGAGCATCGTCACGCAGCTGCAGCATTAGCTGCTATGAATGGACGGAAGATAATGGGTAAGGTAAGCTGTCATGTCTAAAGGGTGAGTTGCAGTGGAAATAATATATACAATGATGTGGATGAAACATCTTTAAAATAAACAAAACCCCAAGCAGAACTGAGCCACAAAAGGTAAACACTTTCTCCTTTTTTTTTATCTTGTAAAGTGAAGAACTTTAACTTCATTTGAGCTTTGATTGTGGTGGTAAAAACTGGATAGTGACAGTTCATAGGAGGGTTGGGCACAGAAGTGGGGCAGGGAAGAAGTCAAAATGATTGTAATAAATATTTTAATGCCATTGATCTTGAAGGTGAGAGAGACTAGCAGAGCAATAAAGCAAGATAGGTTAGTTATCTTCATTGTAAAATGGCTTAATGTAGCTGAAAATAGAACATTTAACCAAGAAACTTCAGCCACTAATGTCTTTCACTGCAAACTTGTGTACCTTCTCCACCTGCAGTATAGAAATTAATTGCTAATAAAATCGGAATATGGTTCCAATTTTCTTGGATATAACTTTAGCAAATATTATTTGTAGGAGGTCAAAGTGAACTGGGCAACAACCCCCAGCAGCCAGAAGAAAGATACCAGCAGTAAGTGCCCCTTTATGCTTCTGAGTAATTTTTTTATTTGCACAAGTAGTTTTTAAATGTAAGCAATAAGCACCATACAAATGTTTGCAGTAATGTTTTGATCATTATCCTAAGATGATATTAAATGTGTTTGTGTTAATAAACTTAAGAACAAATCTAATCTTTGTCATCAGGTAGTACCGTTGTCAGCACACTGCGTTCACAAGGTAATTGTATCTTCTTAAACATAAAATGAAATCTCTCGAGGGTATTCACTAACCAGCTGAAGCTATTTTGGGGGTTTTTGTTCTGTTTTGTTCTTTCTTTTGTGGCAAGATTTCCCTCTCCTTTCCCCATTGCATCAGAATGTGGTCTGTTGTCCACTCTTTCATTCTGGTGCTGCTTCTTATAGTCCTTTGACCCCATTAGTCATGACTGCTATTCTAGAATTTCACCCACTATGAGGGCAAGATAATCAGCTGCCTTCAAGGCTGTTGTCTGTGAGGCTCCATACAAACTCATTTGGAGTACTTAAATTGCTTCTGAAATTCCCCCTTCATGGCAACCCAGTGTGTTGCTTCTGTACTTGGCCAGCCTTAAACTGCTTTTAAGAATTTGCGGTTTAACCAAACTAGTATTGTAGTGGATTTGTAAGTTTCACACCTGCTCTAATACAAGTTAGTTTGTATAGTGTTAACTATTAAAATATGCTTTATGAAAAATTGTGTAATCAAAGTGGAAAAAATCCTGAGATGTGGGATCTTTATTTCTCTCCAGTGCTCTTTTTAATGGCTCTGACATAAAGTGAAGGATTACTCTTTTCATCTGTTGCCTTCAGTCTTAGTTCACTTGCACATGGATTCACTTATATTGAATACACATGGATTCACATGATGTAATGGCTGGGCAACCAAAACTGTTTGACTTTTGAGAAAACTGTCAAATTCTTTAACATCAAACTATTGCAATGCAAGGTATTTCTTTGTTCTTCACAAAATATGGTTTACACCAAATATTTTGTAGCTAGGTTCAATATCCATCCTACTTTTAAAGCAAATTTTATTCTACATTGCTCACAAAACCACTAAATGCTTTAGTTGGTAAAGTTTTGGATAGTTAATGAACTATCTGTAAATGTGTTGAATTTTAACATTACTATTGTAACATTTAGATTTCAAAGTAAGCTTTGGCTTTTAAGTAAACAGTTGCAATCTTTCTCTGGTAAAATAGTGACTGGTTATGAACATAACTACAAAAATACAAAATTTGAGTTAAATACTGTACATCACAACATTATCCTTAAAATTATTGCTTTTGTTGTACTGTCATCAAGTGATGGCTATATTTGAAGCAGTGACAAATGTTACCTTTGATAGGTAAAGGATTTTAGTTTCCCATGTAGCGCTCAGATATATGGAAGTTAATGCAATATAAAGTTGCTATACTACTTGTGTTTCCAGGAACATTCTTCAAACTTGTAAATTATTTTTTCTCTTTTTCCCAATAAGACCATTTCCATGTCTTTGTTGGAGACCTCAGTCCAGAAATTACAACTGAAGATATAAAAGCAGCTTTTGCACCATTTGGAAGAATATCGTAAGTGATTTCTTAGGGCAAATAAATTAAACGTTACCTTTTACTGGAGGCAAGCTTGTGTTTACAGTAAGTAAAAGTCCAGTCAAGTTGCTGAAATGACTGCAACATACACTTTTTTGTGTTCATAAAGAGAATTCAGAGTTCTTCTACTTGAGTAAGTAGGGATACATAATAAAATTACCCACCAGCAGTCAGTTTTTCTTTTCTTTTTTTTTAGAAAAATTCACTGTACATCTAGCTTTGTTTTTATACTGTAGAAATCCTCATGTAACTTGGAGGGTGACATACTGGGTAGTTTTTGATTTGGGTCTTGTATTTCTTTTGCCACTAAATGTAATCATACATGTAATCATTCTTTTAAAAATAGTTTAATATGAATCAAATTCCATGTGCATATTCAGGTCCAGTCAGATTTTGGCTTTTTGATGATAGTCTAGGTATTTAATATGAAAGTTCTGTTAAATAAAATAGTTTATACTTCTAATTTATTAATCAGTTTGGTGGTCGTGCAACACTTGTCTTGTGGTAGCTTCTAAAGGCCACAACCAGTTTGGGCCTCATTGTGCTAGTCACTATACAAACATAGTAAATAAGAGTCCCTGGCCCAAAGAGCTGAGTGTGAAAGACAAGATTTAACAGGTGGATGAGAGAAACAAGTGGGCTACAGTGAGGTGGGGAGATGGGTTAACAAGTAGAACAATATGTGTAAAGACTTAGCTGATCAATAGTAGCGATCACAGCTCTTTATCTGCCTACTCATTACTATTTGCTGTATTAACATACAGCTGTAGTGCTTATAGTCTGAAAAGCATATAAAAATACATGCTTTGTAGCAGGGCTAAGAGCAGCTTTTTTGTTCCTTCCTCCAATTTTAAACTATTCATTTACTTGTAACTAACTACTTGTGCTTGGATTGCTGCTCCTTGATGCGGGGGTAACCAAGATAAGAGTGCTTTGAAGTGTTGTGTAGTGATGCTTTTATTTGAAACAAGTTTTTCTTATGAAGTCCAATGTATTGGACTTAAATCCTAGTTTCATTTCTTATTATGATAGGGTTTTCAGACTTGATCTGCAGGAGGGTCTCATTTTAGAGAACACTCATTTATATTTTAGATTATTTTATTTTAATCACTGTCTCTCTCTGTAGAGGTAGCAGGTATACTTACTTGCGGAGGAGGTTCAGTGCTTCACATAGCTGAACATCTGCTCTCCTGAATGACACATGGCTTCTAAAGTAGGTCTTATCTGTCCTCGTCCAGAAGGATTAGAGTCTGGGAAGGAGGAAGTGGTACACTGAAATGTAGGAGGGATAGTTTTAGGCAGATCTTCTTTCAGAGCTGCAGTCCTCTTTCCACCCCAAAATGCTGGTCTAGCAGTCAACTGCAAAAGGCTTTTTTGAGAGCTGGCTTTGTGCTGGTCTACACTGAAAAGTTATGTTGGCATAACTACATCTCTCAAGGGTGTGAAAAATCCATACCTCTGAAAGATGTAGTTAAACCAACCTAACCCTCAGTGTAGACAGCCGAGGGTACTGCCTAATGGAGAGGTGGATTATCTGCAGCAACAAGAAAATCCCTCCTGTCACTGGTTAGTTCTACACTGCAGTACTACAGTGGTGCCAGCACAGCTGTGCCACTCTAGTGTTTTGAGTGTAGGCATTGCCTTACTCTGTAGTTTATATCCTGATACTCAAGAGTGTAAAGGGGGGGGTTAGTTCCAAACATAGGCTATTTTAAACGTGCTTCCTTAATTTTTTATCAGTTCCTCTGAGGGGCGTTTGTAATAGTATAAAATAACTCTTAAAACTGTGTACAACATGTCTGAAAAACGACAGGATTACTGGGTTCCTATATATCATTCGCTTTGTTCCAAGAGAGATTCTGGTAGTGGTGATTTACTCTGCAGTGAGAGAGTTGATTATCCAGACTTTGCAGGGCTGAAAGGTTTGGTTTTTTTAAAGTCAGGTTTCAAATAACTTGTGTGAGTGACCCTCTTATCCTTTCTCTTTGGGGTATTCAGTACGTAATTGTAGGGCAAACTATCTGAAAAACCTTTTAGGTCACCTTGGCTCAAGCTGACTCTTCGTGCAAAAAAAAAAAAAAAAAAGGATTTAAGAGCCCTCTTTGTTGTAAACTGTTGTCCTAAAGAAGTAAGGGTTAATAGTAATAGTGGACTTTGATTTCACACAGTTACTCAATTAAATGTGTGAAGAATGCTCCATATATGTAAAATGATACAAAAATATTTTTTTGTATATTTAACTCTTCTTAGTTATTGACTATTTCCTGAAAATGTGATTGAGATTTTTTTTTCCTGATTTTCTGTGAAATAATCAAAGTTGAACCAACACATGATTAGCACTTAAGAATTTTTGGTAGCTTTGTACAACGTAATCTCTAACGTAAATACATACATCTTTATTGTGGCCTCCCTTTATGTTTGGTGTATGCATGTTTTCACTTGTTCAAGTCTTATTTTCAAAGTTTTCAGTTGAGGGTAAGTATAGCATAGTTTTTTATTTCCTTTTTAGGCTGTGCAGAGCAAATTGATCTAAGATTACATAAATGACTGTTCTCAGGCAATTTGTAACTTATTATTCAAACTTTTTTAACACAGAAAATTGCAAGGAGTTTAACACTTTTTCATGAAGGGTTAAGGTACATTTCATTCTGTAGTGTATGGAAGTGGTCTTAATTTGAGTCTTTCAGTGATCTGCATATTCTCTATAGCCGTATGTGTAGAAGAACTAGGTTTAATACAGAATGCAATTATTACAAGGTTTTAAAACTGGCATCATAGAACTCTCATTATGATTTTTCTGCCAGTCTTGGAGTACTGAATATTGTGCATCTAGCTGATCTAAACCGTATTTTATAAAGACTTTACATTACACTGCATGACTTGCTGACTGGTTTTATTTGTCTTGTTTTTTTCAAAAGTGCCTGTGTTTTTGTGGGGTTGGGGAGGGCAGGATAGGGGTGTGTGTGTGTGTACTTGATATTTGGCTAATTGTACACGAATTGCCTGAGAAACACCATTTAATAAAATCAAACTTTCCACAAATGGGGTTTAGCTATTGTAGCCGGGTCTCTCCTTTTTTTTTTTTTACTCAATCTCAAATAATAGGCCTCTGGTTATTTTGCAGAGTGTCTCTGAAGAATGGACAGAATTACCATGGCTAACTACAAGCTACAGTTCACAGTGGACAAACGTTGTAGTTTTCTTTCTTACTTTTTATAAATTTTGCTTTTATATCTTGTAGTTTCCAATCAATCCTGTATGATTGCTGTTTGCGAATGCAGTTTTAAATTCTTTATAATAGTATATAGTTTAAAACGTAAATGTCTTTAGTGTTTTATTTCCTTCGATAATGCAACCATTTCTGAAAATGTCAATTTTTCAAAATTTACAGCTGCCCACAGTCCAAAAAGGGGGTAACGAATTGACCTGAGAAACTTAAAGAATTCAGTTAACAGGCGACGTATGCCTTTTAATTCCTATTTTTCATTTTTCTATTTTATATTTTTAATGAGTAGGTAGAATGTGTTGGCAATTAGCAAGCTATAAATTGCATGGTTAAAGAGAGCCATTCAGCTAATGTTAGTCAGCTGTGTGGCTTAAGTGAGTCATTTGAATAGCTGCTTTGACCATGCTTAGTGTCTTAACAATATGTAAAAGCATTTTGAACTGGGAACCAACTATTGTAAAATATGTGTTTGTTAGAGAAACTATTGATTTGCATGTTTACAAAATTAAGTTTAATTTTGCTACTACATGACAAAACACTAGTAATGTTTCTGTTTAGAAAAGGAGGAATTTGTTTTGAATATGTTGCTGGTGCATTAAACAGTTCACTTTAATAAAGGTGAAACATGAAAATGAGCTCTGTGTGTGACTCACTTTCATTTTATCAAGTTTTTTTTAAAAATGCTAAATTGGCTGTTGCTTCTGCTTTTTAGAGATGCACGAGTGGTTAAAGATATGGCAACAGGGAAATCCAAAGGATATGGCTTTGTTTCCTTCTTCAATAAATGGGTAAGTGATGGCATGAGTTGTAAAATCTTGGTAGTTGCTTTAAAGAGAACAGCTATGTAAAACATGAACATTTTTGGTCCCTTTTATATCTGGTACTGTATCAGTGTCCCGACCTGTAAATAGGTAAGTAGTATTATCCCCATCTTTCGCGTGATATTATAAGGCTTCATTCATGTTTATAAAGTACTTAGCACTTTCCAAGCATTATCCCTATGTAAGTGCAAAGTATTTATGTACAGAGATGAAAACTAGAATACTCACTGAGACTGATACTTGTACCTGAAAATTTTACTCTTTTCTTCTTACATTAAATACAAATTACTTTGGACTGAGTTATTTGGCTCTGACAGAATGGCAGTGTTTTAGTGCTTAAAGGTCTGGTGCACTAATCTCTAGAGCAACTTCTATTTGGAATTACCTTTATAGGATTTGTATTACATCATTAGTCAGTTTTTATAGAGCCTTATTATTGGCCTGAAGTGGAGGGTATTCAACATAAAGGGAGGAAAGTGGAGTTAACCAGTTTAGTACTAAACGTAGAATAATCAAACATTCCTACTTACAGCTTCTTTATGGGCAGGGTACTAATAACTTGTTATGGCTCCAAATCTCTCTCTCTCTCACACTCAGTCACTCGGAAATAATACACTTTGGAGAGAAGAATAAGTAGGGCAAGCCATTATGTGGTCTCAGTATATTTTGAAAATGGGAGATTGGGGGAGTTTAAAAAAAAACAAACCACATACTTTTCTTGGTGTTAGGCCAGACCAGGTTAAAATATTAGGTCTGAGAGATTTATTCTAAGTGCAGATGAGGGAGAGCTAGAGACTCAGCTGAAGGAATGTTCCTACAGCCTTTCAGCTTAGTGGAGCAACTGAACGAACATGCTATACAAGAGTGCATAACTCTTCTTGGGATACGTTCAGTTTGGCCTAAAATAACTGCCTGAATCCTGTCTTAAACATCTTTTTGAAGCACAGATTTTATTTCAATATTTGTTATAAGTTGGCAATATCTGAGTCTGACAGACCTACAATGATTCGCTTTTAATATGGTGTTGCTCAAAAAGAATTTGAAAAATGTTTTTCCCCTATGGACAGGATGCAGAAAATGCTATTCAGCAGATGGGTGGACAGTGGCTTGGTGGAAGACAAATCAGAACTAACTGGGCAACACGAAAACCTCCAGCTCCAAAGAGTACATATGAATGTAGGTTTTTAGCTTTCTGTCCACCTTGCCCCCATCCAAATAAGGAACAAATAAAACCTTGTATTAGTTCTAAGTATTAGCGCTTCTATCATGAAAAAATTCAATGCCCTGTAGAATTCAGAAGTAAAGATTTTGCTTGAAGAAATATGTTAAATTATAACTTTACACAAATTTCCTTACATTTTAACAATGTTAGTATTTAAAAACCCTTCAGTTACTTTTCAGCACTTATTCAATCTTGCATTTCAGTCAACTTGGACAATGAAAGTAGTGTTTTTTGATTTAACTTGTTTTCATGCACTGCCAGTGTTGCATCTTTTGTGGTGAAGATACAGGGTGGGGGAGGAGTGTGTTTAGACTTAAACTGATGGAAGGAAGTATTTCCATTAAGTGTATTTAAAGGTAGATTTATAAACCTGAATTTTGGGCTTAATTTAAATGACATCTCTTTAAACATTTTATGCATCAATAATCCATACCATTCATCATTTGGGATTTACATGTCTCCTGTTTGAGATCCTCATGTATTTTGAATGTAGCTTTCATTTTGGCGTGCACTTTTGTTTCTTTTATTTTGCGAAAATGACTCAGTTGGGAAACCTCACTGACTTTTCATGTCCCTTTTAATGCTTGCAATTCTTTGCTTTACATCTCTCTCACTTCCTAAACTAGCACTTGGGAGGATGTTACAGCTGTATATTTTGTAAGCTAAGACTAATGGTAAAATTAAAGATTTACAGGAGAAAATGTATTGGTATGCTTTTAGGCATCACCCAAAAAAGCCTTAGGATCCTTGCTCTTTGTAGACTTCTGAAGACAGGAGGAAAGTAAATCATTTGCTTAAATGAAAAACTTAAAAAAAAAATTTTTTTTACAGCAAACACCAAACAGCTGTCTTACGATGATGTTGTAAATCAGTCCAGCCCAAGCAACTGCACTGTATATTGTGGTGGTGTTACTTCAGGACTAACAGGTATGGCATCTTCTAAATTTTGGGGTTTCCTCATAAAACGATCTAAAAATCAGAAGTACTTCCTAATTTTGATTGTCTACCTTTTCTACACTGCAGAACAGCTAATGCGCCAGACCTTTTCTCCGTTTGGGCAGATAATGGAAATTCGAGTCTTCCCAGACAAAGGGTACTCTTTTATACGGTACGTTACATTTTTGCTCACTTTTAAAAATGTGACTTTTACCTTTCCCTTGCAAAAATGTTAAGCACTGGTGTCAAATGGCCTCAGAATGTTTCTAGTAGGAAACTAGCCTAGACAGACTTAGACTATCCTTCAGTGTCTATAGTTTCAACTATAGTCTCATCTTGTTTGTGTGGTAATGTTGACCTGAATTAACAACGATGTACTACTTTTCTTTTTATCATTTCTTAGCTGTACGTATTGGATATGATTCTTGCAGATTCAGAATCCTATTTTTAAATGCACTTTCTTTATTTTCACTGACAGCGCTGTAGATAATCAAACAATGCAGCTTAACACAATTTCAGATTTTACGTATCCTGTGTGCTACTTACTTTTTGCCCCTCACTCAGGGTGAGACAGTGAAACTAGATAGGTCAGTTTTGCTTTCTGAATCTTCTGTACAAATAAATGCTGCAGTATTGGAGTTCCCTTGCAAAGACTAGTTTCTCCTGCAAACAATTATTTTCATTGTTTTGGGTTTTTTTGTAATCAAACTTGGAAACTCTTAAAACTTCTTAAAGTGCAGGCACACTTTTAGGCTGACAGTCTCCTTTCAAGTGTCTTGTCTGTAGGTGTATGGAGGGTGGGTTTATATTGATGTTCCTTTTGTCTCTTACCAGCTTCAATTCTCATGAAAGCGCAGCACGTGCAATTGTTTCTGTCAATGGAACGGCTCTAGAAGGGCACGTTGTGAAATGCTACTGGGGCAAAGAAACACCAGATATGATCAATCCAATCCAGCAGGTCAGAGAACAGACTTACACTGCCTTGTCAGATGGTGATTAGTGTGATCTTATTAATGAGATTCTTAACAGATTTCTAGCACAGAAATACATATTAGTTTCAGGGTGGTGGTTTGTGGATTTCAGGGTCACGTGGCTCATGTGACCTCCCAAATTAATTCTTGGGTCCCTGATATCTGCCTTTTAAGATACTTGATCAAAATTAAACTGTTTGGAACTTGAGGAAACCTGCTTTGGTCAATGATAAAGAAAGAGTGGGAAGAGCTTTAAGTTTCTGACTAAATCTCAACTTTGCTCTTTCCTGCAGCTCTTTCTGGAAGAGTTATCTGTAATATTAGACTGCTGTACTCCAGAGAATAATCAGCAAAATGTGTGTGTGCAGGAGGTGGGGTGATTTTTCATATATATAGTGTTAGAGGGAGTTGCCCAGATAAATTCTATAATAACCTTCAAAATGAGGTATTAGAATATAAGACCTTTTAAGTTCTTGGTGAAAGACTAGCTTGGTAGATAGGAGTTTCTACATCAATAGGTGACTGTGTAGTGTATTCAGTATTTCAACTTTCTTTGCAGAATCAAATTGGATATCCACAGGCTTATGGCCAGTGGGGCCAGTGGTATGGAAATGCACAGCAAATTGGTCAGTACATGCCTAATGGTTGGCAAGTCCCTGCATATGGAATGTATGGACAGGCATGGAATCAGCAGGGATTTAAGTGAGTATGCATGCTAACTGATCTGTGCTCTATAAATTGCCAAGAATGATGCTGCATTGGGGGAAATCATCAGTTGAATTGGGATTCATTGAAGTCCAAGGAAGTTTTATACCATTGTAAACTGGTGTAAGAAGATCAGGTCCCATATCTATCTGAAAGTACAAGAGGAATTTTAGGTTGGCAGAATAATTACCATACTTGAAATATTTTCAAGGTGTAAGGGACTACTACCCTTGGGGAAAAATGCCGGAACTGCTGTATACATCACCTACTCTAAAATGTAGTGTCCTGGTCAAACTAGTACTCTCTCTTTATTAATGGTCATCTTGAACTTTGTGTAAATATAGGCACATTTTGTTCCTTTGTCCTAGCCAAATTCTGACTCTGGTAATTACACTATGCTTACTTACAATTCCTTTGAATTTTAAATTTAGATCAGTATTTAGTTATTTCAAACAGCTGCCATTACTTCCCAGTTGTGGGTGAAGTGAGGTCTGTGCGTATGCACTCATGTTTTGGGATGATGGATACTATATTAAGTATGTACCTGAAAATTGGTTTCTTACGCAAAATACTTCAGGATTTAAATGCTGGATCCATTAACCAGTAGTAAAACTCAAATCTACTATACTGACCGAAATCCATTGAACTACCCCTTCTGAGGGGGTCTGGTGGCAACAAGCCACTTGAGCTCTACGCTTTCCTCCCCTCTGTTCCCATGCCAGCCCAGACAAGGAGGTATAGCATCCTCCTCTTAATATAACTACAGGTGTTGTTTATAAAACAATCTGGCCCTCTTTAAAATTCAGCTACATACAGGAGCAGAATTCCTGCTTGAATTCTTTGTTTTTACATTTACTGCCCTTTGTTAACAGTTTTCCTCTTTTGCTTATACTCATAGCTACACTTTATAAACATTTAAGTAACACCAATCTAACTGACAAGTGTTGTGAGGGATTTTCTCTCCACTGAACTTGTTTGTTTTCCCATCTGTAATTGGCCTGAATTATTTTCAGAAGTGCTGAGCATCTACAGTTCCAGTTGACTTCAATAGTGCTCGGCATGCCTTAAAGTAAGGTCCTAAATGACTTGCCCAAAGCCATAACATCAGTGCCCAGAGCTGGGGTTACATTTAGGAATTTTTCTATTTACTGGTTAAGATTCTGTTGGCCAAAACTTGGAAAGTATCTAATTAGCTTTCACTGCAGTGTGGCAGTTCTTATCCTCTCCAATCTCTTTATGTAAATTCAGTCTCTTAGAACTATACATTTTCTGTAATCACCTCTCTTTCCCCCTCCCTCCACAACAGTCAGACACAGTCTTCTGCCGCATGGATGGGTGCAAATTACGGAGTTCCGCCACCTCAGGGGCAGAATGGAAGTGTGTTAACTAATCAAACTGGATATCGCATGGCAGGTTTTGAAACTCAGTGAGAGAAAAGGACTCTGGAACCTAACACCAGTGACTTGAGGCAACAAGGAGTGCTGTAAAGCCTTTGTTTACTTAGATTTATCAAGTCAGTGCAAATGTCAGATACAGTGTATTTATTTAAAGAAATCATTTTAATCATGAAACTGTTTGTCATCCACATTGTTTTTAAAAAAAAAAAAAAACAGGAAAAACTAGATGCTGGATGTCTGCCAACTTTTGCCTTCTTTTCCTCCTTTTGATGTGTGTTTCTTAAGATCCTTGTTTGAAACACAACAAATGCAGGGATTACTGCCACCGTTAAATTGGGGCAGAAAATTGCACAAAGTCAAACTTTTTTTTCTTCTGAAGTAGTGTGCAGTTTTAGTTTGCATTCCTAATGATTTAAAATGTATTATAAACAGTTGTACAAAAAAGCCAAAACTGTGTGAATTCTGAAGGTTCTTTACAATCTTCAGCCTGTGCACAAATTTGTTTTAAAAATAGCCTGTTGTATAAAGTGTCCATCTCTCCACTTTTGTTTATACCAGGGTTTTCAAATATAAATTATTTTACATCATTTTGTATCTAGACATTTTTCAAACAGTTGAATTTGCCTTATGACATGAGGAAAATGTGATGCTCAGCATAAAATTGTGTGCACAACTCTCAGATGGATCTAACTGAAGTCACATTGTGTTCTACATGAGAAGGTGCCTAGAGAAATCCCTGTTGGATTTGTTCTATAGGATTTTTATCTTCAGTGATAAACTTTGATGTGTACTAGGGAATATAAAATCCTGTTACAAATACCACAATGTGACAAATTCCTAAGAACCAGCTTTTTTCTGTCAGTCTATATTTACACATATCCATTATCATGTAAAATATTTTAGCAAACTAATATTTTGCACAAAAGTTAGCAAACTTTGTATGTTTCCTTATTTAAAGGTAGGCTGCAGAGTCCTTTCACATGATTTATGCGTAACGTTTTTAAGGGTTTTTTTGGGTCTTGCATGTGAATATCAAATATACACTTTGGTAGTCTTTTGAATACAAAGTCATCCGCTCTTGTTTTTAAGAAACTGTAAAAGACACAAAGTTGTATGTAGAAAGCAAATCAGTCTTGCTGTTTACTGATAGTAAATTTTACTCAAATAGAGTAAGTTGACTTGATTTTAACATGTACAATTAGAGCTGTGAAAACTGTAGCATTGTATGTGTAAGCATCAGGCGGGGGGTATGTGGAATGCTCCAATTTAGCCTGAAGGACCAGCTGGGCAAAGCATTTTTAAATGTTCAAAGGCCAAAAAACTTTCTATCCTACCTCCTTGACCAGCCTTCAAAGAGCAAAAACTTCTTCATTGTGTAAGGTTATTTATTATCCCTATTAAGCTTTGGCTTCTGGAGTTCCCATATTCCTTTTTTTTCCCCCATTAGTTGCCGTTGGGCAACTCAGAGTATCAAGGGATTAAAGTTCTGCTATGTTGACAGTCATGTGACAATATATTTCAGGGTCTTATATGAAGTAATAATGGAGGATAGTGGGGAGTGGGACAGGAATGAGGTCAGGCTTCCCTCCCCCCCAATTAGGGATGTAATATTGGACTGTTTAAAATTTTGAACATTTTTATTAGAAAATGGGAGGGTTGGGGGAGGGGAAGGCGGGTATAGGGCAAATCTCTTAGGAGATTGTGTTGGCCTGTATCTCATAGCCAACGTTCTGTAAGGTGTGGAGGACCTGAGTGTGTGTGACTCTCTGGAGAACTATTCTATGCAGCTGTTTTTAAAACTTGGCTTTAAAGATAGGTGAATACAAACCAACTTTTGTACTTGGAAATGTTTTCCCCCTTGTAACTCTTGCAAATAGGACTCGCAACAACAACAACAAAACAAAAAAACAGCTTAAAAGTGAAATGTTTCACAAAGTATATCAGTTATCTTTTTCACTTCTATGGATTACTCTAGGTTAGGGCTCTATTCTGACTTTAATTATGCAAACATACATTTTTACTTTCTGCTTGACCAGCTATGCTGTATCATATTTTGCCCAAAGAACATCCATATCTGTGAGTAGGCTCTGGAGTTTCACTCAATGCTGTATTTGAATACAGATTTTAAAACCAATATATGCATAATGTGTATTTTTACCTCTTTTATTTTGACTGCATGAACAGCATCTGTCTAAATTTAAAAAATGTACTGTGATTCCTGTCATTAAAATGTACACATTACTGCTTGGTTTAATTAAAAGCAGAGTGCGGGAGGGCTTCCTATGCTGATTGCTGAGAACTGAAATACCTCTTGAATTATAGACTCCAAGAGACAAGGGGACACTTTTTTTTTTTTTTTAAATGAACCAATAAGAGGTCACATGCATAGGGAAAATCTGATCTGTAAATGGAGAAGATATCTTTATTTCTCTGAGGCCTAGAATTGTGAAGTGTATTCTCAGAATGAGACACATCTTGAATTCTTCCACTGCACTGTATTTTTCCTTGCAATGGCCTTAGTGTAAACAGCTCTATAAAAAGCTTGCTAAATGTACATTGTGGAAGTTACGCCATGCTATTTGTTATCAACCAACGTTTAAAACAAACCTACTAAGTGAAATAACTTGTGTCGTGCTCTCATGAGTTTTGCATTGGGAGCCAGAGAGGGCCGTAAGTGATATTTGTATTAGTGTTGTATCCCGTTTGTCCCCCCCACCCACTCCACAAAACACGTAAAGCAATATTGAGGTGACAATCATTTGAACACGTTCCTCTGCCCTACCAGTGCTCTCCTTTCTTCCTCCCTTTATTTTTTGTTCTGAGTATTTGCACTTCTGCCAGGCTTTGGTGTTTACAGAAATGACACAGCTGCCTTGATATGTAAGGTATGCGTTACAGAATCCTAAACACACAACAGAAAAGGATAAATGGCTTAATTCCAAGGTAGCACCCTGGAATGGTTTTTGCATTAGCAGCCCACTTCAGATTTGTATGAAACATTAAATTACACTTGAATGAATGTATTTTGATATTTGTGGTTAGGGGTATAAGACTCTTAACTCCACGACTGGTGACTTTTTTTTAAAGCTGTTAAGGATGTTAATAAAACTGTGTGAACTTGCATATTCCCAACCTTATCAGTTTTTTTTATTTTGCTTGTCACAGTGGAGGTTCCAGTAGTTCAGGGGGAAAGCAGGCACTAAGAGGATGCTTCCTTTTGTTATAAGCCTTATGCCAGAATGCAGTAGGGCTGTATATACAGGCAGTGAGTTGTTTTTCCTGTTTCCTCAGAGATCATACTGGCTCTGAATTTGTTTGTGCTTAAAGGTGTAGCCCTGGTTCTGTGCTAATACATATAATTTTCTTGATTTCATATTTGTGTTCCCTTTGGCTCTAGCATGCCTGCCCAGTACTCTTATTACATGACTCACCAATAGCTATATACAGCAGTTTAGTAATGTAGTGCATCCTACTGGATGGAATTCTACTCTTCAAACAAAATATTTATGCAGTGATATTAGTAAAGAATGCTACCCAGTACGGTAGGAGTACCGTACCAAAGGTGTGAGCTTGATGTCACTTTCACAATTTGTTAGCTTTTAGTTGGATTGTTAATGAATTAATGGTTTGTGCATGTGTCCAGGGTAGAGGTCGTGGATAAACTAATTTAAGTATTTCTAGTGCCCCAAGGTGTTTTTTAGAGTCAGAAGTAATCAAATAACCAGTCTGTCACTTACCTTCCTCTCCAGGTTACTTAAAATCAGCTTATGAGCACTACTTACTAATTTCAATGTAGAAAATCTGTAATAGAATTTACTTTAAAGCAATTAATAGTCTCTGCTTCTGTATTCACAAAACGTTAAATCCCCTTGTTCATGTAGGTGGTATTGGCTGACAATGCTTAGTCCCGAGCATGCCCAAGCGACTACTGATGACCACTAACTTGTCACATACGAGGAGGCTGATCTGGCATTCCTTTTGCAGGCATAATTCCCATTGACAATAAGAATTTGGCCTGTGTTTGACTGTCACCAGACTAGACTCTCTGCTAGGATCTAGCAAGTAAAATAGCTCATCAGCACCACTGGCTAAAAGGGATATATCAGTGGCACACTGTTTTAATATTTGGTAATTGGGGGGAATTAGAAGTAGGAATTTTTTCAACCTGAAACTTTTCTAACAGCATAAGAACTTAGAGGCTCTTGATCATACCCTGGTCCTTTGTAAATCTCAGGGCCATGTTCTATTACCCACTTAATATAACTTAACTTTCGTTCCAGTCCTACATGTGCAGTAGCTTTGCCGCTCCCTGCAAGGTAAGTGTGTAGCTGGATAATTGTTGCTTCATTTATCCACAGGAATTTTTGTGAATGACTTCCTATAACAATATATCTGAGGACCAGCCGAAGAGAGTGATGCATTGGAGAGTTGTACAGGAAAAAACTACATTCCCATGTAATGTTCACAATCTAAACACTGCAACATGGTGATACTGCTTTAGAAAGGGTCACACTGTTGCCGCCTTTCATGACTTCACAAGGAGTCTTGCTTTGTTTTTCTTGAAACCATAGCTCTTGGAATCCTCAGCTTTCATTTGGGGGGGGGAGTGGGGGAATTCTAGCCCTCAGTGTTTGAGAGAAGCTTGACCAAGCTGTACTAGTAAACGTCAAATATTAGAAGTCAAATGAGAACACGTTTTATTTTTAAGATATTTAGTTTTAAGCCAATCTCATGATTTTTAGGAGTACCTGCCATGATTTTTGAATAGTTGGGGTTGGCAATACTTGTGACTACCTAGGCACAGATTCACAGCGTTATTTAGGTGAAATCTATGGCAGTTAGGAGCCTAAATGCTTTTGGAGATCTGGCCCTGAGTCCAATGTGAATGTGTAATTCACTAACACATAAGTGAAAGTGTTTTTAATGAGTGTTTCTCTCACTAAACTTGTGCAATCCTGGTCTCTTTAGGGAAAGTTTACACCCATGTAAGGTGTGAAGTTAAAGCCCCATGTCACTATAACTGCCCCTCTGCATATCCTTAAGAGCATGTGGTGGTGGTGATTAAGCTAAATTGCAAAAAGCCACTTATTCTGGAACAAGTGTTCATGGATGTTTTATAGCGGTAGAGCTAGGTGGCTTAATTATGCTGGTACAGCATCATATAAATAGTAAAACTTTCTTGTTTAGACAGGCCCAAATTCACATCTATACCTCGGCACACCTACTGTAACATGATTACTAATTCACACTCAGTTACACTCCCAGCCATTAACTCACTGACAAAGTTACATCTACACTTAAACAGCTACAGTGGTAATGCTCTTAAGGGTGTCAGTGTAGCTGCTGTTGGGAGGGGTTCTCCTATTAGCACAGGTAATCCACCTTCCCCCAAAGGCAGGAGGGAGTTTCATGAAATAATTCTTCTAGTGGCCTAGCCCTGTCTATGCCGGTGGTATAGCTATGTGTCTTGGGGGGCAGGGGGGTGGATTTCACCCTGAGAGACATAGCTATGCCAGTGAACTTCCTAGTGTAGACTGGCTGTCAGTCCATGGAGCCCAGGATCCTGTCATCTAACTGGAGTCAGATGCTTCAGGGCTAATGCACAGAACAGGACAATTTCCAGTGACCTAGCCCCTGTTTAGTCTCAGCCTCTGGTAGGTTTAGGGCAGGGGTTCTCGAACTGGGGGTTGTGAGCTGTCAGCCTCAATCCTGCATTGCCTCCAGCATTTATAATGGTGTTAAATATATTAAAAGGTGTTTTTAATTTATAAAGGGGGGTCGCACTTAGAGGCTTGCTCTGTGAAAGGGGTCGCCTGTGCAAAAGTTTGAGACCCACTGGTTTAGGGATACTCTGGAGTTAGGACCCTGATCGTAGGGGCTCATTCATCCACTCATTTGCTAATTGCACTGGCACCCATTAACTCACTGGCACACTAATTCACGCCCATTCATTAATTAGATTAATTACACTCCCAGGCATTCCTGAGCTCCAGCCACAGCAGGCTCACCCCAGCGCGCTAGTCAATTACAAGTGAGCTGGCAGGCCTGCTGCTGCCAGGCGGAACTACATCTCCCATCATGCTCAGCCTGCCCACCACGTGACGGACAGCGGACCAATGGGGACTGCCGTTACAGCCGAGGCCCGCTGGCCGTTTGTAAGGAGCCATGGCGGAGGCCGCTCGCTGACTCCCGTCGCAGGCGGCCCGGCTGGGACCCGGGGCCCGGGGCGGCCGCCCAGGTAAGGCCGACGCGAGGCCGAAGTCTCGCTCTGGAGGGGCCCCGCTGTGGCCCCCCCGGAACAGGAAATGACATCAGGGAGGCCGGAGAGGCTACTGGGAAATAGTGGGGCGGGAGGGGGGTCTCAGGCCCCTTTCCCCGGGCCCTGGTGTGGGAGAGGTGGTGACATCAGCGTGTGTCGTCGGTGCCGTCACAAGCACCCTCCTGACATCACGTGCACCCCGTGACATCAGCGACGCTGTCGCTGTGACACAACCGGGGTAACCATGGTGCTGCGGCGCACGTGCCTGTGTGATGTCATCGATGTCGCTGTGACACAACCGGGGTAACCATGGTGCTGCGGCGCATGCCTCCATGTGATGTCATCGATGTCGCTGTGACACAACCGGGGTAACCATGGTGCTGCGGCGCATGCCTCCATGTGATGTCATCGATGTCGCTGTGACATAGAGGTGTAACCATGGTGCTGCGGCGCATGCATGCAGAGAGACCTAGACAAATTGGAGGATTGGGCCAAAAGAAATCTGATGAGGTTCAACGAGGACAAGTGCAGAGTCCTGCACTTAGGATGGAAGAATCCCATGCACCGCTACAGACTAGGGACCGAATGGCTCGGCAGCAGTTCTGCGGAAAAGGACCTAGGGGTTACAGTGGACGAGAAGCTGGATAGGAGTCAACAGTGTGCCCTTGTTGGCCTTCTTGGCAACGGCGTTTTGGGATGTATATATAGGGACATTGTCAGCAGATCGGGACGTGATCGTTCCCCTCTATTCGACACTGGTGAGGCCTCACCTGGAGTACTGTGTCCAGTTTTGGGCCCCACACTACAAGAAGGATGTGGAAAAATTGGAAAGCGTCCAGCGGAGGGCAACAAAAATGATTAGGGGGCTGGAGCACATGACTTATGAGGAGAGGCTGAGGGAACTGGGATTGTTTAGTCTGCGGAAGAGAAGAATGAGGGGGGATTTGATAGCTGCTTTTAACTACCTGAAAGGGGGTTCCAAAGAGGATGGCTCTAGACTGTTCTCAGTGGTAGCAGATGATAGAACGAGGAGTAATGGTCTCAAGTTGCAGTGGGGGAGGTTTAGGTTGGATATTAGGAAAAACTTTTTCACTAGGAGAGTGGTGAAGCACTGGAATGCGTTACCTAGGGAGGTGGTGGAATCTCCTTCCTTAGAAGTTTTTAAGGCCCATCTTGACAAAGCCCTGGCTGGGATGATTTAGTTGGGGATTGGTCCTGCTTTGAGCAGGGGGTTGGACTAGATGATCTCCTGAGGTCCCTTCCAACCCTGATATTCTATGATTCAATGTGCCTATGTGATGTCATCGATGTCGCTGTGACATAGAGGTGTAACCATGGTGTGGCGGCACATGTGCCTATGTGATGTCATTGATGGTGCTGTGACATAGGGGTGTAACCATGGTGCTGCGGCCCATGCACTTATGTGATGTCAACAGTGCCATGGTGACACAGAAGTATAACCGTGGTGCTGTGATACCACTTGTGTGATGTCATCAGTGTCACTATGACACTGGTGTAGCCATGGTGCTGCGACACACATACCTTTGTGACACTGTGCTGTGTCATCTCTGCAGTCACTGTGACACCGCAAAATAAGGATGCCACAGCACATGTGGCTGCGTTTGGTAGACCAAGTGATGCCGTGAAGTCACTGTAGTATGACATCAGTGTCACATCACAGTGTTGGCCTCTTGATGCGATGATGTAAAGGTGCACGTGACCAGGTTGTGGGTCCTTTATTGTCTTCATGGCGTCATTGTATTGTGATGTCATATTATTTGGCATAGTGATGTGATGATGCCTTGAAGACACAGAATTTGCATCTTTATGGTAACTTCGCAAAATCTCTGTGCATCATTGCTACATTGTAAACATCAAAACACTTTGCCATTGGGAAATCACAAATCTTTGTATCACGATGTGGCATCACCATGAAATGCCACTATCAGGTCAACCTGTGCTGTAATGTGACATCCTCCAACCATCAGAGGCTGTGACTACCCAAGGGTTTTGGGGGCAGGAGGGTTGGCAAAACTTGCTCATTTTTTGTTAAAAGTGATGCAGATCTGTGATAGTTTTAGCGCGGATAGACAAATCACCTGCGGTCAGTTTGAGCATTGTCGTGTCTAACCCTGATCTGAGCCCCTGCCAAATGATAGGGTTTTAAAAACACTGGGACCCTTGTCTACATTAGTGTCTTTACTGTTGTTAACACCAGCACGCCAGTGTTAGCAACAGTGGGAATTTTTTTTTGCCAGAAATGCCTAGGGTAGCCATTGAGTTACCATGATATTATGACGCAACATTCTGCACGACAGCTTCTTCAATATTTGGTGATGTGATGGTGCAGAGGTTGTTAGAGAACAATATTTTTGCGTCATGTTCGTGTAATTAATTCATTGTGGCAAAGCGAAAGGAACTTCATCCTGAAGAATGCTGGATTAGGATAGTGTGTGCTGTGACTCATCTGATGTACCAACCACCCTTCTGTATTAGAGGCTGGATGCAAGCTGCTTCCCGATCATGCTACATAGGGACAGCCCTGGGGCTTCTGGCATATTGACAGTGCAGCAAAATTTGGACTCACTTAATCTAGAAAGGTCTAAAAGCTGTAAATGATTTGGATCAATTTGTTCAGCCTAGCTTGTAAATTAACTTTTTATTTTATTCAAGCCCTGTGTGATTAAGGAAGGAAAGACCCCTAGCAAACAACTGCATTCAGACACACTGCTTATATAATACTTCTATACTCTTCATCTGCATCTTTTAAATATAAATCAAGGAACAAAGACCAACCCAAATAATCCCACTAACGAGTCTTTCAAATGCTATGACATTTTTTTCTCCAGTATTTTCTGAACTCTTATTATCTCTGTGTATCGGCTACATGCTTTTTTTGTTTTTACATGTAAATAACAAAACATAGAGATTCCTCTGAATCTGTAACGTTATGGGATTACTTTACATAGCCAAGTTTGTACATGTTTGGTAGCTGTTCTTCAAAGTTCCATAACGTCTCATTCAGTCCTGGGTGAATCTGTCATACATTAAAATCCTTCCTCACCACTCATCTCTTTGTGAGTCAACAATATTACCGCACAAATAAAAACAAACATCCAACTTATTTCTTCATCTGGTTCCCAGTGTCAACTCGGTCTTGCTTAGATCGGAAGCTCATTGGGGCAGGAAATGGCTTTACTTTTGTGTCTCATCTTCTGTCGTGCACATTGCTGGCACTGAACGAACAAATAATAACACTTATGACAAGGTCCACATCCTGCGAAATAAATTGATATCATCCTTTGCTCCATCATAAGGTAGCTCTGAGCACAAATAGGTGAATAGTTCTCATTGCATAGTGTTTCGCACCTACAAAACATCGGCAGATTTCAGTTTTCTTACAAAGTTCGCTGGGCTATTGCTAATGGTCTCAGTAAGGACTTGTTCTCTGACCTAGTTATTTTGGTTATATCTAGACTTGGAACGATGAGATTTTTTTGGGTAAATGTTGATTTCACTGTACATTGAAGTCAATGCAAAAATATTTTCATTGATGATCAGAATGTACAGATAAGCAAAGAAAGAAAAGAACTATTTGAGAACTTACTAGAGTTTGACTTAAGGGTATTTATTTTGTGTATTTTGACATGTGACGTTGACAATTTGTGTTTAACAGTTATAAAGCTTTAACTTTTAATCTCAACATCTACTGTCATTAAATCATTTTGGTCCTCCCCTCTCCCCCCCCACATAATTTCCTGCAACTGTGAAAAATTTAAATAGATAAAAAAAGCTTACAACGAACCATTGATATTACCAGTCAAAATTATAAATAAATACAAATCTAAGTCTCCTAGCCTAGTTTTTCATTTTGTATAGTAAAAGCCAATAGATCACTTGGTCCTCTCATTCTTTTGCCAAAGTCCTAGCCCACATCATTCAAGTCCTAGCCTTATACATTCTACTCCTGGGATGTCCAGTATGTTCCAAAGGTCACTTTCTGCTGCATTAATTGTAGACCTAGGTCTTACCCTCTGTGCAGCTCGGATCTATTGTGCTCTCACAGCAACAGCATGACAGTCTGCCACCAACAGATCAAACGGAACTTCTTTATTATGACACCTCTAAAATTTAGAGGCTAGACACTGGTCAGAATTCCAGGAAGACTTGAAAGCATCAGATCTGACCTTTTCCCATCCCCCCAAGCACAGAGCCCACATGAGACATTCTTAGCTGAAGATGTGAGTACAACTTACATCCTATGTTGCTTTTCCTCTGAAGGAACCGTCAGCAGCATTATTGCGTAACGTTGTGGTGGTGTGGGTGGAGGCAGGGATGGGATTTATAAATCTGTGGTATATAACGTTGACTTTTTTGTCTGCTCTTCCCAGCATGCTGGGAACTCCAGCTGTAATGCCCACAGATATCTATAATCAACTGTGGAAAATAGTCGATCACCCCATATCTTCACCTTCAGGGCTCTGCACAACTGTTCCCTCATCTCAGTGACTTTTTTTATCTTGTTTTCCCACTCTCATATTCCCCTTCTCTTTCAGGTCATCCCCCTGTTCACTCCTACACATGGAACTAACTCACACTCTCTTAGTAACCACTAAGGACGTACCCTTACATTTCTATGTGCCTTTCCTCCTCCCAATTCAGTTTGCCATTGACCACTTCCTGCAAGCCACATGCAGAACTCTCATTCTCAGCCCCATGACCGGCAAGAACAAGGCATTCACACTTGAAGGGAGGCTACCATCCGGGCAGGAGGCCAGCTGTCCTACAGAGAGCCAGTGCATAGCTCACTGTGCAGCTGTGGGGAGTAAGCAGATTTTGGCCATGAGCCTGGAGCAAACCCTTACACGTTGAAAGCTGCTGGGGGATTTTTATGTCCATGCAGAGGAGAAAGGAGATTTTATATATATTCAAAGGACACATTAAAAAGACCCCTGATAACAAGCAGTATAGAAGTCAGTGTTTCTGCCTTAGAAGAGCTGAGACAACCCTGCCAGAATTTGACCCTTGGGCCCAGAACATCAAAGATATTCAGATACCTGCATTGCAATCCCATTTAGATGCCTTTATCCTTTTGAGGCTCTGGGCCCTGGTGCTTAAAGTAGTCCCCAGGTTGCTAGCAAGGGATAAAGACCCTGATCCTTGCAGCCTTAACTCTGAGTTGACTCGTGCGGCCTGATTTGCCTCTAACACTTGTGTAACTCCATTGACATCAATGGAGTTATTCCTGATTTACACCCGGAAGAGGGAGGCTCTTTGTCTTTAGCAGACCTACGTCTGAGTTATTGCTGAAAGATGAGATCCCTACATAGTAAGAATATCATTGTAATGCCATTCTGATCAGGGTTTTAAGTTCAGACCTTGTCTACACACAAAAGTTATACCACTTTCATTATACGGGGATAAGTAATACAGTACAACCCTCCTCGTGTGGATGCATTTATACCAGTATTAAAGTGCTTATACTGGAATAGCTTTTTCCCATATGGGACAGAGGGACAGGAATAAGCTATACTGGTATAAGGCTCCTTTATGTTGATGTAACTATGTAACTCCGGGTATAATTGGTAAAACTCACACACCTCTAATCAAAATAATTATATCAGTATAAAAACTGTGTGTAGACCAGGCCTCAGGGTGGGTACAACGGTATTATGGATATATAGGCTTCTTTGTTTTCAGTTTAAACTGATTTTTACTGAAAAAATCTTGGGTTTTACAAAAAGTACTATTCATTTTTTTCCCCGATTTTCACCCTACTTTTGTATCATTCAAACATATAGAAAATAACTTGTTCTATTAGGAAAATACGTATGTTGCATGAATTACATCGTATTACGAGAATACATTAGTCTGTGTGTCTATGCAAAGCTGCCTGTGGAAGCCAGGCTAGAAGATACACACAATAAACAAACAGGCACGCACGCAAGCCCTGAAGTGCCGGCGCATCTGAACGTACTGACGACCGTCACGCCCACCCCGGACACATTTCAAGCCGTTAACAGGGAACGGTTTAAAGATCTGACCCGCTAAAATGGGAAGAAAACAAAAATCTGTATCAGAGTGCGTTTCGGAACACAAGGAAAATTTTAAAAAAACAAAACCAGGAGAAAAGGATGGAGTTGAGTGTATGCGCTGCAAGTGATGTGGCCCAATTCTTAAATGTAAATATTTATTGGCTAATAGTATTAGGTGTACAACTGTAAACTGTTTATTCAAATGAAAAGTTTTATTTGGGGATTAGAGCGATATTGTTTTCTTAAACTCAGAGGAGAAATTGTGTTCTGAGTTCTGTTTTAGTTCTGCAGAAAACCACATTAAATTCCATTCATCAAAACATTCATCCACTGAATACTTTTCCCCTCTCCTTCCGTCCACCAAAATAAACCCTGATATTTACCCAGAAAAATTATTAATAGATTTTTCTACTGATTTTCACCTCTTTTTGTTGTTGTAGTAATAAACACCGATAAATTCCCGGGAAAAATTAAAATAAAAACCAAAAATGAAGGGCCCTATTGATATAGTAAGTGTCTTTAAACTTTACTTTCTCCTGGACTGAAGAGACTTAAAATAGCGTATAGATTGAACATGATGCTGTGTGTGTGTGTGTGTGTGAGAGAGAGAGAGAGACACACACAGAGAGAGCATTGTCTCTCCAGAGCTTTTTTTGAAAGAGCGCCCACCCATCACCTCCAGCTAAAGAAACACTAGGATCAGTCAGCCACCACTATTTTAACCAATGTGACTGAGATTTTCAGAGCTGCCTAAGAGGTTTGCACACCCAGTTCTCAAGGAAATGTACTGCAATAGGGCATCCAGATCCCTGACATGGCTTCAAAAACACCACCCCGCCTTCAGTGCTGCTCTTAGGGTTAGATGGCATGGTGACGAACATGCTGATGGCTGCTCCATACTAGTGCCCCACTTCACGCAGTCCGAGTCTCTCAGCTTGGAACGTGGCTATGTATGCATGAGGCTGACTGCGTCTTTGAGCAGGGGGTTGGACTAGATGACCTCCTGAGGTCCCTTCCAACCCTGATATTCTATGATTCTGTGATCTATGGGGCCCCTTGAAGATTTAATCCTACATTCTTTTCAATTCTTTGATTAAGAGAAGCTGTGATGAACAACACAGGTAAGGACGCTCTTTGAAGTATAATTTTTAATCCTTTATTATACTCAAATGATTTGAAACACGCAGCATGGTCTAGCGGATGGGGCATTAGACTGAGACTGGGGAGACTTAGATTCTGTTCCTAGCTCTGCCCTGACCTGTCATGTGATTTTGGGCAAGTCACTTCCCCTCTCTCTGCCTCTGTGTCCCACCTTTTGTCTGCTTTGTCTGTTGAGCTGCTGAGGGCAGGGGCTGTCTCATTATGTGTTTGTACAGCTCCTAGGACACTGGGGCATTGAGCCCCATTGGGGCCTCTGGGTGCGATTGTAATACAAATTATCATAATATGAGCAGCAAGGGAGCGAAGCAGGAGATCCAGTTTGACTGAGTTCTTGACTTCTCTGATGTTTCAGGCTCCCTCGAGGATGGACCCGAACTCAGTGAGGACTAAAGTCCCAGCTTTCTTATCGGACTTGGGAAAAGCTACGCTCAGGGGAATAAGGAAATGTCCCCGGTGCGGCACTTACAACGGCACCCGAGGGCTGAGCTGCAAGAACAAAACCTGCGGGACGATCTTCCGCTACGGCGCTCGGAAGCAGCCCGGCGTCGACGCCGTGAAGATCATCACGGGCTCGGATCTGCAGATCTACTCGGTACGGCAGAGAGACAGGGGGCCAGACTACCGGTGCTTTGTGGAGCTGGGGGTTTCAGAGACAACCATCCAGACTGTGGATGGAACCATCATCACGCAGCTCAGCTCTGGGCGCTGCTACGTCCCTTCGTGTTTGAAGGCAGCCACTCAAGGCGTGGTGGAAAACCAGTGCCAGCACATCAAGCTGGCTGTGAACTGTCAGACCGAGGCCACCCCTTTGACCTTGAAAAGCTCCATCTTAAACTCCATGCAGGCCTCCCCCGAAACGAAGCAAACCATCTGGCAGCTGGCAACGGAGCCCACCGGCCCCCTGGTGCAAAGGATTACCAAGAACATCCTGGTAGTGAAGTGCAAGGCCAGTCAGAAGCACAGCTTGGGGTATCTCCACGCCTCCTTTGCTCAGAAGATGAGCAGTAAGAATGTGCCAGAGCACAGATTTCTCTGCTCATGCCAGACTCTGAAATCCAGCAAGGCCAGCTCTGCCAAGGAAGAGGCCGCACAGAGATGCATTCACTTCTTCGCCTGCATCTCTGCCTTTGCCAGTGATGAGACCCTGGCGCAGGAGTTCTCGGACTTCCTGAGTTACGATTCCAGCGGTAAGCGGGGCTAGGGCAGGCGTGGGCCTGCAGGGAGGTTTAGAATGACGAAGCGAGCGAAAAAAGATGGGGGTGAGTGGGAATGAGAGAGCCCAGGGTTTGGTGAGCAATATTCCAACTGATGGGTAGTGTCTGCATGAGGATGGATTGCCTGAAAGCTGCTGTCCATTCCCCCATCTGACGACTGCTAAACCATGCCTGCCACAGAGCATTTCTGTCTCCGTCTCAGAAAACAAATGTGGCCTGCAGCAGATCAGAACCATAGGGGGCTATCGCCCCCTTCCCACCTCCCCCACCCCGGGCTTGATTACTCACCTCATCCCCATGTAAGCAACTTACTTTAGAAGAGGAAGCAGAAACTTTATGTGGATGGTCTGGGTGGGAGTACTGAATCAGAGGCAGTAACACAGTGGATCATTACTGGGCTGCCTTATGTGGAAGAAAATCAAGAACCCAGGAGTGGGAGGCAGACAAGAGTTTCTCTTGGGGTAGCTAAACTGGGAGGGAGCATCTCTCCATTCAGGGGTGAGGGGTACACAAGACTAATGGGTTTTAAAGGGGTTTTTTGGGTAGGGAGGTGGATTTGGGTCTTTAAGTGGTGTATGTTAAGAGATGACTGTCTAATCAACCCTGCTTAAATACAGCTTTGAAAGAATCTATTCTCGCGGCCTCTGAAAGCTCCTTACTCGCCTGGTTTAGAGTGGATGAGTTCTTTATTTTGCAGGGAAGGATGCCTGGTTTGTGAGAAGTTAAAAAAATTTCAGTAGGGTAGGAATATAGACCTACATTGGGCCTGGATGAACGACAGTTTTAACCTACGTTTGGATGTTAGCACAAGTGATAAGCCCAAAGTATGTGGCCAGAAGAAGAGATGATGGGAAAGGATTGTTTGTGTTTACTCGGTAGTGACCCCTGAAATATCAAGGTTATCTTCTTTAAGGTTTGGCTTGAGATAATAAAAATAAAGACAACACGCTTAATTGGACAGAAAACCTTGATGAGGTTCATCTTGTCTTCAGTGGAGGGGGAAGGACAAAATTCAGCCCCAAACTGCCCCTTGTGGGTTTAGCTAAGGTGCAGTAACCAGCAATAATGTCATTTGTCTATTATAGTGTATAAAAGGCAAGGTTTGAGGGGTTTCTTTGTCAGAGCTATTCTTTCCCCTTCTGGAGTCATGCCGTGACGTGAATATATCTCCCAAGGTATACTGTTGTGAGTATTTGGCTAATGCTTCTAACTGGACATAGAGTAAAAGGGGGTAATTTTGGATGTAATCTACATCAAGTGGCCTTTGGACTAATAAAAGAACACTTGTGTGGAAGCTGAGTAAACTAATTAGGGAAATTATTTCCAACGTCTAGCAAAACCAAATTGGCTATGTGAACATTAAGGGCTTGATTTTGCTAGCTATTTAGGGACCTAAAGGTAGACCTAGGGAGTTAGGCACCAAGGTGCTCTTGAAAATTCCAGTTGACACCAAGCATAAATACCTTTACTGAATTTAGGTTCCTAAATACCTTTAAAAATGTTGGCCCTACGGGACTAATTCTGATTTATGCCAGTGTAATTAAGATCAGGCATTGGCGCTACACCAGTGTAAATTATTGTTTGTACTGGGGAGCAGGGGAGAGCCCCAGTAACGGATCAAGGTCGCATTCTGCTGGGTGCTGTGAAATTGGTGTATGATCAGAACCAGGCTCTAACTGGCCAAAGTATATTAACACGCATTAACGCTGCTGCTGACTTGCTGTGTGACCCGAGGCAAGTCACTTAACCCATCAGTGCCTCACTTTCCCCATCTATAAAATAGAACTGATAATACCTAATAACTTTTGGGGCTTAACTAGTGAAGTGCTTTGAGATCTTTGGGTGAGAAGTGGTAAAGAAGTGCAAGGTATTATGGTTATTGTTCAGCTGTTACCATGTCCATTTCCACCACCACTTTGCCAAGGAGTACATACTGGGCCAGGTTAATCTCTCATGTAACACCATTTAACCTGGTGGCGCTACCCCATGAGAGAAATTGGTCTATTGAGTTCTTTACCTCTTAAATTACAAAGCAATCCTTTCAGCCAAATGTTTTGGAATGAGCTAACCCTGGTGCAAGCATGTACCGTTCCTACTGGAGTCAGAGTTGTCCCTGTTTGCATTGGGAGTGAATTAATCTTGCCTTGAATACGGGAGCTGTTGTGCCAGCCGTACAGAAGTGTGTTGTGGTTTGATATTAGTTAGGATCGCTAATATTGAAGGAAAAGCCGCTGCACACAGAGGCAATGGAGACCCAAGCTCACACTGACATCTTATCCATGTCTGTATTCCTTTTGATTTTCCCATTTGTTTTTCTAATTCTTACAGTTGTGTACACATGGGAAAGAAGCTCTTTTCTCACTCTAAAAGTTGCTACTTATTTTTTTCACACCTGTAACTCAGCGTAGCTGAACTCTGGGTATGTGGCTTATTGACAGTCCGAGATCCTTACTTGTGTGGTGAGGAAGGATTTGCAGAAACAGGCCCCAAACGTGGAGAGGGAGAAATGGTTAGAAATGAACAAAGCTGGGGACGTTTGAAGTACAGACTAAGTTTAGATCTTGCACTTTCAGGTGAGGGACCTCACACATGGGTAGCCCCACTGAGTTTAGTTGGATTGTGCATGTCTGTCAATTTAAGCATGCACATACATGTCTCCAGGATCGGGGCCAGAATGTTGCCTTAACCTTGCGCTTAGTTATAATTGATTCGTTATAAAGACTCAGCGGTTGTTTTTTCCAGGTCTCAAAGGGATCATAGTGCCCCAGTTAGTTTGCCATCCTGAATCCACCGTGCAGGCTGGCGAGCCCACTGCTTCCAAGTCAAAAAAGAGGAAAAAAGATGAAGCATCTGGTAAGGGACCATTTCAGTTCTTTAATAGGGGTTTCAGTGGGTGTTGGATCAGGTCATGGTTGATTTGGAGGAATATTTGAATCTTCTAACCAGCCTATGATTTTTTAACGGGATTCAATGAAACTAGATGTTTCCTCTGTCTTGTCTCTGAGTGCACGTGAGGTGCTGGTTGTTAGAGGTGGAAAGCACCTCGTCCATTCCATCCCTGTGCAAGGATGGAGCCCCTGGGTATCTCAGTTGTTAAACTTGACTATCAGAAGCGACTATTCTAGCTCTGCAGGTTACAAAGAATATGTTGCTAAAGCCTGGAAACTAAAGCTTTTTTAAATTGAACCTAAGGTACCCAAGGAAATAGCCCACTCCTGGCTCAAGATCCGGCCAACTGCAATCTGAGGAAAAGCGGATTGAAAAAGCCAGCTGTTGCATCTTCACTAAAAAGGCAAGGTAAGTTTCATTTCTGCGGTCTCTTTCACTCAGCCATAAGAGCAGCAGAAATACAAAAATACCTAGTGAGTGGGGAAAAATGCTGCAAACCAAGGGCCATGAAAGAAACATTATGGGCCTGATTCTCCTCTCACCTACGCTGATGTAACTCCATTGGAATAACTCCAGGTTTGCAATGGAGTGAGATGAAAATCAGACCCTATATTTCCAATGGCCTGTGATGGGATGTTAGATGGGGTGGGATCTGAGTTACTACAGAGAATTCTTTCCTGGGTATCTGGCTGGTGAATCTTGCTCATATGCTCAGGGTTTAGCTGATCGCCATATTTGGGGTCAGGAAGGAATTTTCATCCAGGGCAGATTGGAAGAGGCCCTGGAGGTTTTTCGCCTTCCTCTGTAGCATGGGGCACGGGTCACTTGCTGGAGGATTCTCTGCTCCTTGAAGTCTTTAAATCGCGATTTGAGGACTTCAGTAGCTCAGACATAGGTGAGAGGTTTTTCGCAGGAGTGGGTGGGTAAGATTCTGAGGCCTGCATTGTGCAGGAGGTCGGACTAGATGATCATAATGGTCCCTTCTGACTTTAGTATCTATGAATCTATTGCAACTGATGGTTCTGTGCTGCTCTTCTGTAATTCCTCCTGCATATTGGCAAAATTATACACCTGAATACCAGTGTCTGTCTGAAAGATGGTGCTGACTCACTCTCTTGTGTAACTGCTAGGGTTTGTTCCTTCTCATTCCGAGTTTAAAAAAAAAAAGCATTTGTGAAGGGGATAGTGTTGTGTTAATCTAAAATAAAAAATGGTTTAAGATGAAACTGAACAGTTTGGCCAAACAGGAATAGAAAACTGACTTGAGCTTTTATTCTGGCCTTTGTCACTGTCTTTGTGGCGTCTCCCAGCTGCATGTTTGTGTGAGATGATTCTTTGTCAGAATCAGTGAACAGATGCATTTTACAACCACCGGGTGGCAAATATTTGTGCAAAAAGACAAGCCAGGTTCTGTCTCCTGTTCTTCTAAAGCCCGGGGCCCTGATTCTCTTCCCCTTTACTCCTGAGTAACACCGGTATAATTGCATCAAATCCAGCAGAGCTACACCAGTGTAATTTAAGTAAGGGAGAGCCAACACTGTCGTTCTGGCTGGGGACACACCAAGCGCAAACGCCACTAACTCAAATAACTCCTGGCTTTCTTTGAGGTATTTATACATGTATGTTTTAGAACTGTTTCATTGTAGGCTCGCTTATTTCTCTATATATTTAGGATTATTTCTGTTTACCATGATAGATACTTAGGGATTTAAAGCTCAATCCAATTCCCATGGAAACCTGAGAGAGCCTTTCCATTGACATTAATGGTATTTGGATCAGGGTCTTATAAAATAAACTTTTTTTTTCCTGTTTACTCATTTTCCTTATTCACCTGAAACTCATGATTGCCAGTGGTTTGTTAGATTTTTCTTAGCACTCTTCTCTCATTACTTTTTCTAGGAAAGAGCTAAAGACTGAACAAATCAGTTTTCCTTTTCTCTGCTTCAAAGCAGTTATTGCAATCTCTGACTCCCTCTTGTATCTCATCAACTCTCAGCTGAAAATATCTTTGTTCCTTGTCTGTGCATCTTACTTTTTCTTATTTTGGGGCCTGATCCTGCTACAGTCCAATGGGATTACGAGCAGTAGTAAGAGGAGTTTGTCCATTTTTAACCCGATCGGCTACTTAGATTTCAGGGCCCTGGGAATGTTCCAGTTGGAAATAGACATTGATGAAGTCTGCTGTTTTTTCTGATGCAGTCATGTTTATTCACAAGGAATGAACAAAGCCCTGCTCCTGTGAATGCAAGAGGAACCAAGAACAAAAGGAGCAGTTTCTTAGCTTCTAGTCCTCAAGCCTCTTGGGCCAACAGTAGACCCAAAAACACTCTCTCTAGCTTTTTCTAGGGTCACACTGTTCATACAGGCTCCTAGTTGGTTATCCTGCTTTTTGCCTCTGCCTTTGTCCGTTCTCAGTTCTCTCATCTCGCCCCCCGCCCCCGAAACAATACTCAGCCAAAATAGGAGTCATTGGGCAGGTTCACACACACTTTTTGTCTTAGGTGGAGGCTTATGCTTACAGTTATGTTGACTGAAGTGTGAGTTTGCACCTATCAATCTCAATGGGGTTTTTAACTCATCCCGTAACAAGGTTTCTCTCAGCTCATAACAGCTGCTTACCCTTTACTGAAAGTACTTTCAACTCTGGATTGGCTATAGCGGTTTGTTTAATAGCACACAGTGACACTACGCAGCCATTTAGGACATTTAGAAGCAAAAAGCACCATAGCCAGTTGACATTTCAGGGAGGATTTAGTTAAGCAAAATGTAACTATGTCCCCAATCCTGCAAATACTTACTTGCTTGCCTAACTTTATGCCCTGTGTATAGTTCCACAGACTTCAATACAATTTCTCACAGCATGTAAAATGAACCACACCTGCAAGTCTGTGCCGGTTTGAGTTCCGACTCTCATTTTGGGATATAGTTTATATGAAAGTTCATACGCAATATGAAAGGCCTGATTTTCCTGTGGAGCTGAGCACCTGCAGCTCCCACTGAGTTGAGGGAGCTCAACACTTCTGAAAATAAGGTGTAAGGTTGCAGGGGTGTGTGTGTGTAAGTTACACAAACACTTGGCAGTGCATGCCAACTGTCGGGCCCCAATGACTTTTAATTGTAGAGCTGAGTGAATAATGGCTTTTTAGGTTGGGAGCTGCCCCAAAAAATCTGAAGAAGAAATCTGGTTCGACTGGAAACAAAGTGAATTTTTTCATCAAATTGACCCAAAATGTTTTGAGTCAACCAACACCAATGCTTTTTGAGTTCTTTGTTTTGATTTGGGCGTTTTTCACCTTAAAAACAAAAGTTTGTTTGTTTTTTAAAGCTGACAACATTTTGATTTTAAATTCGGGCTTGAAATGAACCTGTTGAAACAGAATGTTTCAACTCTTTTGAATTTTCTTCCCCAGCCAAGGCTATTCGTCAAATTCAGAAACAGTTTTAGACCCCGAAAATGCATTTTTCAGCAAAAAAACAATTAGTCAGAAACCATTCACTCAACTGTAGTTATAAACCCCTGAAAATGAGATGTGTAATGGAAACAATGTCTTCTTCATCACAGCAGAAACACTGCTATTCATTGCTCTTATATACTGTGTACCCTGTATTTCTGCTTTGCATTTAGTGAAGGGCATCAAGTTCTGGAAACTGTCTGATAAATGTAATGCTGAATATACTTTGATATATATGTATGCACACAGAGAGCTTCTGGTGTGAATCCAGCATATATCTGGCCTTTCGCTGCTTATTGTTTCCTTTGGGAACAGCATTGTGGAAGTGAAGAATGCTTATCCACTCTGTTTAAAGAGAGCATTTGTATTTGATGAAGGGTTTCCTTTTCTTTTAGCCTGTAATCAGCTGCTGGATGAGTCACAGGTGACCTTGTCCTTCCAAGAATGGCTGGCCAGTGTCACCGAACGCATCCATCAAACCATGCATTACCAATTTGATGGTAAGTGTTGTATGGGAGAGCCTAGAATCTTGTCTTGTTGCTAGTTAAGCAGCAGAAGTTGTGATCAGTTTGAACTATCTGCTGGGTCAAAGAGAGAAGAGCATGTGGCTTGGGGTGGGGCAAGCATTTAATTCGATTTTCTTCAGTCTTGATTCTCTTTGTAAACCAGTGGTTCTCAAACTTTCCAGATTACTGTCCCCCTTTCGGGAGTCTGATTGGTTTTGCGTACCCCAAGTTTCACCTCGCTTTAAAGCTACTTGCTTACAAAATCAGACACAAATATACAAAAGCGTCACAGCACAGTTACTGAAAAATTGCTGACTTTCTCCTTTTTACCATATAATTATAAATCAGCTGGAATATAAATATTGTACTTACATTTCAGTGTGATACTTGAGCCTGTTTTTCACTTGTGAGCCTTGTCTGAAGCCCAGACCCCACTGCCCGAGGCTGAAGCATGTAACGTAGCTTCGCGGGGGTCCCTGTGACATGAAGCCCTGGGTAACTGCCCTGCTTGCCACCCCCTAACGCCAGCCCTGCACTTGCGATTCCCCTAAACCCATCCTATGACACCCCCCACCTCCCCGGGGAGTCACAATCCCCCAGGTTGAGAAACACTGATCTAAATGAGTTGAGTACCCCTTGGAAAACCTCTGTGTACCCCTAGTTGAGAACCACGGCTGTAAACATCAAACGTGGTCTGAGTCGTTGCACAAGGCTTTGTGCTGGCTTTTTGCACTGGGATGAGTTTTGCCCTTAAGGCTAGATTGTGCCTTTAGGCAAAGGGTGGTGCATTAGCTGCAGTGCCTCAGGATGCATTGTGCCGTGGAGACTCCTCCCCTGCTCCCCTCTTGTTCTAGGAGGTGTGTCTGGAATAAAGAAAGCTGCTGTTGCAGTCCTTACAAGGGTGCATTTAGCGGTTCCTCTGACACCTGGCACCGGGTAGAGCTGAGCCAAAGCTCCACCCAGTCCTAGCTCTTCTCTGTCCTCGCCCCAGCCATGTGCTCACAGGGATATGCTCTGCACCTAACCTGGACCCAAAATCTAGGTAGGCCTTATTGGCTGTGCAGGGCAGTGGGGTGCTTTGCTGTGGAAGCACTCGGGACAATCTAACCATTCATGATTTGGGATCTTAAACATTGTGACCTTTGGCAACCAAAGATTTTCCAGCACTCGGGAGATTCAGGTGCAGGGAATGCCAACCTTATCGCTGAGTTTCTTGCTGAAAAGTCTGGGTGGGGCTGGGTGAATGATCTGCCTTGGCGCAGGTTTTGTGAGACGATCCACTGGCTGAATAACTTCCTCCGGCTCGCAGGCGTTCTAGGTTTTTTAAAACAAAAATCCCTTACTGGCACCTCATGTGTAGGCTGTACGTCTCCACTGTTGCCATATTGTGGGGATGCACCCTGGCTAGTCAGGGTCTGCTACAGCAAACGTTAATGAGAACTAGGTCACTTCAGTCTAGTGCATTTCATTCAGAGCGGTCTCAAAGTCCTTTACAACCGTTTGCTGTTCACACTTGGTACATGGGTTCATAAAATGGTGTTAGAAGCATGCTACGGGTGTGGGTGGAAGGTGCTATGGATGGGTACAAAAGTCCATCAGTAGAAGGTATTGTAGTTGGTTATAAGCAACTTTTTGGACTCTACAGCTATTGATTAACTGTTTATTACACCTGTTAATCATTTATGAACTTTTTATAAACCATTTGTAAAGGGAATCTTATTGTAAAGTGGGACCCATTTACTGACCAGTCCTGACCCTGCCTAGCTTGTGAGATCTGACAAGACCTTAAAGGGAAAACAAAACTGATTACCTCTTGTGCTAGTGTGACCAAATCCTTGTAGAAGCACTTAAGAATATTTATTAATATCATGTCCCATACCACCTGTTTCCAGTCAAACTGCTCCTTTTTTCTCTCCTCTAAAACCTTCTTGGTTTATTGTGCAGGCAAACCAGAGCCACTGGTGTTCCATATACCTCAGTCATTCTTCGATGCCCTGCAGCAGAGGATTTCCATAGGAAGCACAAAGAAACGGCTGCCTAATTCCACTACAGGTACAAGATCTTATGATCTCATAAGCGCAAACCTTTGGAAATCTGAACACTGGGTAATCTCTGGTGATTTCCATGCAAAAATCTGTCTAGTTTAGTGTTTTGGGGCCATGCATTGGGAGTGTGAGGTATAAAAAGTTATGGGTGAGGTTGGGGGTACGCTGTTGGCCGGGCTGCGATGCGTGGTGATTCCTCCAGGTTACAAAGAAAATGAAAGGACCACTGGATATCTCTGGGGATTGGTGGTGGGATATGGAGCCTAGATCACCTGTCTCAGGTCAGCAGTGAGCAAAAGTCACTCGTGGCTACCTGATGTCTGTAAAATTAGTTGACTGTCCAGTTCCCAATGTATAAGTGTCCACCCACCTCACTAAAATCCATCATGCCTCTGGGCACTAAGTGACATCTCTGCAGCCAGCCCCAGCAGAAAGGCTAAAGACTGAATGGGCCACAGAGACAGACGCCACCTCCCCTCCTCCTTGTAGAGGTGCTCACTGCAGCTCAAGAGTGGAGCACAGTGGCTGGGCAGCGTGCGGGAGGCTTTGCACTGCCCATGTTGTCCCTGTACTTTGAATAGAGGAGGCCAGACTGCAGGGCCAGGCAATTCCTCACATCAACTTGACGCTCACTTTAAAAATCGTGTATTTACCTTTTTTTTTTTTTTTTAAGTATCAACCTGACTTCAAACCTCCAAAGCCAGGAGGTGAAAGGTTACAACACAAACTCGCTGTGACCCTGTAATAAGGCCAGTGGAATGGTTACAGTTACATGGTTATAACTTTTCCAGACATAAGGCCAGTGGTGGCTTTCCAATCCAGTCCACTTGGTCAGTGCCCATTGGTGGTCAGTCCGCAGATTGGGACGGCGCCACTCTGAGCTGCTATGTCAATGCGTATTTACGATTCTTAAGGCTGTGGATTATTGATGTGACAGATGGTAACAATCTCCTCTAGCAACACGCATTAGTGTAATTAATACTCCATATATTCCAGGGACTATTCTCTGCATTCATACTAACAGTCCTTAGGCCCAGTGGGAGGAATTCATTCATAATCAAAGGGCTTCAATCTCTCTTGAGGTGTTGTGCTGGCCCTCTGCTGAGGGGTGAATTTCACACCATGTTCATTCATCCGGAGCAGTAACAGCTGTGTAAATACTGTTTTCCTGCTCTTTTAGTTTAAAAATGCTTAATTGGAGGCAGTAGCCTGTAGTGTGTCATCTGTGTGTGAATCTTCGCTCGCCTTCAGCCTTGATTAGAAGAGAATAGTAAATCAGGTGACGAGGGGAAAGACTTTACGATGCACGGGGTTTTTGAAAATCATTCTGGCTGACATAGCAGTGTAACTTACCTGTTACCTGGAACTGTCTGACAAGTGACTTGCTCAAAGTCTCAATGGTGCTTCAGCCAATTTGAAGCCATGACCTCCCTGCCTCTAAGGCCTTGTGTATGTGGGGAAAGCTTTTTCGATATAATCTAAGGTGTGAATGTAAAGCTATACAACCTCCCATGTGGACACTCTCTTCTGATGTGTGAGCAGCTTTTTCTGGTTTAGCTTGTGCGGTTTGGGAAAAGCTAAACCACAAAAGCTCTTACGCTGCAATAAGAGTGTCCTCAGAGAGGGTACACCGGTGTAAATGGTAGGTCTTGTCTACATGGGCAAGGTTTTTAAGTCCCTTCCTCCAACCTCTAGCCACCCACAATGTTTAGAGGAGGAAGTGCAGTCGAATGGCAGGGCACTGGGTCTGAAAAGCAAGCTCTAGTCACAACTCTGCTGCATGAACGTGGGGCAGGTTGCTTGGCCTCTCCGTGGATCAGTTTATCACACCCAAGTTACAGGTAATAACACTGACCTAATTCTCAGGCGTGGTTTGAGGCTTGCTTTCATGTCTAACTACTTGGAGATGTTAAAGTGAAATAGTTCAAGGGCAAACCCCTCTTCGTAAATATTTATCACGCTGCTTGTCAGTTCTTTCCTCAACAGGAGACTAGTTTCAGGGGCGTCACAGATGCCTCAAAACAATGTTGTCTTGGTTTCCTAGACACGGAGCGTATTGCATCTACATTCTCCTTCAGTATCCCTGTAGGCCAGGCTATATAGCTTGTGTTTCTGACCTCAGAGGTGCGGTTCCGTCACAGAAAACAGTAGGAGGAACAATACGTGGAAGCATTTAGTCACAGCAGAAAGATGGCCTAGCATGGTGCTGTTGCAAATATTCAAGTGCCCAGACTTGTTACAGTTCAGCAGCTCCTCCCTCATATTTTATCTTTGTGGCTTCAGGGGTATTTTTTGTTCCAAGTTTACCAACATCTTGTAAGAAATATGTTTCTTTGCCCCTCTTTGGAACTATAGCCTCGGGGCACCCGTTTGAGGTACAGCCAGTCAGCGTTACTATCCCTGTTTTACGGGGGAGTGACACGAGGCATAGGGAAGTTAAGTTATTTTCTAGGGCCACACACGGAGTGAGTAGCAGAGCCAGGGACAGAACCCAGCAGCCTTGACTAGAGCGGATGGAAAAATGAAATGTTATGTGTGAAAATCTGTTTGTTTTTTTTAACAAACATCCGCCCGTCCCAAAATTGTGGTTAATTAAACCCAAATTAAACAAATTTCAATTTGAAACAAATTCTCATTTAAAATGCCTTTCAGTGGAAGAAATCCAGTGTCGTCATCATCCAACTGGTTTGGTTTCAACTAAATTGCGTTTTTCGACTATGCTGGTCGTGTCCCATGCAATAGCCTCCCTCCTCTTGTTACTAGATTAGTTTGCCATCAGATATAGAACAGCGGTGGCCCTACGGTTTCAGCATCTGTAATATGGTCTTCCTGTTCACAGCTTTTGTCCGGAAAGATGCACTGCCCTTGGGTACCTTCTCCAAATACACCTGGCACATTACCAACATCCTGCAGGTCAAGCAAATATTTGACACTCCTGAGGTAAGGCGTGTTTGTTCTCCTGATTCCTCTCTAAAGACCGAGCGTGGAGCCCAGTCGGTTAGGTCAGCAGGCTGGGGAGGAAAGAGGGCGGAGCTAGACATGGCTCCTGCAAACACACGCATGAGTTCATGGGGGCTGCTCACCTGGGTAAAGTCAGATCTGTGCAACCAAGTTTTATCAGCATGACTTTGTTATTTAGGAGCCTGTATGTAGACTCGGCTTATACCAGCAATTGTCGTTTTGCTGGTATAGCTTGTGTCATTCGGGGACGGGAGGTGACTGAAGTATACCTGCAAAAGAACTGCATCTCCACTAGGAGGCGCTGCTGGTTTAGTTATACTGGCAAAGCCTGTATAGCGTAGACTAGCCCGTAGAGTTTGCAGAATTGGGGCCCTCGATTGCTTTGCAACGGAGTGATTCTGAGCTGGAAAGTCTGCAATCGATTCTAGCAGCGGAAAGCTTTATTTGGCAGAGTTCCTTCGGTGGGAACATTTGAGCAGGGATCAGGCGAGCATATTCCAGCCTCAGCTAGAGGGACTAACTGATTACCACAGCTGGGATCACACTCAGAATCACTCCTACAGCTTAGAAGCAAGGGCTTTGGTGGTGGTGGTGGTGGTGGATTCTCTCTTCTGGAGCACTGGGCAGGGACTGTAAGCTCAGATGGGCTTACCCCCCACTCTCCGGGTCTGTAGAGGTGGTTGGCAGGCACCTGTGAAGCTGAGACTGCACGCCCCAGCTCTGCCAAGAGCCTGCAGGCTAAGGGTCAGTTCCAAATACAGCTTGGTGGTGGTTGACGGCCCCTAAGGCTCTCTGCTGATCATCTGTGCCTGGCTTCTGTTGCAAGATGCCCTTGGAAATCACACGCAGCTTCATCCAGAACCGGGATGGGACCTACGAGCTGTTTAAGTGCCCCAAGGTTGAGGTGGAGAGCATCGCGGAGACGTACGGTCGCCTGGAGAAGCAGCCGATTATCCGGCCTTTGGAACTCAAAACCTTCCTCAAAGTTGGTAAGTTTATAACAGAGGGAAGAAGAGTGAAATCAACCCAAGCAGCTGTTACCTCCTGACCAGTTCCTACCACTCTTGTTTGAGAAAAGAGAGAACTGTCATCCAGTGGTCTGAGCATGGTGGGGGACAGACGGGACACCCTGGATTCATTTATGTGTGAGGAGTCCTTAGTTCTGGCCATACTGGGTCAGACCAATGGTCCATCTGGCTCAGTATCCTGTCTTCCGACAGTGGCCAGGGCCAGATGCTTCAGAGGAAGTGAACAGAACGGGGTAATTTCCCAGCTCTGCCACTGACTCTGTGGGTGAAATTCACATCCGTGCAGAGGGTCAGCACAAGATCTATGCACCACTTATTTCCACGAGCGTACAGGCCTCATGCTGATAAATGTCACCCTGCCTGAATCTGAGCAAGTCGCCTCACCTCTCTGTGGCCCCAGACAGGGCTAGTGATGCTTTGTCTGCCTTTGTAAATGTGTTGGATGAAATCAAGTGCCAGATACTATCAGCTCCATGACTCGTGTCATCGTTCTGTTAAAGACTTCTGAGAAAACCCTTTCGTTGCAAAATGGGGCTGGTTTTACATCCTGGGAGTACCGAGAGGCCCCACTGTGTTTGATGCTGTATAATCGTGCCCTGAGACAGGTCCCACGCAAAGTCTTACAAGCTAACAGACAAGACAATGGATGGAAGAAAGCAAGTGTTATTCTAATGAAGGGGCGGGGCATGGAGCCTCAGGTGACATGATTTAATTCTGTGGCAGAAACGGCCAGGAATTCTGCTTTGAGCCAGCGTTTGTGGGATTTATTTTTTAAGCAGTTGTCATTATGGCACAATTAATGCCATTTGGGCAGCCTGGGTGTGCCCACAGATTGGGTACTTGGCCATCTAAAGGACCAGTTACACCCACAGCTACTCATCCTTAATTTTCAGCCTAGTTTTAACCAGCCCTGTATGTGAGGTCATTTTATTACCTCCGTCTAATACATTGTTAGAGTGATACAGCTGACATGCTACCGCCTCTTGCTTCTTTTCCCCCCAGGCAACACATCACCTGATCAGAAGGAACCGACACCTTTCACTATTGAGTGGATCCCGGATATTTTACCCCAGTCCAAGATTGGTGAGCTGAGGATTAAGTTTGAATATGGCCATCACAGGAATGGACATACCACTGAATACCAGGAGCAACGCCCTTCACTAGAACAGACCCTGGAGCTAACCCCTCTAACCACCATCACCTTTCCTTGACCTAACACACAGCCCCTCTCCAGCTAAGTTTGCACAGCCCTGCTCCGTGGCCTCTCTGCCCGGGGCACTATTAGCATTGAACTTGTACGGGGTTCCGTACTGAACTGCTCTGTAAATCTGAAGTTTTCTGATTTCTAAATAGCCACGGGACCTACACTAGACGAAAAACACCTCACCTGCTCTCTAAATAGCATATTTTGATGCTGCTTTACATGTAGTCTTCACTCAAACTGAACACACCTCTGCATTCCCATTCACCAGGATGCATTGAAACCTTTGGGGTGTAGTTCCTTTCTGTCACTTCCCCCTTGAAAACAGACTTATTCCACAGCTCACAGCTGGGAGAAGACAGTATATTACGAAGGGAGTTAGGTCCTTGTGTCACTACATGAACCATCATGGCAGTGTCTGATTTTATGCCGTACTTTAAAATATTTTTTTTAAATAAAGCACACTGGAAAACGGTGCTGCTTTTTGATTTCAACCTCTTTTGGCGGGAGGAAGGCAATTTGAAAAGGAGAAAAGGCCCTGTACTAGGTTCCCTTTGGCCGTTCTTTCTCCGGACTTACAATACTGTTAGCCCATCATGCCAGTGATGGGCTGGTGAGCTACAGAAGGGTTCGGAAGACTTGCTTCAGAGAGCAGCAGCCGCACAAAGCAATGCACTGCCCTCCTGCTGCTTTTTCTTCTCCTGCCAGTTTTAGGCCCTAATCCAAAGGCTGTTGATGGCTGGGTCTTTCCACAGCCCTCAGTGAGCTTTGGCACGGGCCCCCTCCTCCAAGCCCTGCTAACGTGTTTCCTATTCAACGGCAGCTCGGTTGTGTGCAAAACACTCAAGCGTGCCAACCAAGAGCGGTAGGATCAAAATCAAATTCAAACAGGAAGTATTCAATGGCTGTAGGAGGTTTAGGTTCGCTTCCCTCTTCTGCTAGATTTGAAACCTCAGCACTCTAAGGAATGGCCTCAGTGCTGGGCTAAGAGCCAATCTGATGGGAGAACTGCCTTAATCCTTTCTGTTGAATTTGTTCCACTTTCACTGCATATTAAGTGGGCCAACATACCCTGCTGAAGCCCCCTATGGGGTGGGGGATTAGGGTGCTTAGTTAACATGTAGGAGATCCTGGTTCAAATCCCCACTCTACCTGCTCAGAGGGTCTCTAGCTGATGAGGTAATAGCCCTGGACAAGGGCCATTTTACAGGGCCTCTTGTTTCTTTTAATTAAAGATTAATTGCAGCTGGATGCAAAACCCCCTGCACTCACTTTGTCCACCGTGATCAGGATACACACACAGGTTGTGGCAAATCCCAGGGCACTCCCTGCCCACCTCCCAGGGAGAGTCACAGGTGGGCGATTCCTGTCCCAATCCCCTCCTTGTCCCAAGAAGACAATGGGCTCTTGAGAAAGAGCGGGGAGGGGGGGTTCAGAGAAGGATGGCCCACCTCAAAGGACGGTCACCCAGGAAGCAGGAAATCCCTGCTGAACAGGCAGCTGGGGGATTTGAACCAGGATCTCCTCCAACCCAGGTAAGTATCCTAACCACTGGACTAGAGGGAGAGGGTGGGTATTGTGTTGGCCCAAATCACATTTAATTAATGTGAAACAGACTGAGGGGGGTAACCTCCCTCTTACCTGTTGAAGCTAACAGAAAGGTGAGGGCATACAAACAACGGGACAGGTTTGAACCCACCTCTCCCACCCCCTAGGCACATAGCTTAACCACTGGACTGCAGAGGGAGCTGCTGGCCCAACTCCCATTTAATTAAAGTGGAACAGCTTCCACAGGCAAGAGCCCAAAGTTCAGGGCACACCCCACCAGAGCTGCATTCAACACCTGCCCCAAGCCCTACTGAGCACAGGTAGAGGGCAGATTTGAAGCTGCAGCTCCCAGAACCCAAGCACGTGGCCTATAGTGGGAGTACTGGTTTTGCGGTCACCCAAACAAAAGTTAATGTGGAACAGCTTCCACAGGCAAAAACAAGGGAGCTCCCCATCCCTATACATCAGGCACCACGCAATACTCCTGGAGCCCCCGTTCACAGTCCTTCATGAGAAGTAGAGGGCAGGTTTGAACCCACCAGGCCTGGTACCTAGGTGAGCAGCCTATCGCCTGCATTATACAGGGAGAGAAAGGTTTTTGTCAGCCCTAATAAGACTGCATTAGTATAACAGTTTCAGCAGGGTAGGAACCCCAGACTGGTACTGTAAGGTAAGTGTCCATGAGCCAGTGGAGTGATCGGGCTTGGTTCATGAAGCCCCCCAAAGCACTCTGTTTTCTTCCTGTGCTTTCTCCACATCTTCAAATGCTTCTGGGCACGTTTGCATTTTCTCCAAGCTGGCTCTTTTTCATCTTCTGGGACAGCATTATTGTTCACAGAATCACCCCGTGCCATCCATTTCAGTCGATTCGTCAACACATTCATACATTTGTGGACTTTAACGCCACGGTTACATGGTTCCCTCTTAGAGCATGGCTGATGACTGGAGCACCACAGAGGCTGCCTTCCACAAGGAGTCTTCAAACCCACCGTCTTGCCTCACACAGCCTCGATCACACATGAACTTCACTGCACAATGCTTGCCTCCCATCTGGAGGTGGTCATTGTCCAATTCATTTGGATTCCTCCATTTCATCAACCGTGCTTTGCAGGAGATTGCTTCATCATAGATGACACAGGTCCAGTGTTGGCCCAGAAAGTGGACCATAGCCTGAAAATATTTCATCACGGTGAACGCTGTATTAACATGAGTTGCTGGTGCAGTAGCCAATATTTATAAAATAGCAGATAGAAAACTTCTCAGATCATAATGGCAAATATGTCGATGTAATACGTGGAGCAAAGAGGCTCCTACTGTCATGGGATTACAGACTTGTTTTAACGGAAGGCAAAAAAAAGACAGGGAAATGCAGAAAATCCCGTGACCTGGGGCTAAACAGGTTCTAAACCGCTACTATTTTAGGTACCTAGTTGCATTATCAATTATATTTAGAAGCTTTCTGCCAATTTTGGTCAAAATTAGCCTGTGTTGCTTCCAGTTATGGCCCTTTGTGTGATTTTATGACTTTTTCAGGTTGGATGCCCGATAACCTTTAAACATTATGTGATGAGGTAAACTGCACCACTTCCAGCATCTCCATCCACCCTAGTGATGACCACTAGCTACGCGCCTAATGTGTGACCAGAATGACATTTTTCTAGCTGATGGGTTACCCTAATTCATTAATAAGACTCCTTTTTAAATCTGGCTGTAGGCTAAAAGGTTAATGCTGGGTGCTTGAGAAGGGGGAATTGCCTCTTTGCATTTGCCCAAACTCTGTCCTCCTTGCCATGTAAACAAGTCTAATTCCTGCATTTGTCACAAATCAGACCCTTTCAAAGCAACTCCTCTGGCTTTAGACCTTGTTCTGGATCCAATTAAGTCCAACAAAGCTGTTTCTGGCTTCTAAAGAAGCAGGCTCTGCAAGGAATAAGGGAAGAAGGTGCGTACTTAACACTGGTTGGAGCTGGGTTTCCCCCAGGACATTTTGCATTAGGGCACCATGGGAAAAGCTGGGCTCCTGGCCTTCAAGTTAAGAGGTGGAGGAAAACTACAGCCTTCAGGATCAAGTAAGTAGGACCCCTATCTTGCAAAGGGTGTCCTTGAGGAGCAGGATTGGGCTAACTTTTCAACTTTAAGGAGTACTTGTGGCACCTTAGAGACTAACCAATTTATTTGAGCATAAGCTTTCGTGAGCTACAGCTCACTTCATTGGATGCATACTGTGGAAAGTGTAGAAGATCTTTTTATATACACACAAAGCATGAAAAAATACCTCCTCCCACCCCACTCTCCTGCTGGTAATAGCTTATCTAAAGTGACCACTCTCCTTACAATGTGTATGATAATCAAGGTGGGCCATTTCCAGCACAAATCCAGGGTTTAACAAGAACGTCTGGGGGGGGGCGGGTAGGAAAAAACAAGGGGAAATAGGCTTGAATAGAGACTGGGAGTGGCTAAGTTAATTGTATCAAATTTGCAAATGAATTCCAATTCAACAGTTTCTCGCTGGAGTCTGGATTTGAAGTTTTTTTGTTGTAATATAGCAACGTTCATGTCTGTAATTGCGTGACCAGAGAGATCGAAGTGTTCTCCGACTGGTTTTTGAATGTTATAATTCTTGACATCTGATTTGTGTCCATTTATTCTTTTATGTAGAGACTGTCCAGTGTACATGGCAGAGGGGCATTGCTGGCACATGATGGCATATATCAGAACGCCACTAGCCGTCACCTTCAGCCCCCAACTAAAACCCCCTCCAATGCATTATTAAGGATCTACAACCTATCCTGAAGGATGACCCAACACTCTCACAAATCTTGGGAGACAGGCCAGTCCTTGCCTACAGACAGCCCCCCAACCTGAAGCAAATACTCACCAGCAACCACATACCATGCAACAGAACCACTAACCCAGGAACCTATCCTTGCAACAAAGCCCGTTGCCAACTGTGCCCACATATCTATTCAGGGGACACCATCACAGGGCCTAATAACATCAGCCACACTATCAGAGGCTCGTTCACCTGCACATCCACCAATGTGATATATGCCATCATGTGCCAGCAATGCCCCTCTGCCATGTACATTGGTCAAACTGGACAGTCTCTACGTAAAAGAATAAATGGACACAAATCAGATGTCAAGAATTATAACATTCATAAACCAGTCGGAGAACACTTCAATCTCTCTGGTCACACAATTACAGACATGAAAGTTGCTATATTACAACAAAAAAACTTCAAATCCAGACTCCAGCGAGAAACTGTTGAATTGGAATTCATTTGCAAATTTGATACAATTAACTTAGGCCTGAATAGAGACTGGGAGTGGCTAAGTCATTATGCAAGGTAACCTATTTCCCCTTGTTTTTTCCTACCCCCCCCCCTCGACGTTCTTGTTAAACCCTGGATTTGTGCTGGAAATGGCCCACCTTGATTATCATACACATTGTAAGGAGAGTGGTCACTTTAGATAAGCTATTACCAGCAGGAGAGTGGGGTGGGAGGAGGTATTTTTTCATGCTTTGTGTGTATATAAAAAGATCTTCTACACTTTCCACAATATGCATCCGATGAAGTGAGCTGTAGCTCACGAAAGCTTATGCTCAAATAAATTGGTTAGTCTCTAAGGTGCCACAAGTACTCCTTTTCTTTTTGCGAATACAGACTAACACGGCTGTTACTCAAACTTTTCAACTTTAGACTAGACACAGAGTGAATTACCTTTACTCCACTAGAGGGCACTAACAGACAGGGCTGAAGGGCAACCGGGAGAGCTGGTTTTGCACATCTGTTATAATTAAGGGAACAAATAACCTCTCAATTTAAAACAAACTGCCCAGTAAGAACAATGTACAGTAACATAAACTGAAGACGCTGGAGGGGTAGTTTAAATGTGAGATTTCAGCTAAAGAGATCTCATCTTCAAAGCCCTGTGCAAAGTATTAAATATTGCTACGTATTGGTTATCTAAATGCATCCTTTCCTTTCCAATTCAATGTGAAACAGCCGTGATAACTAATTATAAGCAAGTTATTTCAACTAGGTCCATAGGAAAGTTTCATCTGACATCTTTCCAGTTTGTTTTTATTCTAACACCCCACACACACACACACACAGAGCGAGCGCGCGCGCTTTGGACGTATATTCTAAGAGTGTAAATTTATGCTAAAGCCATTCAACACACATAATGATCATCATCTGGCAAACAAAGTGAACGGCCAACACTAAGCAGGGGCTAGTGTATCGTAACCCCTGAGGCATGTGAACTTGTGCATCTTAAAAAACACAAATACACATAAATCTAATGTATATTAAAGGGTTTAAGTCTCTCAAAGTTAATACTGGGCCTGACCATACATTCACTGAAGTCCACTGCAAAACTGTTGTTACCAGTGAATTGTCAAGGTCAGCTTGCTGCGCTGTGCAGTCCATCAGAACATGCTGACTTTATGCACATACATACAGTGACCTAGCCTGTTTGGAGCACTTGAAGGGAAAGGGTGCTCCTCAAAAGGTAAGCAACATGCAGTGAAAACAGTGACTCTTGTCTCCAACAGACATTCACCGATGCATCGAGGGCTACCCAGCACACGGGCGAGGCCTCGCTTAAATCCCATTTCGTTAGGAGTAAGGGGCCAGAATAGGCACAACCTCAGTGGGACTGAAGCGATCGGGTTGGTCTTCAGTACGGGGTGCATTCTGCCCACAGTAAAAACGTCTGGGACTCCAATTGATAGAAATATTCCAGTTAGTACGACTCTACCCCCGCACTGTAAACTAACACGGCGGGGCAGAACATAGCTGAAGCATTTAAATTGCTGAAGATTTTGAACAGGAGACTGCAAATCCCAGGTTGCATCAAGTTAAAGGCGCTTTGGTTCAGTCTGCTGTTTAACAAAATCCCAGTTGTTCAGTGCTTGGTGAAAGTCCCCTGAGAAATGAACACATGGACTTGAACCGGAGCCCCGGGAATGCTAAATGCTGTCATTGGGCAGCTGGTTTTTATTGTGTTACTGAAAGAAAATCAAGGGAACATTACAGAAGCGTCTAATCCTTTACCCCCACATCTAGAAACTGTCTCAAGAGAACAAATAGCTTATCAAGATCCCCCCTTCCCTTTGCTAAGCGGATATTTAAAATCACCCATGTAAAATTCTTCTCCTCCATTCTCATGTAATTTTAAATAGGCAAATAGAACGTAATTAGGTGTAGCCCCGGTGTACAGGTAGGCAAGTAGATTTTAGTTTACCTTGCCTAGTAAGTTTCCATAAGGATTTTGAGAGGCTGATATGGATCATTTCAAAAGCTTGCCAATATATGCAGTTGATTTACTGGGAACCGGATCTTCCATGATTGACTTGCCATTTCTCTAGGCCGCGATAGTTACTTGTCACCGAATGGGAAGTGTTTGTGTGTGTCCATCCTGGAATAAGAGACAAATACAGCCTAAGTAAATAACAGAATCATAGAAGATTAGGGGGAAGAGACCTCAGGAGGTCATCTAGTCCAACCCCCTGCTGGAAGCAGGACCAACCCCAACTAAAATCATCCCAGCCAGGGCTTCATCAAGCTGGGCCTTAAAAACCTCTAAGGATGGAGGTTCCAATAATCACAGACATTCAGAATCTTCCATGTAGAAGCTTTTTCAAGAAGCAATACAGTGCAGTAGCCAGCCACTTCTCCTGTAATAGGAATAGCCAAAATAGGGAATTTAAACCTTTAATTTAAAATGCATTAACCCAGGAGTTTAATTAAAAGAAACACAAATAAACCAAGCCCATCCCTCTCTGGATTTCCTGGTGCGTTCTGTTCCGTCAGCCGCCCATCCTGCAACAGGATCTGCTAGTAATGGGTTGCGCCAGCAGAGGTGTTTAAACCCAGAATCTCTCCAACTAAAAGGATGAGCCAGTCCTGCTTTTTAGCTCCTGTGGCATTCAAAGACATAAGGGCCTTGATCCTGCTCCCAATTAAGTCAATAGAAAAACTCCCATTAACTTCCCGAGGGCAATATCAACCTCTGACGACGAAAAGAGGCTCAACTTAGCTGGCCGCCAACAGAGTTTGGTTGTGAAACCCCTGCCCTTCCTGCAGCATGGGTGAGTGGACTGGGAGATGTGGGTTTTGCTTGGAGGACTCTGAAGCAGGTCACTTTGGACTAGATTCACAAAGCTTAGGGCTGAGAATTCCACTTGCTGGCAGGGCACCATGGGCGGGGGGGAGGGGGGGGGGGAGGAGGGAGGGGTTTAGATGTTGGAACGCTTAAGTACCTTCATGAATCTGGGCCTCTGTGATCTACTGCTGAAAAGTGTTATATAAGGAGCTAGATTTTATTAGATGAGAGAGGGGACCCAGCAGGGAAAAGGTTGACAACCCATGCCTTAGCAGGTCAGCATTTTTCACCCAAAATGCTGCCTCCCCAATTAAAAATGGCTTTTTGATCAAAATGAAAATGTCATTGGATTGAAAATTTTCAGCTGTTGAAAACCAGAAGTTTTCTTTTTGGGGCCCATCCCCTCTTTTCAGTGGAAACAGGGAAGAGGAGGAAGGGGAATTTTTTCTAAATTTTCCTATCATCAAAAGACAGAAGTTCTGCAGGGTGATTTTGTTCATATTTTCAGAAGGAAAGACAGACACAGCTTTATCTTTTAACCAGCTCTGTGGCTGATTGAAACATCTTTCAGAGGAGCAGCCGTGTTAGTCTGTATTCACAAAAAGAACAGGAGGACTTGTGGCACCTTAGAGACTCACCAATTTATTTGAGCATAAGCTTTCGTGAGCTTCACCACGGATGCATCACCACTAGAGAGCATCAAATCCACATTCTCCTAGCTCAGGTTATGCTACTACTGACCCCGCCCTCCACCCAGATGAAGTCTCTTTGGGTCCCATGCTGGCCTTTCCGATTTGCGAGCCCTGCCACCAGGGAAGACTGGATTGTGCATATTGCACAGGGGCCAATAGGGTCCGTGCTTAAACAATCGCAATGCTTCAAACGTATTACACTGGATCTTCAACGTGCTGCTCAAACCTTCGTGATTGATCCCTGGCCAAGGAGTGGGTTAGCATCCGTGAGGAAACAACTCCCTTTATAACAGGTGAGACCCACACTGGAACAACCCCACCTGAAGCTAATGGGGACAGTCGCTGCTGGGTTTGGTCCCTTACCTACTTCACTGTGGGTTAATTAATTAATGTTGGGAAGGTGCTTTGAGATCCTTACATGAGTAGATGCGACTCAATATCTACCTCCTATAGAAGCCCTGCGGATGAAAAGCAAAGGCTCATTATCCCCATTTTGCCTGTAGGGAAACTGAGGCAGGGGGTGGGAAGTGACTGGCCTCAGGTCACCCAGCAGGGCAGAGGCAATGCTAGAAATAGAACCCAGGTCTCCTGCATCCCCATCCAGTGCGCTAGCCCCTTGGCCACATGACTGAAAGCATCCACTGCTTCCTAGCCTGCAAGCTTCCCTGTGTATGATCACTAGCCGGGCCCCGAAGGCAAGAGCACAGTTGCACACGGATACATTTTTTTAGTTAGACGAGCCTGTTTCAATCACTCACCCCATCAGTTTCCATTTAATAAATCGCATGTTGCAGTTTAGTCCTTCCAGCGTCTGGATTTCTTTGTGTGTCAGCTGAAAGTCATATACCTACACAGAAGAAACAGCCTTTGAACCCGAGCCAAGGGCTTTCTGGGCTCGGAGGTCTGCAGGGAGACGCAAGGCCCCAGCAGAGCATGGAAGTCGCGGGCGGATATTCTGCAAGGCTGGGAAATGCAGCCCCTTGGAGGCTGGATACAGGGAATGGCAGGGTGTGGGCGTAGGACTTCCCCAGCACGCACACGGGAGGTTACTGCGTGGCAAGTTGCTGTGCTGAAATTCACCCCCTGCCTTGCCCCCCAGCAGACAGGCCCAGACACTTTGCGTGTCTCTCTCTCTCCGAGGTGAAGAGCAGATCTTCTACTGGGTGCCTGGCCCGGCCCATTTGTTCAGCACAGCTCTGCCAAACAGGCATGGCCACCCCCTCAACTCCTCAGTGAAAGGACAAAAATCCCACCCCCAGATGTACGGGCCACAATCTATTCCCACAGCTGCTTCCCTGGCCCGGACGTGTTTTCATCCGGATCGTCATAGCTGGAGCCGGGACAAGAATGGCTGTGATGGCTTAAAAATAACTCTGTTAACGGGCTCCCCGGGTACTGCGCGACCCCACCTCTCACAAGGGGGGCCGTGCATGCCAATCAAGGCTGTTTAATAGCCAGACCTTGCTCTGTATTGTGTGTTCTACAAGGAGCAAATCCAGCTAGGTCTCCAAGCTACAAACGTATCACCGAACAGAGCGGCTAACCCTCAGCCTAGCAATACTTAAGGGTCCCTTGAACTAGCCATTCAAATCCTGCTGGGTACAGCTCAGCTTTGGTACAAGTCCCCAGCCGTTGCTTGTGTGAAGCTTTTCACCCCGCTCTGATGACATTAACACCTCAGCCATTCGCCAGGAGCGGAAGAGGGCTCCTGGCTCACTAGCCATCCCCGTTACCTCTGCGTTCTCCACGATGTGGGATGGGGTGATGCTTTTCGGGATGGTGGCGATGCCCCTCTGAAGGTGGAAGCGGATGAGAACCTGCAGAGAGGGCAGGAGGAGTTGGTGAGCCAAGGTACGTGGCTGGCGTGGTGGCCAGGAGGCACACAGCCAGCAGGAAAAGACAGACACACACACATTTTTCCGCAGTGCACCCACAACCCCCTACCCCCACCTCCCGCCCCGTGTAGATTAGATAGGATGTCGTGCGGCTATAGACAAACACCGCTAGGGCCAGTGCTGTCCCCCCTCACCTGAGCGCTGGTTTTTCCGTGCTTCTGCGCGATCTCATTCACCGTTGGATTCTCCAGGAGGGGCACCGGACTGTTCTTCCCCGTAGGGCTAAGGGAAGAGATTTGGAGAGTTCTGAACAATGGGCAGCCCTTTGCCAACAGAAGGCTGGTGGGTTCGAGAAACGGGGAAGGGAAGGCACTGAGGGTTTCAGTCACTCCCCCTGAGCCAGCGACAGGGTCGACGAATGCCCATTGGTGCTGCTGTGCAAACAACGGCTGCTAAAAACAGCCAGCATCCCTCCCTGGCCCAGCTCACTCTGCCTCTCCCCTGCTTTGTCACCACGTGGCAGCCAGAACTCACCACGCAGAGGGACCCCTGTTACATCGGCCTGGCTCTTGGTTAACTATTTATCCAAGAAAACAACAAAGAGTCTGGTGGCACCTAAAAGACTAACAGATTTATTTGGGCATAAGCTTCCGTGGGTAAAAAACCCCACTTCTTCTTCACGAACACGGCTACCCCCTGATATTTATCCAAGATAAATGAATCCAGTAAATGCTACTGGATTCTTCTCCCCCTCACACGAGCGTAAGTCCCAAGCCAGTGAAATCAAACCGGAGAGAGAGCAGAATCCAGCTCAGTTAGCGTATCGAAGATCTCAGCCACACCTTGGCCGGGTGGGCCGGGGTTACCGGCCACGAAGCTCGAGAAGAGAAGGACCCAGCTTGTGTCTCAGAGCCAGCTGAGTTTGCAGCCGTGGCCGCCGGAAGAAACACCTCTCAGGCACTCCAGCTCACACTCACTCCATCTGCCAGTCACCACTGAGCCCTGTGATGCTGGTTCAGGGCAGAACTGCCGCTTTGTGCTGTAGCTGTGGGTACCTACTGTCCCCAGAAGGGTGCTTTCCGAGTCATCAGCATGGACTCTGGGGCAGCAAGAACACCCCACCTTCTACCTCCCCCTCTTCTCTGATTAGCTCACTGGTCATTCTCCCTTTACAGGTCACTTTTGGACTGACCGGGGCAGAGCAGGGCAGCTGAAGGGACTGTATGCGATGAGGACGATCCCCTTGGACCTGCAGTACTCCACCAGCTCGGGCTGGGTCAGGTAGGGATGCAGCTCCACCTGGTGGAGAAACAGTTATTGTCTCTCACGCCCACGTCCCATTGCCTCAAGGTGCTCATGAGCGGGCTCTGAAGGGCCGGGAAGTCCTTCCCGAGCGGGTGCAGCTTTCATCGGAAAACCCAAAGCTGGGGCCTGGTTTGCTGAATATCATGAGCCCCCGTAGCCCCAGGGTCAGGTGAGCTTCCCTCCTGCCCCGGGCAAGTCTCCTCCTCTTCTCTGACCAGCCCCACATGCTTCTCCCAGCATGCTGGACCGAGCATCAGATGCGACCTCCTTCCTCCACACCCTAAGAGAGAGGAAGCAAGGCTCCGGCTGCAGCTTTCTGGCAGATCAGGACCAATCAATCCCCCTTCTGCCTGCACAGCATTCCCCGGGGCCTCCTTCTGCAGCGTTAGCTGTTGGCCAGTGACAGTGGCTGGCTTGGAGAACGGACACAGGACCGGCCGCAGGGAGGCAGAACCTAATTGATTAGGCCCGTGGTCCTCAGCCTTCTCCAGGCCACACCCTACCCCCATGTTAGAGAGGCAGCTTGACCTACTTAGGGGCGATTCAGAGCCATGAGACTTGGGTTCTGTTCCCAGTTATGCCATTAACCTTGAGCAAGTAATTTCCCCCTCTCCAGGATTGTTTCCCCTTCGCCCGTCTTGTCTCTCTGGACCCCTGGCTTTTCAGTGCAGGGACTGTCTCAGACTGAGCACAGTGGGGTCCCAAGCATAGAATCATAGAATATCAGGGTTGGAAGGGACCCCAGAAGGTCATCTAGTCCAACCCCCTGCTCAAAGCAGGACCAAGTCCCAGTTAAATCATCCCAGCCAGGGCTTTGTCAAGCCTGACCTTAAAAACCTCTAAGGAAGGAGATTCTACCACCTCCCTAGGTAACGCATTCCAGTGTTTCACCACCCTCTTAGTGAAAAAGTTTTTCCTAATATCCAATCTAAACCTCCCCCATTGCAACTTGAGACCATTACTCCTCGTTCTGTCATCTGCTACCATTGAGAACAGTCTAGAGCCATCCTCTTTGGAACCCCCTTTCAGGTAGTTGAAAGCAGCTATCAAATCCCCCCTCATCCTTCTCTTCTGCAGACTAAACAATCCCAGCTCCCTCAGCCTCTCCTCATAAGTCATGTGCTCTAGACCCCTAATCATTTTTGTTGCCCTTCGCTGGACTCTCTCCAATTTATCCACAATGGTAATTGTGCATGGTTGGGCTCTGGGAGTCCTTTTGGGGCCAAGCCCTCGAAGAGCGAGCACAACCTCTCTGGCTCCGCTCAAGCTGCGAACCCAGGCGTTCGAATGATGCATTAAGCCCCCAAAGCCTGCTTAGCACAGTACGGAGGATGCCACAGCTGCAGGTTCCCAATTCTTGCTTGCAACCGTAAGCAGCGCGATGCAAAGCAAGCAGGAGCGCTCCCTGGAGCGGAGACACCCTTGCTCCAGGCAGAGCAGGTGAGAGACACAAACTTCGGAGCTGCACAGAGCTGAAGGAGACTCACCCACCTGGTCTCGCTCATATCCTGGGAGCGGCCTACACCACCACAGGAAACGACCTCGTTACAGGTGTAACTCACACGCCTTTACCTGGTTGGCGGCAGGCTTAATCCTGCACACGGACAGCAGCCTCTCCAGCTGGGAGATGTTGAAGTTGGAAACCCCCACCGATTTCACCAGGCCTTCATCCACCAGCTTCTCCATCGCCTGCCAGGAAAACAAAGAGGTGCTGGGTGATTTTGTTGGGGAGCGGTCCTGCTCTGAGCAGGGGGTTGGACTAGATGACCTCCTGAGGTCTCTTCCAACTCTAATCTTCTAGGATTCTATGCAGCAGGTCATGGGCTGGGCCTACACAGCTGGGGAAACGCAGGGGGCTGCTGGAATAACGGGCAAGTGACAATGCACTGGCTGGCTTTGCCGGGGTGCTGGAACGCTTGCAGCTGCCACCGGCTTCACCCGGAGCTGTGGGTGCTCAGCACCTGTGTCAAACTAACCCAAAGCCCACCACCTCCTTAGGGACGTCGGCCCAGATCCTCAAAGGGAGTGAGGCACCGGTGCCTGAATACCTTTGAGGAGGTGAGCCCAGGTTCATGGACCAAGCCCAGAGGATTGGTGCTCTCACGTGCCACAGAAGATCCTGCCCCAGTACTTATGCTGGCAGAAGAGGGTCCCGATTGTCCTGCCCACCATTCGGTCCTCCACACCCACCCAGGGCAGGCGTGCAGCTCCTGGGACGATTGTGATCAATCGGATTCAAGTGGCAAAGGGCTGATCTCCATCTCTCCATGTGCTTAGGCTGGACCTTCAGGCAGTGCCGAGAACGGAGCGCCTTAAAAACCCAGCCTCTGCCTTGGGCACCCACACAGGACAGATTTGCCAGGCGAGCTGCAGTGACGGGCCCGAATTCGGCCTTCTGCACATGCCCAGAACGACGGAGGTGAAAGGCCCCTCGGGAAGCGGGCTGCCCAGCAGAAAAGCCACTCGTTCAACGTCCCAGAGGGGCGTTCCCATTTCCGGAGGGAAAGGGCAGCTGGGTTGGAAAGCCAGTGGCTCTGACACCCGGGAGCCGACTGGAATCGTAGCTCTCTCCCCCCTTCGGAACGGGTTTAAAAATATTTCTGTCGGCACGCAAGCGCCGCCTTTCTCCTCCCGCGAAGAATTAGCTCCTTCTTGGGGCCTTTGTGCATTTTAAATGAGGCCATTCCATTGTCTCCAGCCAGACTAAAAACCTGCCCCGGCTCGCGGCTCTTAACCTTGCTGGTAATTACCAATTGCTACGGTGGCAGGCGCATTCAGCTTGCTTCTCTGTCTCTTGCAGCCAGACAGCAGAGGCTGCTGATGGGAAATATACGTGAGGAACACGAGTCAGCCGTGGAGATCGTTACGACTGGAGGGGGATGGGCAGCCTATGCTGCTCTTTCCCTGCTCGCTGAGCACTATGGGCGAGCCCATCGAAGCCAATGAGAGACTTTCCACTGGCTGGAAAGGGCTTTGGATCAGGCCCTGTGTGCTTATGGTCTCCATCAATGGTGCACATCACCGAGGCATGCAGGAGGTGGGAATCCGGGCTTCCCCTGGTAAGGGATCCTCCATCCTAAATACCCCCATGTAGATCAGCTGCCCTATCCCATCACTACTGCGCTTTTAGCTCACACGGTAGCAGCTTGGGATGAGGAGCAAAAGGTCCCAGGTTCTGTCGCTGCTCGTGACCCATCATGACACTTGGCCTGATGTGTGGCCTCTTACCTTCCAGGTGTCCACGTAGTCCACATCCGACTGCAGAAGCAACCCGTCCTTTTGAGGCATTAGCTCCTCGTTGATATTCTGCAGGGGAACAGACCAAGAGCCACTTTCTAGGGTGAAGCATCCCATGGGCATCTCTGGAACTGCTGAGAGTCCTGCCCCAAGTTGACCTGACTTGCCAAGAATTAACGAGCGGCCAGGCATCAAACACCCCCGCTGGCCCGTTCATCCCCGGGGAACGCCCACCACTTCTGTCAGAGTTATTGCAACAGGAGGAAGTGCGAAAGAAAGCCAGGGCCACTGGATTTTTTGAGCTGGATGATGCAGCGTCAGTGAGGTCTGCAGGGGGCTTTTCTAGAGAGCGAATATCCCGGCTTGGTTGCTTGACCCCTCTCCCACTATTCCAGTCACGGGGAGGCAGTCCAGGCTCATGAGCTCAAAGGAGAATGAGGCTGGGTCTCAACGTGGTTAGGAGACTCTCCTGCTGTGGTGTTGCCGAGCCGGCACACATCCAAGTCAGCAGTAAGCGTAATTGCCCCAAGGGAGTTTAACCCTGGTGTTCTCACAGGTCCCCCTCCTCTTACCAAAATCGCCCAGAGAACCTCATTGATCAGGATGACTCTCTGTCCTACCCAGGAGGCCCACCTACAGTAACACAATGCCCAGCGCCCGATTGCCCTCAACTTCCCCTACAGCTCCAACTGGATCCTCTCATTTTCTTCATTTCCCAGCCTAACCTATTTTGCTGTTAAACAGTTGCTGTGTGCCACCCCAGAGGTGGCAGCGTTCCAGGTGCCAGGGAAGGGATCCTTTATTGTCTCCAAATGGCACCTTGGACCTACATGAGTCAAGTTCTCTATCGGTTTATGCCACCCATCCATGGAAGTCAAACAACGTGGCCCGGTTATGCCACGTTTCTAAAGCCCTTGTTGCATCTTCCATCCAAGTAGCTATAGAACCTTTACCTTGGCTCTTATCACCGTAATATCTGAGCACCTCCTGCCCCTGGGGAGCGGGACAGTGCTATTATTTCCATGCGGCACAGGGAGAACTGAGGCCCAGGGTCTATCAAGTGACTTGCCCAAGGTCGTGTTTTAAGTCTGTGAGCCTCAGCTTCACATTTTAGCCACGAGAACACGCTTCCTAGAAGCGCAAAAGGAAACCAGACAACACCCTCAGGGGCTGCCGACCTGCCACGGAGGGACAACCCAGCCTGCCTTCTTTTGCCTCTTGATAATTACGAACGGAAACCCAGTTCTGTCCTGCACTGACTCCTCACCATGTAAACTGCTGTGTGGGGAAGAAAGGGAACTAAATGCCATCAGCTCAGTGAGAAGCCACCTTACCAGAAAGCCCATTGGGGAGTGCATGAGATACAGATCCAGGTAATCCAGCTTCAGCATCGTCAGGCTTTTCAGGAAAGCCGGCTTCACATCCTGCGGGGCGTGGAAACTGTTCCATAGCTGCCCAGAGGAGATAGTTGCATTATTCGTTGCATTCCAGGAGCACCTAACCAAAATGAGGGCCCCCTATGCTGGGCACCCTCCGCACATGGAGAGAGAGGCAGTCCCAGCCCTGCCGAGCTCACAGTTTACATAGAAGAGACAGACACAGGGTGGGAGGAGAAACGTGGAGGGGAGGTACATTACTCCAGGTCACACAGCGAGAGACAGAGCCCAGGTTTCTAGACTCCCCATCCACTGTCTGTTCTACTGGACCAGGCTGCCTCTGTAAAATGGGGGCATGGTCAGAGAAAGAGTAGGAGAACAGGAGTATAATGAGCTGTATAGATGGGAAACCGAGGCACAGAGAGACTCTGTGACTCGGTCATAGCGAGAGGGTGTGACAGAGCCAGGAACCGAAGCCATATCTCCTGAATCCCAGGAGCTTCACCCCAGCACCATCCTTCCTCTCAAAGATCAAAAACGGACATCCCTTTCCCCAGCATTTTACTCTATACAAATGACGTGTGTCCACCAGGCCTTAGAGCAATAAGTCAAATGTTGCTCTTCATTCCATGTCCCCGCTCCTATTGGTCTGCTCTTCTCAGCGAATAACCAGGAGGAGGAGCCAGCACCATGTGACCAATCAGCTCTCAGGTACACCCAGCTTGGAAATCCCTTCTATTTAGCATTTCATTGCTGCTGATTGTTGTCGGCACCTACCATGGGTCTTTGTTACTTGCATCATAAACGGAGTCTTAGATAATATCATAAATAAAGCTTAGTCTTGAGAAAAGACGACTGAGGGGGACCCGATAACAGTCTTGAAATATGTGAATGGCGGTTATAAAGAGGACTGTGATCAATTGTTCTCCATGGTCATTGGAGGTAGGACAAAAAGTAATGGGGTAAACTGGCAGGAAAGGCTATTTAGGTTAGATATTTATTTAGGCTTCCAAGGGAGGTCGTGGAATCCCCTTGCTGGAGGTTTTTAAGACCAGGTTGGACAAAACCTGTCTGGGATAGTCAAGGTTTACTTGGTCCTGCCTCAGTGCAGGGGACAGGACTTGATGACTTTTCAGGGTCCCTTCCAGCCCGACATTTCTATGATTCTATAGTAGCTATGGGTGTGCTCCACAAAAGTGAGATGTTTGTATATACGTAGGTAGACAATAGAATTAGTGTTCTCAAATGGCATATAAGAACACTTAGCACTACTGGGCAAAAAATGGAATTTGAATCCTGTGGAAAATTCCAACAAATTGAAATTTCTAGTGGGGTGAAAATTCAGAAAAGTTTCTATTTGGAAACATTGAAACTTTTCAGTTTGCTCAGGTCAAAAATAATACAATCTGGACTAACATAAAAATATGCAAGTGGAAGTTAAATAAAACGGGAAAGTCGAAACGATGTGTTTTGACATTTTTTCCATTGCAACTTCGCCAAAATTGAGATGGTTCTGCAAAATAGTTTAGATTCCGACAAAACTGTATTTGCCAATGGAAAAAAACTGTCCCATTGTCCATTTTCGATCATCTCTAGTACGTTAGAAAGTTTAATAACGTTGTTGTTCTGCACTGGGAATGGCAGCTCTTTGACAATTGTGTTTCAATCCACAAGGCACACAGTACAGTCAACACCAAGCCTTCATGAGTCAGGCCCCCCCAGAATCCATGAGATTGGCTTAAAAAGCCATAGGGTCTTATTTGCCTTCTGGCCTTTAGGGGGATCTCATTTTGCGGCTTCTGTGAATAACCGAGAGGGTTAGGAAATCATTTTTTTATTTAACGGAGGCTGAAATTTTCACCGTATCATGTGTCCAGGAGCAGAGGCCATGAGAAAAAAAACACAACACCCAGTATCCCAAGTCTTGGGGGAACTTAGAAAGAATTAGCAATCCTGGGCTTCTGTCTGGAAGGGAAACGGGGCTCACCTTGCTCACCACATAAAGGTCGTCTCTCTTCAGCCTCCCTTCCCCCAGCGTCTTTTCAAAGGCTGCTCCGATCGCGGCCTCGTTCTGGTAAAAATAAGCACAGTCGAAGTGCCGATATCCAGCATCTAACGCTACCTGCAGGGCTTCCTGAACAGCATCCGGGGGACACTGCAAAGAAAGCAATAGACACATCACTGCTTGCTATCTAATCTTCCCCCGAGCCACACTCCTGGGGCTGACGAGCTACACTGATTTACACCAGTCAAAGACATGCTCAATAGCTTGAGATCTCTCAAGCCAAACCCAGGGCCAGGCCTTGTCCACGCTTGGGTAGGAGATACCCCCAGGGAATGGCTAGGTGCTGCAAATTCCACACATGGTGCTCATCCTTCCAAGTCGGTGTTAAACCAAGGCCCCAGCATTGCACTGTGGTGCCCACGATGCCACCTTTCAGCTATGGTGCATAGCGGTGCTCCAGCCCACATTCGGTTGTCAAAAGGGTCCCACAGCTCCCCAGGCAAGAGAGCTTCAGCTGCAACTTTGCAGAGCCAAGACTTATGGAATATTTTGTTGCCTTGGAGATTAAAAGGGCTTTGGGTACACGCACAGACGGGGATAACAAGGCTGTCCTCTGCTGCACCAATCCCTGGGGACTCATACGCCAACTACCAACATCCATAGGCTCATAGGCACTTCAAACATTAGTTTTGACGTGCTCTTGCCCTTCATGGGTTTGCAATAAACATTCACACACTTTGAGCTTATGCTCAAATAAATTGGTTAGTCTCTAAGGTGCCACAAGTACTCCTTTTCTTTTTGCGACTACAGACTAACACGGCTGTTACTCTGAAACCATTCACACACTTCTAATAGGCCAAGAGTCATTGTCCCTCTCTTTGCTACCAGCCCCAGCAAAGTCTTCGGGAATTACCACGTTCTCCCTTGAACAAGGAGTCTGATCCTATGTCCGCTGAATTCAGTGGGCCTCTTTCTGCTAACTTCATGGGCTGTTAACATCTGCGTGAGCATTAACTCAGCCTTGTAAACATATTCACCTGATCTGGGCCGCGGCATCCTGCTGACACCCAGCCGCACCCTGGCTGTGTGGGGAAACAGAGCCGCCGAGAACCCTCTCTGTACCAAGCCTGCTTTAATTAAAGCGTTTACCCAAGAGTGGAGGCCGGCATGCCCCTGCCTGCAAAGAACACGCAGACAAAGAGCAACCGCGGCGTCCGACCCAAACAGATGAACCGGCACTTATGTAGGGTTGTTCCTGCCTTGGAACAAAGGGAAAGCAGATGGGGGGAAGTGTAGGCCCAGCAGGAGTTATGCCAAGAGGCAGGATCCCTGGGGTAGATTGATCACAGCTCCACCCACCCCTTGTAGTGCCTGGGCTCTCTTGTTCTTGAAAACAATCAGCGTTTAACCTGCGCTCGATATCGGATGCTCAGTACATCATGCCACAGCACCGTCCAATGAGAGAGCCCACAGTCGGGTGGACTCCCTGCCTCCTTCTCCCATCTAGCCAACACATTGCTAAAGTCCTCAGTCAAACCACCCCTCCTCTCCCAGCTCCCTAATGTCCTGCTCTTCTCTCTAGCTGTGCTCTCCCGTCTCCTGCACTCTCGTGTGCCAATGCTGGGCTTTAGATCTCAGGCCCTGGTTGGAAATTCGCCCCCCGCTCATCCTAAAACACCTATTCGACAAGATCAGGGCTTGCGCCATGGTGCGTTGGCACAGACGACACCCACCCTGGACCTCCCCCTTGGGGCTGACAGAGAACATCTGATCTCCAAGGCTGCCAACCCAGCAGTCTTTCATCAGAATTCAATTCCCATCAAAGACCTCTTTGAAAGGAGATTAAGGTAGACAATTACCTCTCCCAGCTCTTTCTCGGGTCTCGTGAGCGTTGCTGGCAGCAGAGGCCTGAGACAAGGCTGACAAAGCCATGGGGCACCCCACAAGCGTTCCGTGTCCCAGGGAAGTTTATTAAAGGATTAAACCTACAATGATTATTTAATTGCACAACAAAGCAAACTGATCCTGATCGGCCTCGATGGGAAGCCGCTTCCCTCCATAACAAACGGAGCTCTGCCCTGGCACGGAGACATGAAAACCGCCTTGAGGACCAATGATCCTTTGTGAAAGTAAGGACCATAGCTGGGGAGTAACTACATCTGTCCTGTGACCACAGTAGCCCAGTGGGCTACCAAAAGGAACAGTTTTGCTGGCCGCTCTTTACACTTCAGTAGCCAACAGTTTCATGGATTGATCCTAATGGAACAAATCCCATTGACTTCAATGGGCTTTGGGTCAGCTGTTTGAAGTTTGCTGTGTTTTGTTTTAAATGCCTTTGGGATGAAATGGAGACGTTTGCAAGGAAAAAAACCTACTGCTGTCAAATTTGTTGAGCAACAAAACAAGAGCGGGATTTAAAAAAAAAAAATTCAAATCCAAAAAATATCAGTGAAAACATTGGGTTGACTGGCTGACTTTAGCTTCTTCACAGAACAGAACATCCAAGTATTTGCCAACGGTTCTACTCTGGCAAAAAAGTTTCAGAACAAAAGCAGCGGAACTGGTTCCCCCGCTTACAGTCCCTTCTCTCTTATTTTCTCCCTCTCATCCAACCTCCCACCCAGTTTCTCCTGGCTCCTTTTTTTGGTACAGGCTAACACTATCGCTGCAGAAGGGCAACCCACTAAGACCTCATCAACACTTGAAAGTGAGGCCAGTAAAACGATTTTCCTTGGTGCAATTTTCTTCCAAAATAGTCAGACCAGACAAAGATGTAGCTTTGCCTTTTACCTTAGTGTGGTTTTAACCACACAGGAAAAGGAATAAGCTGCCCTGATCTTTATAGGGGAATTGTATTACTTCAAAATTGTACCAGGATAGTTTGAGTTGGCACAATTTTGTAGTATAGGCAAGTCCTGTGCGTGATTAGCCTGTAGGACTCACTCCTGAAGGATCTCAAACACTTGACACAATTCAGGGAAGAATTAGACACAAAGAGCATTGGCCGTTGGACCAGCCAGGATCCAAGTTAAGAGACTTATTCAGCCTCATGCCTCAGGGAAGAGCAGAAGATCCACCAGCTCGCAGAAAGAAATACTGATGTTCAAAGTCAAAAATGCTCAAGTGCTCTGAAAAGTGACTGAAACGGCACCAGGAGCTGCCAGGTTTATTGGCTTGCAGTGATTCTAGCTCAAATCAGTTCACAGTTTGCAAGTAAGGTCTGACCATTAACAATAAGGGATGAGGAAGACGGGCACAGTTGCAAGAGACAAGACTTTATCAAAACGTGCCTAAGAGGCCAGTGTTACATGCCGAAGCTCCGGTGTTTGTGCATGCCCCAGCATGCCTTGCTAAGCCCCTGATGCCTCCCCAAACCAGATCCCTCCGGAAACCTGACCCTCTTTCTCAAGTTCCACTCATCACGCTACACACTTGGTGCTTCTCTTATACTCCGGCTTCTTTGCCCCCTGGGCACGTTACAGTTGCACCGAGGCTTGCTCTAAATTGCACCCTGCCTGCCCACATCCCACATGAGCCACTTGGGCTGTCAGGATTGCCAGAGTTGTAGGAACACCTTGTACTTCACAGCAAATGCAGATTTATTAATTTTTTTTTTTAATAGCTTTGATTGAACCCAATGACAACAAACAGAGGACAGTGCTTCTCAGCGCTGGCAAGCCAGCACCTGACATAGGTGTTATGCATTCATTCTGCAACTTCCATTCTCTCTTAGGACCACTGAAGTCAACGGGAGTTTAAACATTAGACTTCAGTGGGTCTAGAAAGTGGTCCTCAAATGAGTATCTGCCTCCTGTAAATCGACTGCCAGTGAACTCAAAATACTGTTATGTGGAGGATGTTAATGATCTTTGATCTATAGACAATCACAGACCTGGTTAAAGCCAATGCATGTGCTAAGCACCTTTCTTCCAGGCTCAAAAGAAGGAGCAATTAAGCCCCTTTATGTCATCAGATACCGGATAACAGTAGAAGCCACCACCCAAGTCAATGGCAAGATCAGAAGCGGAGCCATGTGGGCTTCGCTGATTGCAAACACAGAAGCTAGGCCCTGGCAATTGTTTGGCAAGGTGTGTGTGTGGGGGGGTGTATCTGAGCAGAAAGCAAGCCGACAGAGAGAGAAGCAGTTGTGTGGGGGAGCAGAGAGAGCGAGCTCCTGGAACTGCTGGAGAGGTAGGCTTGGAAACTGAAAGCCAGGAAACTGCTTGCTGTCTGTTTTTAATTGTTTTCAGGGAAAACAAGCAAACTGGCGTGTGCCTTCTTTGTAAACAAAACAGGATCCAACCAAACAAATACCTATCATCAGTTTCTCCTCCTAACTGAAACAGACTTGCCAGATGCTGAAAATTTCCTCAGTGCTGGGACTCAGGGGGCAACGGTACTTAACATGTTTGTAAAGGCTAGTATGGACACTCCCCACACATCTCATCATGTCTGTGGTTTACTCGGTGCTATGTCTTCACTGCAAGAGGCGCATTTACACAGAGATCGCTACTTCGATGTAAATTCCAAGTGGAGACAAGGCACAGGGCTTTATGTTTTTACCCCACTGTACCCCTTAAAGTAAACTCCTGAGGGATGAAGGGTGGGGAAGAGGGTTGACCTCAACTAGCTGCATCAAGGTAAAAACTACCACTGCCTGGTCTCCAGCAGGATTTTGTTTCAAGAGAGCTATCTCGAGGGATCAGCGGACGGTAAACTACAATCACGTACCACAGCTGGATCGAGCGTGAGGGGAACATCCTGACTAGTGTTCACAAAACGCCTTCTGTACCTCGAGTGAGTCAGTGACCCGGAGCTGAAAGAGTCTAGCAAAGACGTGACTCTGAGAATGGGAGTGTCCGCAGCCCAAGGAATTTGTAACAGGTTATAAATAAATACGATTGCATTGCCCAGATTCTGAACTGCCCCTCGGAAAAGACCCAGAAATACCCAACTGCAGCCCAGAACACGGCTGCCTTCGCTGCCTGGCAATACACCGGCGGATGCCTCATCAAAACATTGAGCATATCTGCGGGGACGGGACAGCTCCAGCCGCTAGGCTGTGTGAGAGTCGGTGTTGTCAGAGCCGACATGAATCTGCTGTCTGAAAAGACAGCGAGATGCCACGCAGGGTTTAAACTCTATTTGAACTCCAGCAATAGCACTGAAGTTCAGCTAGCGCCAGTCTCTAATGCCCCTTGGTCATTAGGCCCTTGGGCTTCTGGGCTTGTGTTCTCGCTTGTTCTAGCAGCTTTGATTTTAAATGCACAAAGGGAGAGGACAGGAGGAAACTGGCTAAGATTACACTGAAACATGGAGTGCGGGGTGGGGGCACTGAAATAAAGGCAGATGTGTTCATGTTGGCTCTGAGTTCCAGGAGCCCAGTGGGTCGCAAAACTAGGCGGTCTGGATCAACGGTTCTGCTTTCGACCGGTCTCTGTGCTAAGCTTCAGCTTTGTTCAAAGCAGAGCCCCCTGCCTGACAACTCAGTTGCTTTCGATTAAAGCCACCTTTGTTTAGATTTGGTCTAGAGGCCTTATCCCGAAAGGGGCCACGTGCCCCTTGGAACGTACTCTGTACCCTCAACTCACGGCGAGGACGCTGCTTTGGGATCAGCACGCTGCAGGCTCGGGCCCTACATTGTTGATCCCGGCTTGTGTGGAGCACCGGCAAGCCTCATCGACGTCAATGGGAGTCGAGAGCATTTGGGGCTAGATTCACAGTGGGCTGAGGGCACTGCAATGCTGAGCTTTGCAGTAGCTAATTGCTAGGTGCCAGGGCTCCTCCCGCATAGTATGGTGAAAGTTGGGCACTGTACACAGGGGTTCTCAGAATCGAACGGGCTGAGCAGGGAGCAGCCTACGTAAGCTCGGAGTGAAAAGCAGAGGGAAAGGGCAGGGCCCAGATCCATAAAGGGAGCCAGGTGCCTAACTCCCACTGATCTGGGGCTCAGGCACTTGAGTGACAGGCCAGAGGGCGGTGTCTCTCTCCTCTCTGGATCCTCAGCTGTGAGCCCTCTCTGGGAGCGGAGCCCTTTCTCAGGAAAAAAAACAAAGAAAAAAAGCTTCCCCTTTACCCCTCCCACACCCGCATCCACACCACAGGGCGCTCACTGGGTAGGTGGGAAAGGCAGGTTTAAGCCCTTGCTTCAAATCGGGCAGAGCAGGGCTTCAAACCTAGGTCTCCTACAACCCCCGTGAGTGCCCCGGCCACTGGGCTACTGGATCCTGGTCGACACAGACACACACCGCGGCCTGAGTGGCTTGTGGGTGGGTCTGGCGTGCTTGGAGCATATCTGTCAGATCAGGCCCTGCAGGCGAGATAGGCGGAGGAAATCCTAGCTGGAGAATCCCACTGGGGTTTAGGCCGTGATTTTGTGAAGGTCCGTGGGCCTGAGCGGTTGGTCTTCGGCACCTAAAGAGACACTTAGGCACCTAAGTCCCTTTGTGAAACCAGCCCTTCACCAGAACACTCCAGCATCTTGCTGGATTGCGCCCTAGAGGAGCGTGACCCATCACCGATCTCTCGAAGGAGCTGCTCTGAGGGGGAGCACGTGGCTGAACACAAGCCCCCAAAGGAGGAATTTGCCATTCTCAATAGTTCTCAAATTTCACTGAAGAAGGGGGAGCACCCCATACCCCTTCGCCTGGGGCTGCCACTGGTAATCCAAACACTTGGTGGTGCCTCCAGAGAGCCGCTACTCAGATCCAACTGGCTGGGCGAACGCTTAGACTTGGATGATCCCTAATGACTGATAAGGAGACAGAAGATGGAGGTTCGCCAAAGCCGGGGTGGAAACTCACCAAGACGCAGCTAGCGACGGGGAGAGAGGGGAGCAAATCTAAGCCGGGGGTGGGGACACAGCTGCATTTACTCATTAGTTTTGTGGCTTTTCCTTGTGCCAGCTGCCCAGTCCCGGCAGGGGCTGGACACAGACCCGGCAATCCTGGGGCAGACCTGCCTTCCTTCCGCTGATCTCCATGGGTGTAATGTTATTACTACTGTCCCGGCACTCAGCGGGGGAACAAGCCGCAGGCAATTTCAGCTCTGCGCATTAAGCAACTCAAATATGAAGTTAATTCTAACAGGGCACATTTTGTACCACGTATGGATTAGAAGTATTGGTGTGGGATTATGTAATGGATGCATAGGAAGCTTTCTATGGGTAAGCCTTAAAAAAAAAATGAAGTCAATAGGTCATCTACAGCATCTAAATTAATCTTTTCATGCTTGGAATTTGATTTTGACCCTGTGTGATTTCCATGGCTATCTAGCAGAGGTACTTAGCTGGTTCCCAGCACTGTAGGGTGTGGGCACCTCCCACCCTTTAATATATTTAGCCTCACAACCCCGCTGTGAGGCAGGGCAGTGCTCTTACTCCCACTGTACTGATGGGGGAAACTGAGGCAGAGAGGCTAAGCCAACTTGCCCAGGTTCTCACAGGATGTTTGCAGCAGAGCAGGAATTGAATCTAGGTCTGCCACAACCCATGCTAACCACTGCCCCTCCTCTTCCTCCATATAGCAAGTCAGATTTCCAGCTAAGTGTCTTAAGGGCCAAATATCTAAGCGGTGCCAAGAAATGAGATCCAAACGGTGTGGCTTGGGGTGTCTCCAAACCTTGTCGGTGGTGGATTTGGGATTTTAGTGTCAGCCAATAGGTAGGGGGAAAATGCTAAGTTTGAGACAAGATAGAACAATGGTCCGATAACAGTAAAGACCCTCCCACTTAGCCAAAAGCTGCTTTTAGGAGCCGAGCTTCTGCTCTATTAACTAAAGCTATGTGGGAATTGGGTCCCATCCCCAGTGAATGTTGGGATTTTTACTTAGGAAAATCAAACAGCCTCCAAAACTGAAGATTTTCTACCAAAACCTAAAAGTTTTCTGGCAATTTTTCTCCAAATGTTCTCTTTTTGGGGGTGAGGGGTAGTGATTTGTGGGATTACTTCAGCTAAAAACTGTTAGCAAAACCATTTGGTTTTCTGCCAAAACGACTGGTTTTCCAAGAAAAAAAAACATTCAAAATACATTGATTTTTCCAGACACTTTCCATGAAATTTCTCACCTTTGTCCAAACCCCAATTTTTCATCAAAGCAAAGAGTCAACAAAAGATTTTCAACCACTCTCAAACCCTGCTAAGCGTGTGTATCACCATTCTGCCCCTTTATTGGGCGCCAGGCTGGGTGCTGGGCAAATCAGAACAAGACCCTGCAGGCCTGGATACCAGCTGCCACGTGGGATACATGACCTGCTTCTTTGACTTTTAATTCCAGCCCACGCTCTGTCGTGGACAGCTCTCTGCCCCTTCTTCTGCATGCCACGTGGAGCACAGAGGTGTGACAAGATTCTGGTCCCTTCTGCAAACATGTAGATTTCCCTGTGCCACGGTCTGGTTTTAAGAGAACCACCTTGTAGCTGACAGCTGTGGTCTATGCCCAGAAGTTGCAGGCCATGCAGCTGGCTTTAAACTCGCGTCCAGTGGATGCTCTGCACACCCAAGTGTGCAGAAATTCAGCAAAACGGGCTCCTTCCTACAGTGATTTGTTTGTTAGATTATGGGAACGTGCAGAAAGACATACGGAGATGGGGAAAGAGACATGTATAGGGATGACACTAGTTTGTTACACTGGAGCATTGCCCAATCTTAGCGTTCCCTGCTTAGCTCTCCAGCACATGAGCGCTATGGGGGGTGGGGTGGGAATCAGAATCCCAACACTTAACACCTTGAGTTTTGCAGCATTTGGATCCCAGAATTGGATCCCACAGTACGGATCCATCTCCAATACAGAACGGATCCATCTCCAATACGGAACATTCTGCAACACGGCAGGTGAGAACTGTGGTCGTTCAGCCCTTACGAAAATCAACTGGTTTAAAGTGGCGTTGAAATATCAAAAGCGCTGTGCAAAAAATATTTGTCTCCTCCATCCACAGGCCCACAAACCCGGCCTTTTTACCATCTAAGTATACAATAAATCAATTGGAATATAAATATTGTACTTACATTTCAGTGTATAGAATATAGACCAGTATAAACAAGTCATTGGCTAGAGGACATTTTAGTTTGTACTGACTTCACTAGTGCTTTTTATGTAGCTTGTTGTAAAACGAGGCAGATATCTAGATGAGCTGATGTACCCTCAGAAGACCTCTGCATGACCCCAGGAGTACGCGTACCCCTGGTTGAGAACCACTGCAAAACAAGCAGACGCTTTGTTAGCCGATGGCCAGGGATGTTTGGTGAGGTGCCAGCTATGCCCATTTATACCATCCGTGACTTTAACCGCTAGGACGCACTGTCCCTTCGCGGCGGGCAGCCCGGGCTAGGCTGACGGATGCCCCAAGGTCCTAACCACCCGTGACTTTAACTGCTAGAGCTCAGAGCTCCTTCGCAGCGGGCAGTCAGGATTGACTGACAGGCACCCCAAGAGTTTGCCCCATGGAGGCGGCACAACTCAACGCTAGGCTTTTAGTACTCTCACCTAATGGCCAGGCTTTATAGCCAAAACGGCTGAGGTTCTTTAATTGTGTTGGCTGCTTTACAGTAAACCAGAGAAAACAAGTCAGGCTTATGCACAACGGTTACCAAAATTTATTAAACTAGATTCTAATCATGTGGTTACAAAATTGCTAGTGCCTACTTATTTAAATATAGAGATGTTACACACACAAACAAGTTACAAAACTGAAGCCACAATCCCAAACAAAAAGAAAACAAAGTATAGAGCTCTATTTCAAAATATGTGTACGCTAAAGATAGGAGATCAGGTGTGGGTGTTTCTTACCCTCCTTGCATCTCTCGATTCCAGCGGTGCCAAGCCAGGATCGGTCACTCAATTCCGCGGAAAGACGAATAAGGGACAAGGCTTAGGGACCCTCTTAGCTGCAGAAGCCTTGGGAGGCTGTCACTTATCTGACCAGCAGATAGATAGTGAAAAGCACTCAAAAATCATGGTGCTGTAGGTCCCCTACTTATACCTCTGTACTCCTTTATTCTCTTTCTCCTTTCTATGCCAAATTGGGGCTGGTCTGTCGGGGTGACGCCAGCTCTCGCAAGAGTAGTTCACACTTGCAAGGGAGAAACAATAAGTTTCGACTACTGGACATTTCTTTTATCAGGGTAAATATTTTCCCACCTAGGATGTTGGTGTGTGTGCGCATCACGCTATTTAGTAGGGGCTAAGAGCCATGTCTGTCACAGCGCCTCTGCCTGCTGTGAGCTTAATCGTTGTATATGTTCCCAGAGGCACATTGTAGCAGCACACCTGTGCTTCTCACAGCTTCAAAGGCTGTGCTGGAGTGCCCTGTTGTTTTGGCTCCCGTGTGTTCCCAGTAATGCTGGTCTGGGGGGGGGGGGGGCTGGCTGTCTGGCTACACGCTTCCACTGCCTCCCAGTCAAAATTTAACCTCAGAGAGAATCTGCTTTGAAAACCCAATTGCCAAAACAAACTGATACCAAAATAAAACGTACAATTTCCAGGAAGCTCTCCACTCCAGTAATGTTTTTGTCGCCTTTCTTAAAAAAAATTTTTTTTTAAATTACAAGCATGGGAAAAGCATTCCTAACAACATTGTTAATTTGCCAGGTCGCTGTAGTAAAAATGAAATACTTGGAGTACAATCAAAGGCTAATTCTTTAAAAGCCAAACTCAAATGTGCTAAGGAGTATTTTATACAATTGCTTGAAAGATGTCATTTCATAAACTAGTCACATTTATAACTCCTGAAGAAACAAGTTTTAGAAAAATTCAAACTCATCCCTACCACCCCCACCCTCCCAAAAAAGACAGGACACCTTGCCTAGTGGGTAAAGCACTGAACTGTTACTTGTGAGTTCAATCCCCAGCCGTGCGATCTTGAGCAAGTCATTCTGATCAGCTCCTGCTCTGCAAATGGAGAAAATGCTTCCTTTGCCTGTCTTATCTAGTTACGCCCTGGTCCTGCAAACGGTGGGCTGCTATGCCCAATACAGACCGCCAAGGAAGCCACTAGCTCTCTGCCCATGCAGAGTTGCAAGACTGGGACCTTGGATTGTAAAAATCTTTGGAACAAGAAGTGTTTAATACAGCCCCAAGCGTGGACAAAGCCTCTACATGCTACCATAATCCAAATAATTATTATAATCCTTTAGATAGCTACCAATCCATCAGCAACAAAGTTCTAAATCTTACGGACCTTCTTGATAAGTCATCCACTCCCTTGGGATTAAGGGAGATGTGGCAAACACTTCTATGGGGTTATTAAAGTGCGAATATTTTGGTGTGTAAAGTGAATTCTAGGGGTAGTGGCAGGTGGTGTATTTAAGGGCCTCAGCTTGCAACCACAGGATTGGGTCCAAAATGGTAAGCTAAAAATAAAGAAAGGGGAGGAGATAACATGGCTCATTTGACACTGGGGACGTATGCCTTTCCCCGGCAGATGAGACTCTCCTTTTGAGAGAATGACAAAGCCAAATTCTGTATACCAGGTATCTCGCTGAATTCCCAGCCATCGACTGACATGGCTACCTGTCTTTTGACAGACTCCCTGCTTTTGCAGAACGTCATCTGGCTCCCACGTTCGGCAGTGGAAGGCAGGAGGGAGGTTGATGCGATACTGGCCAGCACCCCGCGCCAGTAGTTAGCTAGTAGCCCCATAGCTTTTTGTGGACTGTAAGCTTTTATATTTAAAACATTCTAGTTTTAGTTGAAGAAACTTTTCCCCACCCGATCCTCCTCAGTGCTGACTTCCTGAGTCTTCAGGTAGCAATATTTGTAAAGCAATAATTTCAAGAGAGGTGGATGCCCCATTCAGCTCAATTGTGGGTTAACTCTGAAGCCTACTGGCCAAGTAAAATGCCAGTTTGCTCCTTATTCCAGGGCTGCCCATTGCAGCAGAAGCCTCCAGCTATTCTGTGTTTCAGCAGCTCCATTTTCTCCTTCCCCTTCCGACTGCTGATAACAGGGTTCTTTCGGTAGGTGCTACTCAAGAGATTTCAACGAGGAGTCCATATAGCTCACTGGAAGACGATTGGGTCTTAGAGCAATGCTGGGTTTGCGGTGCGAGCTCTTACGAGCACCGTGGTAGGGAAATTTAAATGGATTGGGCTACGGGAGACCCCGTGAATTTGAATTATTTTCATGTAATTAACTTCTTCTAAAAAAAAAATCCAATGCACACTGAAAATCTCCAGTTAAGCAGACGGTCTTATCTCGCCTGTCTGACAAAGAGACGGTCACATACTGCCCACTGCTTGCTACCCAACATAGCGCCAGACAAGCCTGGCACCAGCTGAAGACCCAGTGTTTTAACACGAACAGCAGGGGAAAGAGGACATTGGGTTCCCTTGTTAGATATAATATTTTGTATCGCAAGAACCCTGTTTGGCCAGAGATCTCCAGCAGTTTTACAGCCATTTGATATACAGCGGTTTGCTGCTATTTAATAGCTAGTGGGCAAGTCTAATGATTCATATTGTGGTAGCACCCCGAATCCCTAACCAAGATCAGCGCCCCACTGTGCTAGGCACTGTACAAACATCATACAAATTTGTTCCCTGCCCCAAACAAGGAGAAAGTTTAAGTGATTTCCCCAAGATCTGGTCTGCATTAGGGTTATTTTCCAAGAGCGCTGGGCATGCGCCAACTGCCGATTTGGCCAATGCCCTGGGCATCGACGGCTACAGCCAGAGCTGAAGAGCCAGATTCGCTAGCTGCCAGCGTAACTGCTTTCTGTGCGGTGGAGACAGAGCAGAAAGATGGCCCACCTGGCACACCTTCCCCAGCTGGCTGCAGGGGGAGCCCAGGGTCCGACTTTAAGGTGCGCTCAGCCAACAGCGGCTCCTGTTTCTCTCTTCATCTATGCGCTTAAAGGAGAACGGGGCTCTTAGGAAAATCGGGCCCCCTGTGAGAGCTGACCCACCAGCCTTTTAAGCAATCAATTAGAGACTAACACATTTATTTGGGCATAAGCTTTCGTGGGCCAGAACCCACTTCATCAGATGCATGGAGTGGAAAACACAGGAGCAGGTATAAATACATGAAAGGATGGGGGGGGGGGGTTGCTTTACCGAGTGTGAGGTCAGTCTAACGAGATAAATCGATTAACAAGGGAGGAAAAAATAACTTCTGAAGTGGTAAGAGAGTGGCCCATTACAGACAGCGGCAAAGAATCCTGTTGCATCTTATAGACTAACAGACGTATTGGAGCATAAGCTTTCATGGGTGAATACATCCAATGAAGCGGGTATTCACCCACGAAAGCTCATGCTCCGATACGTCTGTTAGTCTATAAGGTGCAACAGGACTCTTTGCCGCTTTTACAGATCCAGACTAACACGGCTACCCCTCTGATACTTGACACCATTACAGACAGTTGACAAGAAGGTGCGAGTAACAGTAGGGAGAAATTAGTATGGGGGAAATTAAGTTTAGGTTTTGAAATGACTCAACCACTCCCAGGCTCTAGTCAGGTCTAATTTGATGGGATCCAGTTTGCAAATGAATTCCGATTCTGCAGCTTCACGTTGGAGTCTGGTTTTGAAGTTTGAAAGCTGCAGAACTGGAATTAATTTTGCAAACTGGATCCCATCAGATTAGGTCTGAATAGAGCTTGGGAGCAGTTGTGCCAAAAAAAAAACAGACTCCAACATGAAGGAGACAGGGAGCCTGGGGGAGGGGTAGTTAGGGGACAAGGAGTGGGGGGCGGGGGATGGATGAGGGGGGCAGGCTGTTTGCTGAGGCACAGCCTTCCCTACCTGGCCCTCCATACCATTTCGCAACCCCGATGTGGCCTTCAGGCCAAAACGTTTGCCTACCCCGGACGTGGCTGAAGTTGCATAACGTAGATCAATCCCGCCCTGCCCAGTCTGGAAGGAGAACGAGACCAGAGAATTGCTGCCATGGAGCTTACCTGCCAGGTCCCTAGGCCAAGTAAAGGTAGGCGGCCCCCAGAGAGCAGCGTTACCGTCTTAGAACTCATCACAAGGCTTTCAGCGTTTCCGTCTGGGAGCTCCTGACACATGGCGGCACCGTTTCAGGGACTGGACTTTTTATGCGTCAGCTAACGCAGCCGAGACATGCCCACAGGTCAGGGGATAAAATGACGACACCCTTCATAGTCACTGGCTATATGAGCAGCCAATGGGAAAGCTTAAGGATATTTTGCGGCCTTGAGAGTCCTGGAATGAAAGTCTTTATAGGAGCAGCTAAAACAAAAAAAATTCTGTCCTGCCAAAAAACCAAACCCCCCCCCCCCCCCCGCCCCCCACACCCTCCAGAAGCATCCTACCGGGGGGGGGGGGGGTCACCTGACAGGGAGCAATGCAGGAGGGGAAGGGAAGAGTCACCTAGACCCTTTCATCATTCCTACAGCTGAAGGTTCTGAAAACTAGAGACAGTCGGGGAATTTTCGGAGAAAACGCCTTTCTGTCGAAGAATACCGAGTCATCAAAATGTCTTACAAGACAGGGTCAGTTTCCACAAGATTCCCATTTTGAACTGGTCCTCTTTGGACATTTCTGAAATGAAAAGTTTGTTGCTTTTTGGTTCAAAAGGACTTTTTTTGTTTAGCAATCTAAATCATTTGGAGTAAAAGGAGTTTAACAAAAAAAACGTAACCAGTCAAAAACAAACACCAAACACTTGCAAAGTTAAACAAAATGTTTCAAAAGGTCAGAGTCTTTTTTTCTCCACATTTATTTTTGGATCATGAAAATTTTAGAAACAAGTTATTTATTAATGCAGCCTGGTCAATGTGAGTTAGGTAACCCTCAACATTGGTAGCTCCCTCTTGCTTTCTGGCCCAAGCCTTCTCTCAGATCTCTTTTAAGCCAGCATAACACCAGTAGAGTTATTCCTGACATGCACAGGGCTCAGGTGAGGGGCGAATCAGCCTCTGCCTCCCTACTGGAGTATTTAGTAGTGATAAGACTGACCCACAGGAAAGTAAAAGGTGAAGTGACTTTCCCAAGGTCACACAGCAAGTCAGTGGCAGAGTCAGGAATAGAACACGGCTAGCCTCTTAGAGAAAGGACATCAGTCTGGGACTTGGATTCAATTCCCTGCTCCACTATACCTCCTGGGAGTCCTTGGGACGTTGCTAAGGCCCAACTTATTAAAGGCTTTTAGGCCTTGAGCCACTCTGCATTGCAACACCCAGCTGACTTCGGTTCCTAGGTCTCATTTACACAGTGACTCAGGCCCAACACTGACTGGTTAGGGACAAGCAAGGTTCATATCCCTGCTCTTCCATTCTCCCACATAGCCCTGGTAGGTAGCATCTGTCTTAGTCTCTCCTGTTGGAGCCGCTCCGCGCTGTATAAATATTTAAATATTCACTGGGCCAAAAGGGAAGAGACACAGATTCCGTGGCCCAATGGTCAGAGAGCTCCCTGGGAATGCAGGAAACACAAGCTCAAGTCCATGGTCTGAATCAGGCAGAGCAGAACCCGGAGGACACATATTCCCAGGTGTGTGCCCTCATCACACGGCTGTTCTGGGGTGGATGGCTCTCAAACTTCCATCCTGGACCTGAGAAACCATTTTCCCATGGCAGTTTCATTAACACAGGTACATGCCCACAAAAGAGTTTGCGTTTCAACACACTGGGAATTGTTTGATGGAAAACGCCAGCCAGCTCGACTCATCGCCCAGCGCTGCGTTCATGGCAGAGTTGGTTGAAACGTTTGTGATGAAAAGTGGTTTTTTGGTCAAGTCATAAATTTTGGCAGCCCTCCACCCCCAAAAAAGCAACGCACTATTTCCCAACCATCTGTAATTTCCAGCCTGACACACAAAATTATTATTTACTCCTCTGGTGTAGCAATTCGTATAGATGCATATTTAAGCCTGCAATGGAAGTCAGATTAGAATGCCATGGTGGAACGCCTGATGCAAGCTAATTACCCTGCGTGCTCAGCCCCTGATTGCTGGCGTTAAATGCCTCAGATGTTTCCATTTGTTTGCTTTTTAAATCCCACAAGTAATTAGACCCCCGTTCTGGATTAATCACTTGTCAAATTGAATTTATTCAGCTAAAACCATGTTTTGAGCTATATTTGTATGTACAGTCAGGTTAATGGTCTGGTGTTCCACCTCAGACCAAGAAGCTACATGGGCAAGACCTATCAATTCACTCCAAAAGAACTAAAGCCGAATGTTCCTCCATGCAAGGGATTTTGTGACCACAGGTAGATATATTAGGCTTGGGGCTGTAAAGAGAAGGAATGACAAGAAGTAGGGTGACCAGATGTCCTGTTTTTATAGGGACAGTCCTGTTTTTTTGGACTCTCTTATATAGGTGCCTATTACCCCCTACCCCGTTTTTTCACAGTTGCTATCTGGTCACCCTAGCAAGAAGGGTTTAGGAAGGTCAAATATGGGAAGGCAGCCTTAGGCCAGACTAGGAATTTGGAGCAGTTGACATAAGAACAGCCATACTGGGTCAGACCAAATGTCCATCTAGCTCAGTATCCCGTCTTCCAACAGTGGCCAGTGCCAAGTGCCTTAAAGGGAACGAACAGAACAGGGAATCATCAAGTGATCCATCCCCTGTCGTTCATTCCCAGCTTCTGGCAAACAGAGGCTAGGGACACCATCCCTGCCCATCCTGGCTAATAGCCATCGATGGACCTAGCCTCCATGAATTTATCTAGTTCTTTTTTGAATCCTGTTATAGTCTTGGGCTTCACAGCATCCTCTGGCAAAGAGTTCCAATTCCTGATGAAAGATCTAGCGCATAAATTCTTTCATTTAAACCAGCGGTTCTCAAACTGTGGGTCAGGACCCCAGAGTGTGTCAGGACCCCATTTTAATCGGGTCGCTAGGGCCAGCATTAGACTTGCTGGGATCCGGGGCTGAAGCTAACACCCGAGTTCCACCTCCACCCAGGGGGGCAGGGCTCAGGCTGTGGGCTCCCCAGCTCCGCCCCCCCCCCCCCGCCCCCACACCCAGGGTGGTGGGGCTGAGGCTCCGTCCCCGCTCTCCGGGTCATGTAGTAACTTTGTTGTCAGAAGGGGGTCACGGTGCAATAAAGTTTGAGAACCCCTGATTTACACCAATAAAACTCCATTGGCTTCAGTGGAACCACTCCTAGTTTACACCAGCACAAGTGAGATATGAATCAGACCCATTAACTCTACTGAAGTTACTCTCAATTCTCACAGATGGGCATGAAAAGAAAGAACTAGGCCCAGTAACTTCAGTGGAGTCTCTTCCTGTTTATACGAAGGTAAGAGCGGAGAACTAGGTTCCAAGTCCTTTTCATCAACGTAAGCCGAAGAGAAGACTTTAGAGCAAAGTCCCCATCCAAATCTCCAGATCCAATTGCCTCCAAGTTTGAAGATTTGGGTATTAACTTTCCCTAGAGTTCAGAGGTATCTCAGATTCTGTCCCATCCCAGATATACTCAGGTGTTACTAACGCTGATCTAAGCCACATATCTACGCACAATGAAATAAGGTGATCCAATCACTGTTCGCTGGTTTGGGGGCAAGCCCAGATTCCCCGCCCCAACACGTAAAAAAAAAAAAAAAAAAAAAAAAAAAAATAATCAAAGGACAAAATCTGATAGCAGGTGTGCTCCCTTTCAAATAAAGAGAGGAAGAATGGTCTTTTGGTTAAAGCACAGGTCTGGGATTTGGGGCCAGCTCCAAGATTTGCTGTGTGGGATACTGCATCTCACCTCATCTCCCGGTGCCGCAGTGCCCCACCTGTACAAAGGAGACAACAGTATTTCCTTTGTCTTATCTACTTAGATAGCAAGAGACAGTCCCTGCGCTGAAGCCATTACAGTGACCATGTGTATACACAGCCCCTATCCCAGCAGGTCCTGATCTCAGCTGGGACTGCTAGGTATTACCAGAATATTATTAACCTGCCAAATCTTTTGGCTGTTTTCTGTTAAGCAGCCACAAATGATGAACCAATTAGTGTCTAGGCAGAAAGCCTTTGGGTGAGAAGTGAACTCTGCCACTACGGCGGCCATGAAGAACTCAGGAAGGCACTGAAGACCCACTGTGCAAGCCACTTACTACTTTACTAAATAAGACCCAGGCGAGCAACTGCGAGGGAGATTAAAGGGATGCCAGCAGCGGGCTAGTCACGACGGCGGTTCTGCCAATGGGGCTGTCAGTTTAGTGAGTGAATTTGACTCCAAACAAAATTACTTTCAAACCAGACCAGACAGTCTGCAATGCAGGAGTCTATATTTAGCAGCAGCTGAAGCTAGGGCCCGGGGGAAATGAGACCAAGCACTGCAGTATTTACTGGGTAGAACGTAACATTTGCTGTTCAGTGGTGACCGTCACGGATACCCCAGGACTGATGTTTGATCGACTGCCATTTTATTTCAGTCTATTGAGCAAAATTCAACCTCCGTGTAATCAGCCCTGAGGCTGCTCGAGTTAACACCAGGGCCCAGACTGATGGCCCCAGGATTATGGACACTTTTCTACATCTTCAGCCTCCCAAATTGGACTGTGCATGCCTCCCCTCTGCTGGAGGGCTGAGCCACTTCCCTATTTAAAGCCCTATAAAACTTAATAGGGACGGGAAAAAATAGGGTTCTATAGAAGGAACTCTAAAACCTTAAAGAATTTTAGAGGGAACAGGATTCTCGCTATAGGGTTTTGCACCATCCTGTAGAAATCTATAGTAGAGATCTCTCTCCATTAAACCACAGAGGATGGTTAAAAAACCCTTGAGAGACGTTCTCATTCTCTCTTAGGTTATCCCTTTCAATAGGGGCTCTCCTACCACACACAGGGTTGGGGTAATGGGAAATTGTCACAGTTGCTGGGTTTACTGGACCGCTGACCCTTCCCCATCTCTTAGAGGACACCCCTCCACCCCACCACCACCCTTCAGGCCTCAAACGGTCACCTCTTTGCGGGAGGGTCACGTAAAGGGAATCTGGTTGCAGTCCCCCCAGTGTATCAACTAGGATTAGCTAAATCAGACCTGATTTATGTCCAAACTGCTTTTCTTTTCCCGGAGCACTGACAGGTGCAACCAGTGACCAGACAGCTCTCTCTAAACCAAGTATTATTTATTTAGGACAAAACAGATCTTAGCACAACAAACAGACAGCGCGTGTGTAGTTTACTAGGTGTCTACCCATCTTCCACACGGGATCCCTGGTAAGTCTGACGCCCCATCAACTCCTTGCTGAGCCTCTCTCTCTCTGCATCAACTTGTCCATGCCAAAGATAGTTGACAAAACTCTGGCCAGCCCCTGGCAACTGACCCTCGATTCCTGCGAAGGGTAACTGCTTATAACCCTTTGATCTGGTAATGCTCAGCATTGGCGAACACGAGGTAGGAGCCTTGAAGCTAATAGCTTCCCCCATTGTCTGTCAAGCCTGTGCCTGAGTATTCCTACCTGGGACCATTGTTCTCTGGCTTGTTCCAACTGAATAGATATAGTCATATATTGTGATAGTTTATTGAGAGAGACTGTATAACTTGTCTAAGCATTCCACTAGGTTGCCAGCAGTATTCTTAGACTACTACAAAGGCTCTCTCACAGAGTATAAAATTATATGAATATAAAAGGGTTGCTAATAAACCAACAACATGGAAGTGTTATTGCATTATTTCAAAGCCACTGCTTTCCACTCCGGCACGGGCTGCATTTCAACTGCTCCCAATTTATTCGCAGGTTTCGAGACGGGCTGCGAAGGCTTGGATTTTTAGCAATGCATCTGGAATGGACTGAGGCTCGGGTTCAGAGAGTACATAGCCCAGGTGGAGTGAGGACCGGGGCTCAGATATGAAGCTGCGCTCAGGAGAGATTTCGGCCTTCATTGGTGGATCTCACAGGATCCAGGGGTAGAGGTCTGCCGTCTTTTATTGTGAGATAAACAAGATGAGTCTCTTCTGCCGGTGAAAGAGACAAGCTGTCAAAGGACACAGCTCTGTGTAAGCTCGAAAGCTTGTCTCTTTTAGCACCAGAAGTTGATCCAATAAGAGAGATCACTTCACCCACCTTGTCTCTCTCTCATATCCTGGGACCAATTCAGCTACAACACTGCAAATATCTTTTATTATGTTTATTACATGACCTTCCGGGCCCTGATTCAGGAAGGCCCTTAAAGCCCGTCACAGCTTTTGAATGCATTAAAGTAGGTTCCTGAATCAGCACCTACATAACGATTCTGCTGACCTCATACATTTACAGCTCCTATTAATATCAATAGCCAAATTTCAAGTTAGGTAGCCTCATTCTTACTGCTTACATTTATTATTTGCTTGATGGTAGCGCTTAGAGACTTCGCCTGAGATCAAGGCCCCAGCGTGCTAGGTTCTGTGCGCACACAGAAGGATATAGTCCCTGCCCCAAGAGCGTACAATCTTTTTAGAATTATCCACATTTTGAAAGATAGGGAATTTCGGCGCACAGAGACACGCCCAGGGTCATACACAAAGAGCCAGTAATTGAACCTAGGTGTCCCGAGTGTCTGTCCAGTGCCTTAACCACAAGGCTTTTTATTCCTCTCCATTCCCTCTGCAGTTTCAATAACATTCTTCCTGTCCTGTCCTAATCAGTCGGCGTGCTTCTACATGCACTCTTCAACCATACTCCCCCTTGAAAAGTGGGGACACTTCACAGAGGGGGCAAAGCAATTCTTGCCTGTTTGGTGAGGTACTTCCGGTTAGCCTTTAGGCTGAGAGGTGCCACGAAGAAATGAAAGTCATTAGCATCCTTTCCCCTCCATTCTGACCCAAGGGGCATTCAGAAAAAAATGTTAAATTGTTTATTTCAGCTGATGGAACTGCGCTTTGGAGCAACCTGCAGAAATAAATTATAAACGATATAAAATTCTTCAGTCAAGCTGTGCGAGGGCTCGATAATGAGACTAATAATTGTACTCCGAGCTGAAATTCATTAGCAGAACACTCGTTTTTGTTACTGTGGGCACTGGCGACTGCTGATTTGAAACTCCGTGGTTCCCAAAGAAAGATTTCCAGAGATATTAAGTGACACAGGAATCGTTTGTCTGAGATGAATTTGCAATTCTAGCGAATGCTCCAAAACCCTATCGCGGGTAGGTGTGTGATTAGCTGATGAAGGGCATTATCTTTACAAGACCTCCCAACCAGCTGTGCTCAAGCATCTGCATAACACCTAATGGCCCTGATGCTGCTCATGGCCCCATTGTGCTCGGGCCTGTGGAATAAAGGGTATGTCTAAACACCTATGGCTTTCCCGTGCCTGCTGATTCGGGCTTGCTGGCTCAGGCCGGAAAGCTCTTCTGTTGAAATTATTTCAGCCAGCCTTGCAAGCAAACACATTAACTGTGCATCCGAATAAGGCAGGCAGTTGCTTGTACAATGTTTATTATGGTAATGTCTAGGAACCGGCCAAGAGAACAACATTATACAGTCACAAAAGTAGGAGATCAGCTTTCCCCAGAGAGCTTACTTCACTGCAGGCCTGCCTTTATTCAGGCTCAGACCCATAAAGCACAGTTCCGACTAGCCACTCTGCTACGCTGGTTACATGCTGATGTACTCCGTACAAGTTAAATGAGTTACACTGTCATAAAACCAGTAGATTGAAAATAAGGTCCTTTAATCCTGTAACAGGATCCTAGGTCCAAACACCCCCAAACTGGTGTGTTCCATAGCTGGATCCAAATCTGTCAGCTTGAGACCATTCTTACTAATATAAATGATCTGAGGGGGGTTTCAAAATTGTAACCAATTCAGTTACACCAGGGAGGAATTTGGTCCAGTGTTTGGTCGGGAAACTATTCTTTGTTTAAGTGATGTGCATGCCCATGTAGATTTATCTCCATTTCACTGACATAATTGTGTATTCCAGGAGATGATCCAAACGCAGACCCATTTATCCAAATCAGCCTGATTCTGACTTAGACAAGAACAACTGGACCCCTTCACAGCGCCTCATAAATCACAAGATGCATCAAGATGGCTGTTGGCCTTCTCTGAACTCCTTCCAATTCACCAGCATCTTCCTAGTAATGAGGTTCCCAGAACAAGATGCAGCTTCCCAGCAGCGGGAGCGAGGCTATTGCATCCCTGCATCAATCTGTGCTGCTCCTGCGTTTTAGAACCAGAGCGAAAGCGGCCGGAGGTCATCTGAAGGACTTTCACTGAGGTCAGTGGGCTTTGGATCGGGTCCTGGCAGCAGAACAGTGCATTGGCTTTTCTTTGCAGCCCTACCACATACTGAACTCATTTCCAATTTGCTCTCACTCCCAGTGATCTTCCTGGACCTTGGTTAATATTCCATGAGGTTCCATTGCAGTAACCCACAGGTTCCGTTCTGTACACGTAACCCACACACCTTCTGGGTGGGGTGTTCTGTCCCATCTAGTGACACCGGGACCACTTAAAGAGAGAGAGAAAATGAGTCTGCTCGACAGCCTTAGCTAACCACCAGTTGGCTTTTAGCTCATGGGGTAGCGGCTCATGCACTAAGCTCCAGAGATCCCGGGTTTGATCCCACCCGCTGACGCCCGGAGTCTGTCGGCATTACATACACACGGCAAGTTCAGTGCATGAAGGGGGACGGAGGATCTCTGAGAGCTTCAGATGCAACGACCTTGAGGCTTGCTTTCCCATTTGCAAAGGGTCAGTACCATGTTATTTCATTCTTCAGCACTGCCATTCATCACAGTTAAAGCACTTTAGAAATGGAAATCAAATGAAGCAGGAGGAACCGTGACCTTGTCAATATATAGCATTCTGCAGCAAGAAAGCCGCCGTGTGCCCTTGAAATAAAAACATTTTCCAGCATTGAATCAGTTTCCTTAAGAAGCAGCCAACCCATTGATAGAACCGTGACTTTAGAGCAAGTCCATGGAACAGTCAGGAGTTCTGATTCCCAGTCCCCTGCTTCCATCACTAGAACACACTCCCCTCGTGACATTGCAGTCTTGGTATTTTTGCTATTTAGACGATATTACAAAATGTTTTGAGGTCCTTGGCTCTGAAGTGCTAGAGAACTGAAGAGCATTATAAGTAGTAGTCCCTTAAAATGGGACAAGATAAAGACCTTATCCTTGGATATTTGTGGGCACTGTAACAAAGAAAAAGAGACCCTGACGCGTGTGTTATAGGATTGTCCAACAAATCAGACAGCTGCAGAAAGAGGGGGACACAAACGTTAAAATAGCGCCCAGCTTCAGCGGCCAAACCTCTGCCAAAAATGATATCCTAGGTTTTTTTTTTTACCTGCTGAGTTGGGTTTAACTCCACCGCCGTTCTGGTGGGCTGTAATGATCACCAGGCATTTTACAAAAATGGAAGAGGACGCTTATGCCCAGAACAGAGAAATGGTATTCACACTTGTCCGACCTATCGGCCAAAGAAAGAAACAGCTTATCTCCAGAGAGAGCAATTCTATTACTCTGAAGAAATTTGGACCCTATTTCTAGATACACTTGGATAAAAATGGAGATCTGGAATTCTTTGATCCATCTCAACATTCCCCCAACCCTCCTCTTTTTCCCTTTCTCCCAGTTCCCTCCTCTCCCTATTCATGTAGGTCTTTTATTTTATTACTTTTACGCTCCCCTCTTACGCCCCCTAATGTGTGTCTACACTATTGTCTGGTCTTGCAGCTTTGACAAGTTGTAAAATTGCATAATTCTATTGGCAAAACCACACAGTATTTGGAAACACAAAAAAGTCAGTCATTTATCTTTTTGTACTTCTCCTTATCGGTTTCTTCCTGAAACAAAAATAATCACAAAAAATAAGAAATAATGCTGTATTTTGGTTAAACATACCGATTGGCTTCAAATTGTAGTGCATTGGCTTGGTTCTGTGTGCAAGCTGGGAGCTTTTAAACCTTACTTTGTGTGACTTGGGGCTGAACTCTCTAGCTCATCATTTTCAGATGAAATAAAAATTTAACCATAAGCACCGAGTGCTCTCTGCACCGTACACGTGACTGGTTATTTTTACTTGCGACTGAAAAGTACCGAAGGGAATAGAAAAGGAAGAGAAGGCATAAAGACAGGCTAGGAAGCAACCGACACAGACTGGGTATCACAAGAATTTGGTATATGTTCCTGGAAGCCCCAAACAGTTTAGCACAAAGATAACCATGACCTATTGAGTGAGAAGAACATAGGGTCTGTCTACACAATACACTAAGCCAAGGCTCTGACTTAGGTTTGACCCAAGACTCACTTACGCTGACACTTAGTCTGACTTGGGTCAGCAAGCACAAAAGACCGAGGTTCTAGGACCCTGCTAAGGGGTGGGTCAGGGCTTAAATCCCACTGAAGCTCTGGTCCAAATGCTTTAATTTTGCAGTGTGGATGCAGCTCAAGCCACAAACCTGAGTGGGAAGATCTGCGTAGCGTAGTATGGATGCATTAGCATGGCTGTGAAACCCAGAGCCAGCAACTATAAACCCAATGCAGTTTGGACTTTCAAACATAGGCTTGGAAACACCGTCCACCAGCCCAGGTCTCACAGACACGGGTTTTCAATGCAGTGTAGACATACCCATAGAGACCGGCACAAGCCACAGAGTTTGGCTCTGGATTGATACCACCACCAAAAGTTCAGGGACATTAAGATACAATGATCTCTAATAATATAAGCCCGTTTCATGCCTTGATCTCATTACAAAAATATCATCCCCATCCTTTCTACAGATGGGGAAACTGAGGCAGAGAGAGGCTTAACTTGCCCAAGGTCACATAGCGAGTAAGTGGCAGAGCCAAGAATAGAATTGCGGTTTCTGAGTCCCACTCTAGTGCTCAGCCCATTAAGCCAAGCTACCTTCCCCAGTGGGCTGCTATTTAGGTTACTTGTGCTAAAACCGTCTCCCTTTAACTTAATCCTGTTTGCACAAGAAAAGAAGAGGCCTTCCTTTGAAAAGTCACTTTTGAGCAGTCTAAAGTGCGAGGCCTAGCAGTGGCCTTGCTATTTGCTATCGCTCCCCGGCAGTCGGTCCCCAGGGCGCACCGCTCTGACACGTTCGGATTGGAAATACTCATTCTCCGAGACTGGCAGTTTGATTTAGTGGGTGAATAATTGGATTTCTGGCCACGTCATCTCAAAAGCTTCAGTGAACCCGGGGGCGGGGGGGGGGGGCAACACAGCTCGCAAGGTCAGGAGCAGCATAACCTATTCCTAGCCAGCAGAAGCCATCTATCAGGCGGTTCAAAGCCCCTTTTTCTTTTGCATCAGAGTCTCAAACTGCATTCCTGCAGAGAAGCTGTCCAACGGGTCAGCGGGGTAGCATGAAAAAGGGTAAATCAACAAAGCGTGGGTGCGCGCGTTCCTGTAGTAGCCACTTTGGGGACCCACTGTGTCCACTGCAGTGATAAAGAAGTCATTACGAAAAAAAGCCTTATATTCCCTAAATGCTGCTTTGCATGGGGTCCTGTGTTAGGCCAGAGTTACGCCTTTTGTCCCAATTGCAGAGTGTCCCACTCGACATGAATAGGACACCAGATTAGATTCAAACGAGAGAGATCATTTATGCAATATTTAAACCAACCAACCAACCAACCAACACCCCCCCTTTCATGTAACAAGGCCCTGGGGAGGCCACCTTTTGGGATTGAACCCTGGAGCTCTGGATGTAAAGGCCAGAACCTCTACCGTTTGAGCTAAAAGACCAGCTCCATTTGTTCAGAGGCAGTAGCAGACTCAAACCTCTTTGTTCAAGATGGTTGAAGTTTTTCATTTACAAAAAATTGGGTCCTGAAAACCAAATTTAAATAGAAATTCCATTAAAGTTTTCAGAAGAAACAATGAGTTTCTTCTGAAGTTTTTCCAGGGAAATAGGCATACCGTTTCCCAATCAGTTCTACTCTTTAATTAGTCCAGACACTAGAAGGAGAGAAAGCCACACTTGGCCAGTGTGTTACATTTATGACCATGAATCTGCAGCAAGAATTTTTGTAACTCCATAAAGAAGTCTCAGACTTGGTTTTGTATTTGTACCGGGCCTTGGTGTAGGACTCTCAGGTGCTACCACAAAGAAATAAATACTCTATTTGGCCAAAAATATACAGCGATGAGAAACATTCCTAAAAGCCTTCCCTCACCACAGTGATGATTTGAGAACCAGAACAACATTCAGACGGATTCAAGATAAAATAATTCTTTGTCCACTGTTGCAAAGCTCAGGCTACGTATCTAGCTACCACCACCTCCTACCCCACAACAAGGACAAACAGGTCATAGTGCCAGCTATTCTCTCAAGATCTACTCTCCTTCAGCAGCATCCAGTCTCTCTGGTGGCAGATCCATCTTTAAGATGCAACCAGCACGGGAAGGAAATCAAAAAGAACTTAATCTGCAGTAAGCATGTTCAGGCCTTGACAGCTAAATTCATTTCCCTCTTCCCCTTTGTTCTTCTTCCTCCTTTCCATTATCATTCAAATTTGAATCCCTAGGTATGATCCCAGTCTATCCATTCTCCATGGTGACGGCTGCCTTAGATCAAGTTAAATTGAGCTGTGATGGATTTCCTAAAACCTCAGTCTGCAATGGAGATAGCCCCTTTGCAAGTCCGGTCTCCATTAATATACAGAGTAACTATAGCTACTGAAAAGCCTCTCTCTAGAGAACTTCTGCTAATGAAATATCGGTCATTATGGCTCAGACTTGTTCAGCAACAATTCAGATGAAAGCCTGGCGGTCTTCATTCTAATGGAAGACATGAGCCTCATGTTTGAGCTACCGAACTGCCAGCATAAAGCTACTTAATTACAGTTGTGTGGTGCCTTTCATGTCAAAGCACTCTACAAATGCACAATATAGGATTTGCTTTGTCCACCACTGGACAGCAGCCACCTCTGAGATGCACCTTGGCAACTGTTTTAACAGGGCACAGCAGTTTAGGAAAAGAAGTGAAGATTTAGCTGGTGTTGGTCCTGCTTTGAGCAGGGGATTGGACTAGATGATCTCCTGAGGTCTCTTCCAACCCTAATCTTCTATGATTCTATTATTCTAATCCTACAACCACTTGAATACGGAAGACGGTGTGGGGACTGAAGTCACTGGAGTTACTTCTGATCCACAACGGCGTAAGTGAAAAGAGGACAATTAGACTCAGGGTGGAAGAAGGGCATCTGCAAATGATATGGGAGCAGTTTTTCAGCATGGATAAAGTTCTCTGTTGCCTAGATTACAATAACAGAGATGAAAGTTACCCCAGATGGCACTAGACGGAGGTTTGTAATAAGAGACAGTAGACCTGTGTTTAGTCATTTAGGGCCCCATCCAGCCCCATTTGAAGTCAATGGAAAGACTTGCACTGAGTCAGGCCCTGAGTACACTCTAGTGGTTAGAGGGCAGTACTAGGAGACAAGATTCCTGGATCCCACTCCTTGCACTACCATTGCCTGTCCATAGAGAAGGAGGATAATAACCTACCTCCTCTGGATGGGGAGGATTTAATATTTCCAGAGCATTTTCACCCAAGAACCTCAGAAAGTGCTACAGAATTGCTGAGTAACTCTAAACTGCCCGGCATTTGGTTTCCTCAGATCTGTCATCTGCCCGGATCTCTTTCCTAAGGCTGCATTTTGATAGGTTTGCATCGGCTTCTAAAGCATGCAGTCTAGTCACTGTAATGCTGAAACATTACAAACAAATCCAAATAGCTGTGGAATACAATACCTCAAGTGCCGTGCATGAAATAATTTACCCTCACAATGCCCGCAGGAGGCAGGAAATCATCATTTGATTTCAGTAGAGACCCTTCAGCCTGAAATTTGAAGTACCACAGTGAAGCATCGAGCCTTGGACTACAGGAAGGGAAAGAAAGTCTGCCCGGTTTCATTTCCAAGCACTTCTTGCAGCTACTATGCTGCATGCATCATAAATCATTAAACAGCTGGCGTTCTTCCTGAACGAATCACTGCTTGAGCGTAACTTGAGAAATGGCAGAGAATGGAAAGCAGGAAGCTAAAAAAGGGGAACCGAATATGTATGGCTCAACTAACCTTGTTAGCCTGCTCTTCCTAGCCATTAACGCAGACTCAGAGGAATCATTTGCTGGGCTTCAAAACTGAATTTGTGATCTAATTCTGCTGCTGCTAATGCTGTGGGTTTTTTCTGGGTTTTTTTTTTTGGCAGTGCTAGATGATGATCTCATTGGTGGTGGCTTATAAAAAATTTAATTCCCTGCATTAGCAGCAAATACTCTGTAGCTTGTGGCAGGACTTGTGTTTCATGTATCGCAACTAGGATCCTTACGCTGTGCCGAAAAATATTTACACTCCTTTTTGCAGTGGATTATTTTCAAGCTTTTGATATTCTAGATTATAAATGAATGAGAGAGAGCGTTTACTTCAAGCAGTCTGCCATAAATTCTGACATGTAAATGCGTTTGCCATATGGATACTAAAGCAGTTAGTAAGCTTACTTACACAATACAATTCCTTTTCCAATCCAGCAGCTCTAAGGTAACATGGGTAGCGTGCACAAAACCACCTCAGTTAACATACATCCGTCGGGCCAGATGTATCTCACAAAGGCAGACATACAAGGGCCATGAATGGATGACTTGAGGATTCATGGTGAGTTGGCGCAAGGACTCTATTCCACATTCCATGTGTGACATCTGCCTTCTTGGCCAATATACCAGGTACGAAACCAGGGACTTCCAGAGCTAAAAGCACGAGCTGTTACAGAACAAAGCTGGGGCTGTAACAACTCCTATCCTCACAGTTACCCCGAACTATAACACACACATTCATCAGGGGGTTACACACGCCTAGTTCTTCCCACTTTGTGTTGCAAGCACTCCACACGCAGGCCTCCCATTGACTGCCATGGGAGTTGCACTGGCAGGATTGGACCCAACTGAACAAATCTAAAGTCTGCAGGCAGATACTGTATTCTACAATCGACTATTATTTCTATGACAGTAGCATCTGGAGGATCTGACTGCAATCAGGGGCCCATTGTGCGAGGTGCTGTAAAAATCACATAAATAAGAGACAGCTCCTGCCCCAAAAAGGTCACAGTCTAAACAGACAAGACAGACAGATGGGGGTGGGGGAGAATTAGCATAATATTTCCTCTAAGTGGGGAAACTGAGGCACAGAGATTAAATGACTTGCCCAAGATCACACAAGAAATCCCACTCCCGTGCCTTAACCCTAAGACCATCCTGCCTTGTCACCTACTTTCCAATCTTCTTACCAACCTAATCCCACTCAGCCTCTTTCTATGGCTTCAAACCCTAAGTAACATTTGCTTAACACTGGAACAGTATTTCCATTCACTTTTGCGGTGATCTGGTGATTTATGGTGTAATTATCTGCATGCCCCTATTTTATCACCTCTGTAATTGTTTCTGTCTTTCAGTGATATTTCTCCCTTCCCCACTCTTACACACACACACCCCCGAGCTTGCTGAGCAGGAATCCATTTTTTGTATTAAAAAATAAACAACAATCATAAATGGGATAAATATCAAAGCCCTCTCTTCTCTGCAAAGCAACCTGACCCTCACCACATTTCTGAAAGGTTATTGGCTGTGGGTGAAACAACTGCACCTAGCAGAGAAGAAGGATTTCCTCCACTGTAGGAATGACAAGGTGGGATTTGTTGGCCTGTGTGTTATACAGGAGGTCAGACGAGATGATCACAAATGTCCCTTCAGGCCTTAAGGATCTACGAGCCTCTCCCTGAACAGATGTCAATTTTCCAAAACTGCAACCAGCTTCTTTTCTTCAAAACAGTTCAAGAGAAAGTGCTTTTTGATTATTATTTTTGCAGCCGACTAAATACACATAGAAGTATCAGAAAGGTATTGACTTTAAGGGTCTGTCTCCACTGCTTTGTAAACTGAATCTGTGGAACCTGGGCTCGTGGACTTGGTGTTTCCAAGCCTGCGCTGGAGTGTCCACACTGCATTGTAAACCCGGGTTTATACTTGCTGGACCCGTGTCTCACAGCCGTGCTAATGCAGCCATCCTGAACGAGCCAGTCTTGACTAGGATCTGCAGCTTCAGCTGCATCCACACTGCAAAATAACAGGGGATGGACCAGAGTCAGAGCAGGACTTGGGTTCTGACCCATGCCCTTGCAGGGACCTAGGTCCTGAGTGCTTGCTGACCCGAATCAGGCAGATTTATGTGTGGATGGAAAGCAGGCTTGGTGGAAACCAGAGTCAGAGCCTGGGGTTAGAATGCAGTTTAGCCATACCCTAAGGAGTCAAAGGGACTGAATTAGAAATGACAAGGAGATCTTTTTTGGCCTGGTTTGGGGGGGTTAAGGATGGATTAGAGGGATTCTGAGCTGCGGGCAGCTATGTAACTGGACAAGGATGTCTGGGTGTTTTCTGGCTACTGCTTCTTTACACACAGAGGAATTTCCCTGCCATTTTGTGAAGCAGTTCAGTTCAGATGCAGGATGTTACAAACTGAATCACTGTATATATACACACTCTCTTTTATGGAAGCTTTATATTTGTTCTTCGTATTTTGGTTTCCTTAGCCTGAAAGCAAGTTATGGTAGCTAGACGAAGTGCTACATGACTATGTGAAAAAGACACTAACCCATCCGACCTCTCATTCCCATGAGTCAGAAAATAGCCCATAGAATCTAGAAATCTTGCCACTCAGCAAAAATCAGTTGTTTTATTTCATGAGTCGGGATCCTTCACTTTGGTTTAGCATCACCCAGATGTGACTCAAAGGACAATACAGTAGGACTAGAATAGAATAGTGACAGGATCCTGTTTTATGGACATTGCTAATGATTTCCTAGCATCCTGCTTCTGCATAAAGAGATTTACTGTAACAGTTAAGCCTTCTACCACACTTCCTTACAACCACTTTGCAAAGTTAATTTCAGAATGTATAACATCCTGGTAATCATTAACGCAAGCATCAGATCCGACAGGCCTACAGACAGGATTTCTCTTCCTAACGTTAATAAACCGTAGCCAGAGACAAAAGCAAAAAGCTAGTATTGTTTCACATAGGATAATTACAACCCTTTTAAGATCTCATTTTCAGGACTGGATCCCCCACTACGGTTAGTTTATTTTCCAGCAATTTCACCCACGTTAAACTCTTGAGCCTACCAGATTAGGTGGCCACTTATATCCACAAATCTTGCGGAGCTGCATTGGTGCCATTCACACATTCTCTTTTCCATTTTAGTTTGAAGTTTATTTCAGGAAGTGGGGTTGTAGTCGCAGGCTGGGAATTGCAAGAGAGCCTAAGGGAATTCCATGCTGAAATCCCATGGGATACAAGCTTTATCAAAAGTCCCAGTCTCAGTAAGGAACTGTCTATCCAGTGAGTCAACAGTGAACGAGTTCTCCAGCATGGTATCGTGGTTCGGTGTGCTACTGAAAGCAGCATGGCCTAGTGGACAGAGCACTGAGCTAGGACTCAGGAGACCCAGGTGCCATTCCCAGCTTTGGCACTGGCCTACTGGGGGACCTTGACCAAGTCACTTCACTGCTTCATGCCTCAGTTTCCCCAGCAGTAGAACACAAATCCTTTGTAACACATTTTTGGATGACCTGATGAAAAGTGTTAGGTAAATCCTCAGCAGCATCATTACTGAAAGAGACCGAAACCAAAGGTCCCCAGACCCACTTGTTTAGTCAAGGTCCCATAGCACCCTTTATAAAAAGCATCAAACTCTTAACCCCTCTTGCCCTCACCAAATCCCTCTTTCATCCTGCCCACCTAGAATTGAGGACAGGTCACTGATGCAGAGAGATCTGGATCCCTCGGTAAACTGGGCGCATAGCAAACAATGGGTGTTTGAACATGGCTAAAATGTAAATGCCTACTGCTAGGAACAAAGAACACAGGCCATGCTTACAGGATGGGGAACTCTATCCTGGGAAGTGGTGACTCTGAACATGAGCTCCCAGCATGACAAGAGCCAATGAGATCCTGGGATGAATGATCAGGGGAATCTCAAGTAGGAGCCGAGAGGTTATTTCACCTCTGTATTTGACATTGGTGTGGCCGCTGCTGGAATCCTGTGCCCAGTTCTGGTGCCCACAATTCAAGAAGGATCTTGACATATTACAGAGGGTTCAGAGAAGAGCCACAAGAAGGATTAGAAAACATCCGTTAGGATAGACTCAAAGAGCTCCAGCTATTTAGGTTTCAGAGTAGCAGCCGTGGTAGTCTGTATTCGCAAAAAGAAAAGGAGGACTTGTGGCACCTTAGAGACTAACAAGTTTATTTGAGCATAAGCTTTCATGAGCTACAGCTCACTTCAGGGTAATTAACCACTGGAACAAGTTACCAAGGTTCATGGTGGATTCTACATCACGGACAATATTTAAATCAAGATGGTATGTTGTTTTAAGAGAAGGGTAAGGGGTGACTTGATTACAGGCTATAAGCACCTACATTGGGAACAAATATTTCATAAGGGGCTCTTCAGTCTAGCACAGGAAGGTCTAACGTGATCCAACGGCTGGAAGTTGAAACTAGACAAATTCAGACAGGAACTAAGGTGTAAATTTTTAACAGGGAGGGTAATTAACCATTGGAACAAGTTACCAAGGGTCATGGTGGATTCTCCATCACGGATAATATTTAAATCAAGATGGGATGTTGTTCTAAGAGATCTGCTCGAGAAATGGTTTGGGGAAGGCCTCTGCTATACAGGAGTTCAGACTAGCTGACGACAGCGGTCCCTTCTGGCCTTGGAATTCCCCATGCAGTTTGCACGAGTGATGATTTGTATTCTTGACTTCCTGTTCTCAGCCGTTGCGTAACACTGCTGTGCATCACTGAAGAGCCACTCTACTCCACCCCAGAGCCAGCTGCATGCAGTGGAAGGTACCTGCCCCTGGAAATATCCCCTTCAGCACACTTAAAGCCCTGCTCTGGCACATACATAAAGCCCCCTGCAGCCATGCACAGCCCCACTGACTTCAGTGGGGTTGTGCCAAGCATAGGTCTGCCTGCATGGAGCACATGGGAGGGTCAGCTTTGGGCAGATGGGGGTGTCAATGATACATCTGTCTATGGGTGCTACATCAGTCATGCCCACCCCTGGTTTGCAGGAGGCAGGCAATAAAGGAGAGACTACACTACTTCTGATGCCAGGCAAGTGGTATGAGGGGTGGAGGTTGAGAAGAAGAGAGACAGAAGCAGAACACCCCTGATCTCACCCTTCCAGGAAGAGACCAGTAAATAAGCATAGATACCTGTATTTCCCTGGCCGTTTGCTCCTCTGCATTAGAGGACTGCTCTTCTTTGCATCTGGGTTTTCTAGCCTAGTTTCTATAGACCCAGACTCCGCAGCGTTACATCTCACTCACCAGCCAAACTGGATCCTTCTCTTCCCCAGGAGTTAAGCTCAGCTCCTTGACGACAGGATTACTGCAGACAGCCAGGGCCTGAGCAAAATGCAGCTGAGGCTAATCAGGTTGATAATCACAGATGACAATGTTGATCAGCCTCCCAAGTCATTACACCACTGCTCCTGCATAGCACCCAGCATTGCCTTAGCGGAGGGCATTTTCCCCGCTGCTTCCAAAGTCTCCAACTATGTTCCTAAATTGTCTCGCCCTCATTAAAACATTTAATCAAATCGAGTTTAGTGCACACAGTGTTGTTGATACGCAGAAAGGGCTTTAACCCCTGATTGTTTTAAGTGCAGGCCACTAATTAGAATTTTATATCTCAGCCGTAAAATAAATCACCAGCCAATTCAGTTATTTTCCTCCATTCCCATTGTATCCACTCCAGATAGCAAATGCTCTGCTAACAGAAGCTTTAGGTCCAGATCCTCAAAGGTATTCAGGCACCTAACTCCCATTAGAATCAATGGGGGTTAGGCACCTAAATACTCTTGAGAATCTGGCCCCTAGACTTTGAACCTACAAACACTTAAGCCCATAGGGAACTTTAATCATGTAAATAACCCTCATACACTCCACAGGACAGCAAAGTTATGCACATACTTAAGTGTTTGCAGGATCAGAGCCTTTGCCATCTGCACGGTGAGCTGGAGTTTATCCATGCACACAAAGAAAGACCTTACCTGACAAAAACAGCCCCACCTCATAATGCTGGGAGTAGTATCAGGACTTTTCATGGCTCCTTGAGATCTCAAGGGGTGCAGGCAACTGTAGAGACATCTCTGGGGAACCACGTTTTCACTCCCAGGGGAGAACAGCTGGAACAAAAGCTGTTCCTCTCCCCAGGGCTGCAGCTCTACTGAGAATTTTACAGAAATCTTCTACTAATGCAAGCCACAGTTGGGAGCATAGACAGGGCTTGGGCAGTGGAGCGGCACCTGCCCTACAGTGGTGGGGGAGGAATTCCCTAAACTTCTCTGAGGCAGATTCTCCCTCACCCTATACCTGGTGCAGCCATTCACCCCTGTGCAACGTGGATTGAAAACACTACCAGCCTGATCTGGTAACGCTTTGCACGGGTGTCAGTGACTGCACAAGCTGGAGAACAGCAAAGAATCAGGCCCCCAGCATAGACCAGGTCTAGGAGCAACTATAGACAAACCTAGAATTTAGGGGTCCTTCTGGCAAGCTCACAGGAAGAGAGACCCCTCCGAATGCAGCATTTCACTGCTAAGCGAGCTGATGATGGGCCAGATCCTCAGCTGATATACACCGGCTGTGCTCCATTGACTTTACATGAGGAGCTGCCCAATGGCTTTATTGGAAGGGAATTAGTAGAGTGGAATATGAGTGAAATGAGAACACAGCGGAATGAAAGAACCAGAGCCTCAAAGTCAAACTCCCCACTGGGAGTTACGCCTTGAAGTACCTTTGAGGATTTGAGCCAAAGTCCATTGAAATGCCGTGAAGCACCATGGGACATCACTACAAAGTAGCATTTCACTATGACCAAGTTATAAGCGGGCTCTGCTGTATTCCTAAAAGGTCCCTGGCTGTCAGGAGCCTAACTGCTTTTGTGCGTCTGGTCCTGTGTGTTTTAAGCCATCCGCAAAGCTTTGTTTGTCGGCTCTTGTACCAATTACCTCCTTGGGAAGAGCTGGCTTGCAGGGAGCCTTTGTGTGATTTCCCACCGCCTTTATTGGGCCGGGCTTTGTATACACATCGTTAGGGTTTTCAAGCTCTGCACCTTTCCAAAGAGGATATGGGGGAAACCCTGACTGAGTCGCTGCCTGTTTTCAGGCTTTACCAAAAGGCAGTGAAATGGCAGAAACAAAGCCCTTGGGAAACCAAAGCTTTGAGATCTGACGGTGCTGCTAGAAATGCAAAATGTTTGGGGCTTCCCATGGGGCCTAACAGCTTTAGGTACCCAATTCCGATTGACTTTCAATGTGTGCCTAACTCCACTGGTCTCCTTTGAAAATCCCAGACTTCATTGTTAGTTATTAAGTACTATTGTTAGTGTAGGTTTCAGAGCAGCAGCCGTGTGAGTCTGTATCCGCAAAAAGAACAGGAGGACTTGTGGCACCTTAGAGACTCACCAATTTATTTGAGCATAAGCTTTTGTGAGCTACAGCGGACTAATAAATTGGTTCGTCTCTAAGGTGCCACAAGTCCTCCTATTATTAGTGTAGTGCCGTCTAATTTAAATCAAATGCTTACCTATCACTTTCAAATAAACAGCTGTTCTTATCCTCCAGCACATGGTAGTGCTTATAATCTCGACAGCAATGTCTGAATAACACAATATCGGCAAATTTCATGAGCACAGAAGCTTTTTTTAAACTCACCGCCGTGGCCTTCCTTGTCATTAGGGTAAACAGCAGCTTTGTGTAACATTACCCGCTGCTAACTGCCTAGGGCTATCAAAACCAACCTGTATAAAGGGTAGAAATCATATCGCTTTTAATAGAAATGGTTTGGTACCTGAGGCTTTTAATCCAATAAAACAGAGGATGAAATTAATCAGTGGCCTCATTAACAGAAAGTTCCGCATCCTTTTTATTGAGTTCCACAGGAAACAATAAATACCCCCAAAGATAACTGCTACTGGAAATTGTTAATTTAACTGAATACTGGGAAATGATTCAATTGATCAGACTGGGCAATGTACCATAAAGAGCATTAACTCTTTAGAAATACACACTAAGAAATCCTTATGACTTTTTTTTTCCATGTTCAGATGATATTAGCAATAACCTCCTGGGGATTAACGAGCCACTGGCTTGCTCTGTTAGTTCCTAGAAAGTGCCCGGTGCCTGATTGTTATTGGAAGTAAACTCTTGAAGGGATTTTTTTATTCACGTAGCCTGTGTTTTTAATCCAATACAGTTAATAGTCACTTATACTAATAAAGAGGTCAAGCAAAGGCTATTGCCGTTATTCATATCTAGGATGCGTCTAGACAAAGAGTTTGCGTGACCAGCAGCGGTAAATGATGGAGTAGAGGTTTTATGGGGAGAGGAATACAGTAGGATCAGATATACTGAAATCCCATTCACAGGGAACCACAGTGCAATGCATAAAGTGCCATTCAAGCAATAGCCAAACGTCCGCCAAGAGTCTTTTTCACCTGACGAGCTCAAAGCACTTTCCCAAGATGGGCAAAACAATAACATCATTATTCCCATTTCTACAAGTGGGGGAAATGACACACAAAGTGGGCCTTTTAGCAGTCCTGGAAGAAGAGCGGACAGCAGAGAGGTAACGGTGGCAAATTTAATAGAGGGCCTACGCCCTTGGCTTTGTATCCTGAGACCCGGCACTGAGGCTTAGGGTTCTAAGTAATACTCGGCCTGAGTAAAGCTTGGGCTACACACGCAGTTTTTGTACAGGTACAACTATAGAACGGGGAATAGAAGCCAGGTCTTGTGAGTTGCAGTGCTTTATCTCCTAGGCAACACTGCCTCCCAAATAGCACTAGGACCATTTTCACCAGCTGAGGATCTGCCCCTGGAAGTCTTCCCATTAACTCAAAATTAGATGTGCCTCCAAGCATTAAACTTCCAGAGGGGTTGGATCCAGCCACTGGAGATTTCAGAGGAGGCAGGCAGAGGATATTTACCAGGCCTTTCAACCTAGGAGCTCGCTGCTGGGTGCCGAGGCAGTTCTATGTGTTCATAACTTCATTATGCGATCAGCAGCTCTATTTTAAAGAACAAAGTGGCACAAGCAGCTAGGGAAAGGCAGCCCCGGGGGAGCTAGAAGTTTTCAGAACCTCTCAACTTATTTTGGGGGGTTAAAATAACTAGTTTGAATTCATGAATCTTTTTTTCCCCTGACCCTCTGTGATTTAAAATTATACGTCTCCCCCACTCCAACCCCCGCGTGATTCAATTAAAAACAAGAGCAAAACATGCTCTTCTTACTACACTGCAGCCTGTAATCCGTATTATGGAGAAGAGAGCCCCCCAAAAGCTTGGCTAGCACAAGTGAGTGCCCTGTGTTACAATATAGAGATTGTGTTCATTCTGCTGTTTGAATGCTGTTCCCTCCCACCCCAACTCCTTTGTCACAATCGGTGCCTAGGGGTGAAACTCACCCCTTTGCAAAGAATCTGTCCAATTCTGAAGGCTTAACCGGTGCATAGGCCTTGCACTTGCTGCCGAAATGTACCCCCAACCCAGACATTCTGCAATGGGCTTAAATACAGAGCCGGATATTGAGCTGGTGTAAATCAGTGGGCTTCCACTGCCTGCAGCAGAGTTATGCCGATCTACATCGGCTGAAGATCTGGCCCAGTATTTCCAAATGGGAAAAGAAACTGACAAAAACAAAGCCAACAACCAAATCATGGTCCCTGGACTAGAGTACGGCACATGTGTTAAACCAATGAGTCTTAGAAATACAGGACCAGATCCTCATCTGGGGGAAATCCTCGTAGCTTCACAGACATTGATGGAGATACATGCTGAGGATCGGGCCTAGGATGCCATGCAGATGAGTTTACAAGCCGCAAATAACATTTTTGTTCAGACACCAACACACTGTTTATTGGGGGTTCGATTTTCTATTCATTTAACTGCCAAATAAACAAAGAATATTTTAATGGAAAAAGAGGAAAGTCACATTCAAATGATCTGAAAGGTAGCTTCATGCAAAAGGATACCTCGATCCAAAATGTCATATCTATTAAAGAACACTTGCAATAACCACTGTCTTATGATCAGTCTACATTCCACTACACATACATACTCTAGATTAGGCCAGGCATCTGCATTCAGTAACGGTCTAAAGCTGACGTGGTCAAATCATTCACAAAAGAACGGTGTGAAATATTTTTTTCTCTTTTTCTGTTCTGAAACGCAACACTTCGACCGATCTCCAGTTGATTGAAAAATGGGGAGAAAGTTTCTCCCCAATTTTTTTCCCCTTCAAAGGTCAAATTCTGAAACTGTCAAAGTTTTGAAATTCGGAAGCATTATGACCAGCTCTAGATTAAAGTTTTAAGCCTACCTCAAGCCGAACTCTAGTGTTCCCAGCGATCAATTGCGGTCTCCCCTACATTCAGAATATCAGGGTTGGAAGGGACCTCAGGAGGTCATCTAGTCCAACCCCCTGCTCAAAGCAGGGCCAATCCCCAATTTTTGCTCCAGATCCCTAAATGGCCCCCTCAAAGATTGAGCTCACAACCCTGGGTTTAGCAGGCCAATACTCAAACCACTGAGCTATCCCTCCCCCCAATATCAAGCTAGTTCTTTCTACAGAACATTCACTTTATGATACAATTCTTTTCTGCCCCCTGGGTACATTCGTGGGTTGGAAGAGAGACAGACAAATAACACCCGGATGTGAACTGAAAGATATCAGACTGTGTTTACAGACCGTCTCTCTGCATCATAATTACAGCACCTGAATTTCCGCGACATCTTCATTGTTTCAGATGTTACACGTCTTCAGATGGCTGTTCCCAGAAAATATTACTGATGCAATCTGCCCTACGCTCCCGAAATCCTGCTTTCTTAAAGAAGAGCTATAAATCCACTATTAATCAAGAAGGGCTAAATTTGCAAATTCCAAAATCCTGGCCGGATTGGCAGAAAAGCTCACCATCAAACATGCCAAGTGTGCTCTTGTGAAAATCTGTCTTAAAGGGCCAGATTCTTAATACCCCCCCCCCTTTTTTTTTTTTTAAACACTGATACCCTTGCTAGTACCCCAATGAGACCACTTATGGAGTAAGGTGCTATTCAGTGAGAGTCAATGAATCTGGCCCTAAAGCAGAGCTATTCTCTCTCCTCTTGTCATGCATGGCCTTATTGACACTAGAAAGGGTTTGCTGGTATAGCTAAGACGACCCAGAAAAGGCAGAACAAGGTGTAAGAGGTGTAGAGTGAGGGTTCCCAAACTTTTTGCTGGCATCACCCCATTTTAATGAATTGTTTCCTCCCAGAACCCCAGACAGCCTGGAGGATGCCATTTTGAAGAGCCATATAGCATCCTCTGCACAGCGTGACCTCATCCATACAGTGCATGTGAGGGCTCACTGTGCGGAGGAAGCCATTTTGTAGAGCAAAATGGCGCCCTCCGGGCATCGTGACCTTGTACGCACCATATGTGCGAGGTCACGCTGTGCAGCGTAAAAGGGTGTCCTCTGAACACTAGGGATCGCCATCTGCTGATGTCCCGTCCCTATTCAGGGTGGTACCTGCAATTTGGGAAACGCTGCTCTAGCTATTGCTGAATAATAGGTGTGTCTAGGGGCCTTTCAACAAACCATTTACACCCACTTGGTTTCCATAGGGTATTTACTGGCTTTGGCTCCCAACCCTTTCAGGCAACTGGACCAAGTTTGCCAGGCTTTGGGCCAATAAAATGGTCCCCTGGAATCTATGGGAGTTTTAATATTTACTTCAACAGGGACCAAGGTTTGGCCCTGCGCGTCTAGCTGCACCAGCCAACCTCCCATTCACCTGAGCCTACTCTATAAACTGCAACGGAGAGAATGGGGGTTGGAGCAGCTAACGGTGCACTGCAGAGTGTGGGAGCGAGGGGTCAGGGCTCTGACGCCCTGGACACTTATGTAGGGGCCCAATTCTGACCCCGCTGAAGTCACTGGAATGTTTTACCACCATGTGCAGTGTGAAGGGGATGAGGACCTGGAAGTCTAACCTGGAGAGGGCAGGGGACGCACATACATACCTTTGTTCTACAAGCATTATTATAGTAGCACCAAAGATTCCAACGGAGATCGAGGCCCCATTGTGCTAGGCGCTGTACAAACACATAGCCAGAGACAGTCCCTGCCCAGAGAAGCTTACAATCTACATAGACACGGTGAGAGAGGAAACTGAGGCACGGGGAGGTGAAGTGACTTGCCCAAGGTCACCCAGCAGGCCAGTGGCAGAGCTGGGACTAGAACCCAGGTCTCTGAGTCCCAGTCCGGAGCTCTAGCCACTGGACAAGGCTGCCGCTCAGTGTTACTGTAATTGGCTACATTAGGACACAACATAATCTCTCGCCTGTGAGGGACTCCTTTTCCCCTTGGGGAGACGCATAGTGATTTCACTCCAGTTTAGTTCTTGGCTGGGGCGGCTTCGACCTTCTCTTCTCCGGGCTGATCTTCCTCAGCGGGCTTTGGCTCCTCTGAAAGTCTGGGATCCTTGATGCTTTCCTGCAGGTCTCGCTTCTCCTCCCTCCTGACGGTGACCGTGCTGGTGGAGAAGGCTTTTGCGCCGGAGAAGGGGCTAGACGAGAATGTGTAGCCAAGGCCGAAGGTGTTCCCGCTGCTGACGGTGCTTAGCCGCGTTTCCTCCCCTTCCAGTAATTTCCTGGGGGTGGGAAGAGGGAAACACCAAGAAAGGTGCAATGAAGCTGCTGCTGGAGATTTTAGATCCCTGCCTTCGCCTTTCTAAAATATCCTCCCCAGATCAGTTTTCATTGAGCTGTGGCAACAAGAACTCCCCCCTCACCCCGCCCCGCCCCCCATGGGAAAGCGGCCAAGGCATCAATCAGCACATTGCCCCCAGGAAGGAACAGCCTTTACCGCAGGCTCAGCATTTTGCTACACACTATCGACAGAAGGCTACTGAGACCCTAAGAGCTACTTCACGGGCACACTCCATACACCACTGTTAGACTATCCAGCCAAACCGTGTCTTGGAAGGAATCAGATAAAAACTGGTGACACGCTGGTCACGAATATCATCGCGGGGTGCGTGTCCAGGTCGCGTAGATAGCGTTACAGATGTGTGCTGGAAATATGTTCCTAAATAGGCTTTTGGAGGCAGCCTGCCCTTGACAAAGGAATGCTGTCTTGGCTGTTTGTTTGCCTACATCCCCAATGCATATTGAGCAAGGTGAGGCCAGAGACAATGGAAAGACATTTACATCAAAGGGAAAACAAGTGATTAAGCCAAGCAGAGAAACAGATTGATCAGAGGAGGAAGGAGACAGCCTGGCATCTGCACAAGCAGGAGCGGAGAAAAACTTTACATGGAGATACACTTCAAAGGTTCACGGGACTATAAAAAGAAAGGGAAAGAACCCTTAGTTATCCATCACTTGGGGACGTATGGTACAGCACCCTCTGAGCCTGTGAATGGTAGAGCCCTGCTGATAATTTGCTGCACGCAAGGAACTGTTTTCTGCAAAGATGTAGCTTGCTAGAATTAAATTTTAGGCACTAGAAAGCATGTTATTTTTGTATTGTTTAATCCTTTTTTCTCTTTATTCTTGCCTTATATCACTTAAATCTGTGCTCTTTATTAAACTTATTCTTGTTTTATACAAAACCACCTCAGCCCTGTTATATTGATGTGTTAGTCCTCAGCCAAACAGGCTGGTGTGTGCTCTGTCTCTTCGGAGGCAGCAAACTTCATAATTTCTAAGCATGGCCGGAGAGAAGGACTGGATGCTGCGGGGAGATGTCTCTGCGGAACTCGGGACCTGGGCTTCACGGATTCTTACCTGCAGGGCCAGATTTGGACTGGCAGAGTCTGGAGGAGCTCGTTAGCAAGGCACACACTGGAGCATCAGGGAGCTGATGCCCAGTTTAGCAGCCACAAAGCTCTCACTTGTCGAGGCAGAAGGGTAAGAGAGGCTTAGGGTTCTGTATTCCCTGACGAGAGTGTGATGCACGACTCAGATGCCATGGAGACGAGTGTCCAGGCAACATGGTGATGACAGGGATATACGTCAGGGATCTTCGAAGGTGAATAAGGGAGCTGGATACCATATTCCTGTTTAAAATGGAATACGAGCACCTAACTCCCTTCGGTCATTTGAAACTCCCAGCTTGAAGACCTAGACAGACGGCATTTTGATCTAGGTTTCCTAATACATATTACTGTGGATTCCTTTTTGGATGTTTTTTTAAAGGATCTGCTCTAGGAATTATTTTTGGGGACATTCTCTGCCCTGTGTTATGCAGGAGGTCAGACTAACAGATTCTAAGGCCAGAAGGGACCATTATGATCATCTAATCTCTAGAAACTTTAAAATGTGTATGTGTATGAGGAGGATAGGAGTAAATAGGAGTAATGGGGGGGGGGGCGCGCGCGCGACTTTTGACCAGTTCTAACCCTGAGCCAAACCTGGGGATCTGATGCAATAAATCTGTTTTTTCTCATTACAGAACTGCGCAGCTGGATTGCTACACAATATTACAGAACATCCAGGGGTACAATGTTTCCGGGTATTTGTTTCTCTCTACGCAAACGGAGAGGTGTGACCGCCAGCATCAAACATCCCCAAAGCCACCGGGGAAGGCGGCCTCTTGGTATTGTTTTACCTGTATGCAGCTATTTCAATATCCAGGGCCATTTTCACGTTCAGCAGGTCTTGGTACTCTCGGAGGTGGCGAGCCATCTCTCCCTTGGTCGTCCTTAGAGCATTTTCAAGCTGGTTAATAGTCTCCTGCAGAACAAAAAGTGGAAGGGAGAACATTTTGATCATGTCAATAGTTCCCTCTCATTTGCTTTTAGTGCCCCTCCTTCCAGATGTGTTGTTCAAACTGATCTCAGCAGGAGAAATCAGTGTGGTCCAGTGGATTAGAGTGCTGGACTGGGACTCAGACTGGACTGGGTTTCTATTCCTGGCTATGCCACTGACTTGCTGATTGAGCAGAGCAAGTCATTTCACCTCTCTTTCCCCTCCCACCTCTGCCTTGTTTATTTCAACTGCAGTCTCCTCAGGGCAGGGATTGTCTTATTATGTGTTTATACAGTGCATGTCCCAAATCTCAGTAGCGATCCTATACATTTACTAATACGAACAAACATTCGTTTGGCTGGTCCCTTCCCCAGCACATCAGACATCTGCTGTTCTAACAAATGAGCTTTGTACCTCACCAAAGGAGTTCATGTGACTATTATTTTGTCTAATAGTCAAATCAGGAGACTAGAAGCCTGGACTCCTGGGTTCGATTGTTAGCTCACAGCCTGATTTTGGGCAAGTCGCTTAGATCTACAGTTTCAAACAAGTCCAATAATTTGGGAGGTGCAACTGGAATTTGAGGAGGCCAGCACCTCTGGGAATCAGCCCCGCAGTGGACACCCAAAAAACAGAGGCCCCCAAAGATCAATGAATGCTTTGCGCCTCAGTTTCCCAAGCTGAGATGTGGGGCTAATAATATTTACAATCTACCTCACCAGGGGCTGGAGGGCAGGGTAGCGAATGAATGTTTTCGAAGTGTTTGAAGATCACAGGCGGGAGATATTATAGAAATGCTACTAACATAATCTCTCCCCCTACCATTCAGTGCAAGGTTTGCTAAGTACATCCCATCTCTGTGTAAGGACGGTCTTCTTCCCAGTGCAAACACACCCAAAAGCGTGGCCTGCACAAGCTATCAGGAAAGACAAAACCCCAGGATAATCTTTGCTAGATGCATATCTGGCATTTTGCCACTTGAGTCTCTGATGCGTAGGGCTGTGAGTGAGCTCTTGAGTTGGAAACAAATAAGAAGCCAGTGTCTTTTGGCAAGTGTCAGCTACCTGCAGATTATGGATCTCCCCACTGCTCCTCTCCTCCGCTTCCTGCAGCTGCCTCTCCAGGGACTCGTTGGCATTCCGCAGTGCCTCGATCTCGATGTTGCGGGCCTGCAGCTGGCGCCGGTACTCCGTGATCTCCTCCTTGGCCTGGCGGATGCTGTCACTGCTGCGAGCCGCCTCCTCGGTGAAGTTGGCAAATTTGGATTTGTACCACTCTTCGGCGGACTGCTGGTTCCGGGCGGAAAGGACCTCGTACTGCATGCGGATCTCCTTCAAGGCGGCCGTGAGGTCAGGCTTGCTCACGTCCACCTCCACAGAGACCTGGAGAGGGCACAGAAGGAAGGGACCCCACCCCACACACATACAGCATGAAATTTGGGGAAACGGATAGGAATACAGACACTGAAGCTGCTCGGGGCTGTTCCCTGCCATCCTAGGTTGCACGCCCTGAATGAAGGCTCAGATCCTTCCCCTTGTCCCCCATGCAGAGTCGGAGAGCTCAGGACACAATGGAACAGCTGTGTTTCCTCTGCATGGAGCAAGCTGGAGGATGAAGGGCTCCCATATGGAGGGCCACACCTCTTGTGAGCGGTGGAGCCCAGCACCATGCGGTCCCAATACAGAGGCTCTTTGAATTAAGGAAAAGGTAGAAATGAAGTCAGGGGATTTAGTGCTACACAGCTCTTCTCTCCACAGGCATGCACGGTCCTGGAGCTCATCTGCCATCACGGGAAGTCCTGAGGGCAGGGGGAGATGTTGCTTGCCCTTGTGGGGTTTCCTCAGCAGCTAGCCAAATTATTCAGATACTTGGGGCAGGAATAAGCCCTAACGAAATGGATTGGTGGACAGGAAGCGGGCAGTCACTGGTGCATGACAGAATATCACATAGCCGGGGAAACATTGCAGAACCCTCACCTCCACATGTGCGTGACATGGCATAGCTATAAAATACAAAATTATATGGGATCAGATCCTTAGCTCGTGTAAATCTGCATAGCTCCTCTGAAGTCAGTGGAGCGATGTCAATTTATACCAGCTCATCATCTGCCGTGCCCCGTGCCTATATAGCCATACACGGTGAGTAAATATGTATGCAGAAAGACCAGAGAGGCAAAAGACACATAGATGGACAGGTATAGCTAGATAGCTGCATTGACAGACATTCTCTCTTGTGCGTAGATAGAGAAAGAAAGGGTGTGTATGGAGGGAGGTAGATAGGTTGGTAGAGATCGATATTGACCAATATCTCAGAGCAAACAGAGCAAATTAACCTGGGTTCAGAGAAATGCATCAGAGGAGCAAAGACTGACAGGTACAGCATTTATTTTAGACATACAAGTTGTGCAGGATCGGTTAGCAAAATAGTTTATATTAAAGTTCTTTTTCGATCCTTCACACAGCTCTGCTAAGTGCTGTCGTATTGCTACCATACCACCATCCAAGAGTGAAAGGACTCATTTATTTAAATTGTCCAGTGTTTCCGCATAATTCTGTATAGTGCTGGCCTTCGGTCAGTGTTCAATCTGAATCTAAAGGAGCAAATGTAACTGGTTTATTGCTCCCCTATTTGATGGAGAAAAATGACAGAACTGTGGGCAAACAGGATGCATTGCTTTCTCAGTCCAGCCCCCAGGGCCTGCTGCATTTTCTGTAGCTCTGCAGATTACAGATTTTACCCACTGAAAGAGTTTTCCACAACCCCCAGGGCCGTATGCTGCAAAGTATTAGGAAAGCCAGAAAGTTATTGGTCTGTCAGTGACTTTTCATACAGATGGTGGATTATGGCCATGATATAGGAGCTCATTTTAGGGTTTGCTCATCAGATGCCTGCACATATTATAATACAGCCAGTGAAGTTCCTCACTGAGGAACATGGACCGCAGAATATGGAATAAGCAAGTGCAACTCTCGCAATGGATTTAGTCCTATGTATGAAGGTAAGTTATGTATTAGAAATGAATGGCATTCCGGAAGTGGAGTTTAACCGTGCAAACAAAGGACATTGTAGCAAATCTGCAAAACGAATGGCATTTGCCAGTATCATTAATACCCCATTACACGGGGGGGGGGGGGGGGGGTCACAAGTGAAATCAAACCTCTAATTGCAAATGTATGGGAAAGTCCCCCTTTAAATGAAATCGGCTTCAGCTCCTTGTCTAGGAGAAGTTCAAATATTCATGTATTCAGGAATGTACTGGGTCAAAGTCAGCTGTAGTGTAAGCAGATGCAACTCCAAGGCTGAAGTGGCCTCATTATGCTGGCTTGATCCTGTAATGTGCAGAGCCCCCTGGCTCCAATCTAGCAAAGCACTAAAACATATATATTTACTGCAAGTAGCATAGTTAAGGAGGGACTGAACGCCGCTGTCCGAGGAACAAGCAAGAAAGAACAAAGTGGAAGAAGATTCATATTTCTAGGTTTTAACGCACTCTGAGAATACAGCACAACCTTGATTATTGCAGCCATAGTCAAATTTCCCTGTTATATCCAGGGTTGTACCCTTCTCTGCCCCGCCCCCCCCAAAATCTATTTGTGGTATTATCACAATTATATCTACGTGCCCCAATGGGTTAAGTACTGTACATACAAAGATTGAGACATTCCCTACCCACCCCTGACAGTTTATGATCTAGAGAGACAAAGAATGGGAGAGTACTGTCCTGATATTACAGACAGGAAACTAAGGCAGGGTCAGACTAAGCGACTTGCCAAAGTCTCCCAAGAAATCTGTAGCAGAGCTCATCTCAAATCCCAGTCCAGCGCTGTAGCCATAAAACCAAACTTTCCTCTGCATAAATTAAATGAAAATTCCCCTTCATTAGCCAAAGCTTTGGTCATCGGAATGTATTCTGCGTCCCTCATGACATCTCAGGGAAAATCCATGGTGGGTGGGTGAGGTCCCAGAGTACTGGGCAAACATAGGATCTGTTTTTAAGAATGGCAACAAAGAGCACCCTGGAAATTATAGGCCAGTCAGCCTAACTTTAATCCCTGGAAAGATACCAGAACAAATTATTGAACAATCAATTTGTGAGCACCTAGAGGATAATAGGATTATAAGGACTAACCAGCATAGATTTGTCAAGAACAAATCATGCCAAACCAACCTAATTTCCTTCTCTGACAGGGTTACTGGCCCAGCAGATGGGGGGAAGGAGTAGATGGGATATATCTTTATTTTAGTAAGGCTTTTGACACTGTCCCACATCACATTCTCATAAGCAAACTAGCAAAATGTAGTCTAGCTGGAATTACTAGAAGGTGGGTGCACAACTGATTGAAAGACCATACTCAAAGAATTGTTATCAATGGTTCACTGTCCAACTGGGAAGGTGTATCCAGTGGGGTCCCACAGGGGTCAGTCCCGGGTCTGAAACTATTTAATATTTTTATTAATGATTTGCATAATGGAGTGGAAAGCGTGCTTATAAAATGTGCAGATGACACCAGGCTGGGAGCGGTTGCAAACACTTTGGAGGACAGGATTAGAATTCAAAGTGACCTTGACAAACTGGAGAATTGGTCTGAAATCAACAAGATGAAATTCAGGGAAGAAAAGTGTAAAGAACCACACTGAGGAAGGAAAAATCAAATGCACAGCTACAAGATGGGGAATAACTGGTTGATGGCAGTACTGCTGGAAAGGGTATGGGGGTTGTAGTGGACCACAAATTGAACATGAGACAATGGTGTGATGCAGTTAACAGGAGGTAACTGTTCTGTTTTACTCGGCACTGGTGAGGCCCTAGCTGGAGCAGTGTGTCAAATTCTGGGTGCTACACTTTTGGAAAGATGCGGATAAGTTGGAGAGACCCCAGAGGAGAGCAACAAAAGTTTAGAAAACCTGATCTACGAGGAAAGGTTAAAAAACCTGGGCAAGTTTAGTCTTCAGAAAAGAAGACTGAGGGGGGACCTGATAACAGTCTTCAAATACGGTCAGAGGTGTTATAAAGAAGATGGTGATCAATTATTCTCCATGTGCAAGGCAGGACAAGACACAATGGGCTTAATCTGCAGCAACTCTAAGGCCACGTCTACACTATCCGCCAGATCTGCGGGTAGTGATCCATCTAGCGGGGATCGATTTATCGCATCTAGTGTAGACGCGACAAATCGATCCCCGATCGCTCTGCCGTCGACTCCGGAACTCCACCACGGCGCGAGGCAGAAGCGGAGTCGACGGGGGAGCGGCGGCCGTCGATCCCGCCCCGCGAGGACGCGAAGTAAGTGATTCTAAGTCGATCTAAGATACGTGCATTCTCGTAGCTGAAGTTGCGTATCTTAGATCCATCCCCCCCTTAGTGTAGGCCAGGCTTAAGGGTCGTAAGCTCTGGAAGAGGCTTCCAAAGGAGCTTGTGGAGTCCCCATTGTAAAACCTCCAATGGACAGGCTGGACAAACACCTCTCGGGGACAGTCTACGTTTACTTGGTTCTGCCTCAGCACAGGGGGCCGGACTTGATGACCTCTCAACTCCCTCCCTGCCCTATGTTTCTATGATTCCAGCTGGATAATCAAGGCTGCATTACAATACCTCGGCACCAGCTATTGATTTCAGTGCTCAGGAGAGCCATCCGTTTCCATCAATAATGCAACTGCAGCTCTAAAGCCGCTTCACTAAGCTGCTCCGGGTTTGTCCTTATGGATCTGGTGTTTTAATACCTTTACATGCAGTTTAACATTTGTCCGACAACACCCTGCAAAAGTGGACATTAACGAAACCTACATAGAATCATAGAATATCAGGGTTGGAAGGGACCCCAGAAGGTCATCTAGTCCAACCCCCTGCTCGAACCCCCTCCCAGTTAAATCATGACAAAAGAGTTGTCACTGAGCTGCCCATTAAACTTCCATATAACAAGCTCATTAGGATAACCGCTATTCTCGTGTGCATCCAGAGAATGAACGTGGGTTAGCGACATTTTGCATTACGCAGGCTTCATTCTTTCCTCCCAACACGTACGGAAACAGTCCCACGACTTCACTTGAAACGCAGACTGATGAATGAAGCCAGGACCGAGCTTTCCTTCTTTTCTAAGCTTCGGTCCTTTCATTCCACTAGCACATGGCGCAGGCACAAAGATGGGCATTGTGTGTGCTCTGCAGGGTGGGCGCGAGGTACCTATTGTACCCATGGCACTGCAGCACAGGATGCTATGTTCCCAGCAGGGCTTAGCAATAATGTAATCAAGCTACAGTTTGCTATGGTATTCAAAGAACTGAATCACACTTCCAACAGTCTAATGTGAGACAATCCAATACTCAACACAAAGGAGATCCGGGGCTGATTTAACCTTCCAGGCGATCTTATGCCAAATACAATGTAATCAGAAAAGCAGAAGATGTAAGTACCCTATTACCCATTCAGTATAGGGAAGGAGGACTGCGGTCATGCCGGCACACAGTGCCTTTGCATCCTGTAGCTATCCAACACCATGAGGTGAGCCAGTCAAATGTCTACCTTAACAAAGATAACCTTCCAATGACCGACCGACTGCAATAGCTTTGTGCCCAGTGCAAAGGATCTAGAATCGATCCATTCAGCATATATAAGAGGAAGAGAATAGGGGGAGTGTATGTAACAGTCCTATATGCTCAGCCTATGGAAGTATAAAATTATGGGGTGGGGGTGAGGGCAGTGGTGTGATGCACAGCATAGAGGAGGAGGGCAGTATTGTGCGTGTATGCCACACCCTATCCATCTAGCACACACAGAAGCGAAGAAATCGGAGCGTATAACACACCTCATCCAGTACACAGGAGGGGTGCGTGTGTGTGTATAGCACAGACTTTATCCAGCACAGAGAAGGAGGGGTGCGTGTGTGTAGCACACACTCTGTCCAGCACACAGGAGGTTTGCGTGTGTGTGTAGCCCTCCTTAGGGGGTGATGGATATTGGGGGTGAGCGAAGGCACGCCCTATCCACATGGCATGCAGAGGGCAGAAGGGCGCTGGGCACCTGGGGATGCAGGCGGTGGAAGGGGGTATGGGGTGGTTGAATCCTGGAGGTGAACACCGAGCCCTTGGGGGTATGTGCCACCCTGGGGAGGCTGCTGTTTGGCATCCTGCGGGAAGGGGAGCACTGGGAAGGCGGGATACAGAAAGGGGAGTGCTGCGCTGGGCAGGGATGGGGGGGGACAACAGTGCTGGTCTGTGGGGGGATACAGAACAGGGAGTGCTGCGCTGGGCAGGGATGGGGGGGACAGCAGTGCTGGTCTGTGGGGGGATACAGAACAGGGAGTGCTGCGCTGGTCAGGGATGGGGGGGGACAGCAGTGCTGGTCTGTGGGGGGATACAGAACAGGGAGTGCTGCGCTGGGCAGGGACGGGGGGGGGAAGACCGCAGTGCAGCAGCGTTGGTCTGTGGGGGATACAGAACAGGGGGCTGGGCAGGAACAGAGGGGAGGGGAGAGGAAAAGAGCAGGGCTGGGCAGGGGGAGGGAGGAGGGGAGAGGAGCGCAGGGAAGGGTAGGGGCGGGGAGTGCAGAGAGAGGGGAGTTCAGGGCTGGGCAGGGGGAGGGAGGAGGGGAGAGGAGCGCAGAGAAGGGTAGGGGCAGGGAGGAGGGGAGAGGGGAGTTCAGGGCTGGGCTGGGGCAGGGGGAGGGGAGCACAGGGCTGGGAGGTGTCCAGGGGACTGGAGTGCAGGGAGAGAAGGTCAGGGGGATGCTGAGCAGGGGCGGGGGGAGCGGAGCGCAGCGAGGTAGGGGGAGGCGAGGGCAGGGCTGGGCAGGGCTGGGCAGGGACAGGGGGAGTGAAGCGCAGGGAGAGGTGGCCAGGGCCGGGGGATGCTGCACAGGGGCAGGAGAGGAGCGCAGGGCTGGGCAGGCTGGGAGGGGAGGGGAGCGCAGCGTGGGGGGAGCGCTGGGCAGGAACAGTGGGAAGGGAGCTGAGGGGCAGGCGGGGAGGGGAGCGGAGCGCAGGGCTGCGCAGGGGCAGGTAGGGAGGGGAGTGGAGGGGCAGGAGGGGAGCGGAGCGCAGGGCTGGGCACGGGCAGGCGGGGAGGGGAGCGGAGCGCAGGGGAAGGCGGAGAGGGGAGCGCAGGGCTCGGCAGGGGCAGGGGGGAGCAGGCGGGGAGGGGAGCGGAGCTCAGGGCTGCGCAGGAGCAGCAGGGGAGGGAAGGGGAGCGCAGAGGCAGGCAGGGGCAGGTAGGGAGGGGAGCGCAGGGCTGGGCTTGGCAGGGGAGCGCAGGGGCAGGGGCAGGCGGGTCGGGAAGGGGAACGCAGGGGCAGGGGCAGGCGGGGCGGGGAGCGCAGGGGCAGGTAGGGAGGGGAGGGGAGCGCAGGGGCAGGGGGGGGCAGGCAGGGAGGGGAGGGGAGCGCAGGGGAAGGCGGAGAGGGGAGCGGAGCTCAGGGCTGCACAGGGGCAGCAGGGGAGGAAAGGGGAGCGCAGGGGCAGGTAGGGAGGGGAGCGCAGGGCTGGGCAGGGGGGGAGGGAAGGGGAGCGCAGGGCTGGGCAGGGGCAGGCGGGGCGGGGAGGGGAGCGCAGGGGCAGGGGCAGGCGGGGGGAGGTAGGGAGGGGAGCGCAGGGGCAGGGGCAGGCGGGGGGAGGTAGGGAGGGGAGCGCAGGGGCAGGGGCAGGCGGGGGGAGGTAGGGAGGGGAGCGCAGGGGCAGGGGCAGGCGGGGGGAGGTAGGGAGGGGAGCGCAGGGGCAGGGGCAGGCGGGGGGAGGTAGGGAGGGGAGCGCAGGGGCAGGGGCAGGCGGGGGGAGGTAGGGAGGGGAGCGCAGGGGCAGGGGCAGGCGGGGGGAGGTAGGGAGGGGAGCGCAGGGGCAGGGGCAGGCGGGGGGAGGTAGGGAGGGGAGCGCAGGGGCAGGCGGGGGGGAGGTAGGGAGGGGAGCGCAGGGGCAGGCGGGGGGAGGTAGGGAGGGGAGCGCAGGGGCAGGGGCAGGCGGGGGGAGGTAGGGAGGGGAGCGCAGGGGCAGGGGCAGGCGGGGGGAGGTAGGGAGGGGAGCGCAGGGGCAGGGGCAGGCGGGGGGAGGTAGGGAGGGGAGCGCAGGGGCAGGGGCAGGCGGGGGGAGGTAGGGAGGGGAGCGCAGGGGCAGGGGCAGGCGGGGGGAGGTAGGGAGGGGAGCGCAGGGGCAGGGGCAGGCGGGGGGAGGTAGGGAGGGGAGCGCAGGGGCAGGGGCAGGCGGGGGGAGGTAGGGAGGGGAGCGCAGGGGCAGGGGCAGGCGGGGGGAGGTAGGGAGGGGAGCGCAGGGGCAGGGGCAGGCGGGGGGAGGTAGGGAGGGGAGCGCAGGGGCAGGGGCAGGCGGGGGGAGGTAGGGAGGGGAGCGCAGGGGCAGGGGCAGGCGGGGGGAGGTAGGGAGGGGAGCGCAGGGGCAGGGGCAGGCGGGGGGAGGTAGGGAGGGGAGCGCAGGGGCAGGGGCAGGCGGGGGGAGGTAGGGAGGGGAGCGCAGGGGCAGGGGCAGGCAGGGGGAGGTAGGGAGGGGAGCGCAGGGGCAGGCAGGGGGAGGTAGGGAGGGGAGCGCAGGGGCAGGCCGCCGGTACCTGCGCATCCTGCAGCGAGGCTTGCAGCTCCGCCACCTCCTCCTCGTGCACCTTCCGGAGGAAGGCGATCTCGTCCAGCAGCGACTCCACCTTCTTCTCCAGCTCCAGCCGGGCCAGGGTGGCGTGGTCCACGTCCTTCCTGTACTCGCGCAGGGCCAGCTCGGCCTCCTCCCGCCGGCGCGCCTCCTCCTGGCCCTGCTCCCGCAGGCGCTGCAGCCCCTGCGCCAGCCGCTGGCTCTCCAGGTGCGCCTCGTCCCGCTCGTGGCGCAGCCCCTCGGCCTGCGAGCGCAGCTCGCGGATCTCCTGCTCGTAGAGCTGCTGCAGGCGGGAGGGCTCCGCCTGGCGCTGGCGCAGCAGCGAGACCTCGGCCTCCAGCAGCCGGTTGTGCTGCTCCAGCTGATGCACCTTCTCGATGTAGGTCACGAAGCGGTCGTTGAGCCCTTGCAGCTGCTCCTTCTCGTTGGTGCGCACGATTTTCAGCTCGTTGCTCACCGCGCTGGACTGGGACAGCAGCTCCAGGTGGTCCACGGAGCTGGGCACGGCCAGCTTGCGATAGGAGGCGGAGGAGGAGGAGGAGTAGGAGTCCCTGGCATGGGGGGCGCGGTAGCCGGCAGCCCGGGGAGCGGCTGAGCTGTTGTAGACCCTGCTGGAGAGGCGAGGGGATTCCCCGAAGATCTTCTTATAGGAGGAGGGGGGGTAGAGCAGGTCGCTGCTGTAGCTCATGGTGAGGCTGGGTTGGGGGGAGATGCAGGCAGGGAAGGGACGAGGCTGGGTGGGTGATGCACAGAAATGGGGGGGAGGCCAATGCGCCTGGCTCTCCCCTTATATAGCCCCGCAAACACCAATCCTCTTCCTCCTGCTAATTAACAACGCCCAGTCAGCTGCAAATCTGCCTGGCAGGGAGGAGGGAGCGAAGGGGCTGAAAGGGAGGCCCTTGCCTTTCTCCTTGCCTGAGATTCGCTCCATCAGCAAGTGCTGGCTGCAGCTGGGGCCTGCCACCGAATCAATGTGTGTGTCTCCCCAGGACTGACAGGGGAAGGGGGGGTGCTTGGGCAAGGTGGCCCCACGGGGCTGGCAGAGGATGCAGCTGCTTGCAACCATCGCCAGAAAGGGTGAAGGATACAAAGGAGGGGTGGGCCGTGGGGGGAGAGCAGGGAAGGTGTAGGCAAAGCTGTCAGAGATCGCTGCCGTTCCTGGAAGGGATGCGGGTGGGACGCCACCACTATCTCAGAGCTGGGGGCTCACGCAGGGCAAGAGTCAGCGAGGGACCAGGCAGAGCCCTGACGAAAATGCGACCGAATGGAAAAATGCGATCGAATGGGGCAAGCGAACATATAGGGTTGTTTTTTTTTTCATCCTTGGGGATGGGAATGGGAAAAGGAAGACCAAGAAGAGGGGCTATTACTCAAGCTTTGACCCTTCCCCCAACAAATCACTGACCTGTCATCTTTATGGCCCAAGATTTCCAAACAGCTAGTGATTTTGAGTGTTCAATTTGACTTGAATGGCGTCACCACTTACAACTGCAATTGCAGGAACTGTCCACTGGCAGGGCACAGCACCTCTGAAAATCAGCTTCTTTTAAAAGGTGGCTCGTGTTGCCAATCCAAAAACAGAGGCAATCAAAACACCCAGTCACTTAAAATGTAGGCCTATGCATTTAAGACCAACTTCTCTTTCAGCGGTGGTTGCTTAAATGCAGACTGGGCTATCTGCTGTGAGAACAGACTGAGACCCAGAGTGAAACAGGTTTCAAAGTAGCAGCCGTGTTAGTCTGTATCCGCGAAAAGAAAAGGAGGACTTGTGGCACCTTAGAGACAAACCAATTTATTTGAGCATAAGCTTTCATGAGCTACAGCTCACTTGCATCCGATTGTAATGCATCTGATGAAGTGAGCTGTAGCTCACGAAATCTTATGCTCAAATAAATTGGTTAGTCTCTAAGGTGCCACAAGAACTCCTTTTCTTTTTGCAAATACAGACTAACACGGCTGCTACTCTGAAATTAGTCTCTAAGGTGCCACAAGTCCTCCTTTTCTTAGAGTGAAGCAGGCTTTGCATTAGAACTGGGATAAATTTGAAAGCCAACTTCCCCATTGGAATTCTTTAAATGACCGCTCTCTTCACACTGGGCTGAACCAAAATCCTAGGTCTAAGTCCTTGCAGTTTGGGCTAGTTTGAGATCATGATTGAAAGAGTGTGGTTTCAGCCCCTCTCTGCTTTAAAGAGACCTCCAGATCCAACAGGGTTACACAGATGTAAATGAGGGTCAAGCCTGCAGTTTGGTTTTTGCATGTGCCTTGCAGATTGGCTGCTGTCCCTTTGCTCTGCCTGCTTATTCAGATAACACCAGAACACACACAGCTGTCCGGACCGGCCTTCTGACCCTATTTTGTAAGGGGTAGATTTACTGACATTTACTGGTTCTCTGCTAGTGCAGAGCAACAGAGAGGTGGGACAGCGTGGGTGAAGGGAAGGTGGGGGACCTGATGGCCAAGGAAAGCGCAGGAGCAGTGCTTCGGATCTATTTCTGGTTTTCAAGGACAGAAGATTTGTCAATGTAAGTTAGCTGAATTCAGCGTGAAACTGAAGTGAGCCATTGCAAAATATAGAGAGAAAGGATTCACTCACCTTCTCTTACACTTCACTGCTCATCCTGCTTTGTCCCCACCCTGCAGAGCATTCTGTTTGTCAGCTGCTTGGCTGCTTCCAATTAAATTCTTCACCTTTATTTCAGAAATCAATGTTCCATTATGCAGACCATGTCCATCGGGTAAAACCAAAGTCATCCACTTATGCTGACTCAGGTGTATTTGCTGCACCTGTGTAGTAGATTGATGTTTCCCCCTTAGATGAGGCACAGGATTTAAAAACAAGAGAGATGCTGCCCTGTGAGGATTGGATTGTAGAGAATCCACATTGTCTCTTTACATGGAGGAAACGGGAGGCGGAATGGGCCAAATCCATGATGTATTAGGGGAAGGGAGTTTTCATCTGTAGCCTCTTTAATGAACAAAACATTTCTTAGTTTTGTTGCTTTCATGTTCTGTAATGATCACAGAATTGCGCAAAACATAGCTAAATGCAAGAAGCTAAATTCTCATGCTACTCAAAGAGCTGGAAAAGAGATCGAAATTCACTCAAGCAATGCATCACGGGTGGGAGGAGAAGGGGGGGAAGCACTTGCAACTCTTCATATAGCAGATTCTATTCCCACTGAAATCAAATAGGAGTTTTGCCATTGCCTTCAATAGGCACAAGCTTGGGTCTTAATACAATAGATATAGAGTTCCATAAGGATAAAGACACTGCTAGGTGACACATAAAAATGTAACTCCTGCATTCATGTCAAAACCACTAGCATGTTGAGGCCAGATTCTGGTGGACGTGGCCAGACGCCGCTGAAGAGGATGGATGTTCAGCCACTTTTCTGCACACTTATCATGTCCCTTAGGGCCTGAGTCAAAGCCTACCGAAGTAAATGAGTGTCTTTCCATTGGATCAGGCCCTTGATAAGTAGGTTTGGTTCTATTTCTGATCTTGGGTGTTATTCCGGATAAGCAACAGCACAGTGTGTTACACCAATGGGCTGGGGGCCTCAGGGGATTAGCAGCAGAATGAGATGCCAATTGTTCATCAGAGCCAGCCCAAGCTGGCAGTGAGCAAAAACTGTTATCACCTAGCAGGGGGGTGGACTAGATGACCTCCTGAGGTCTCTTCCAACCCTAATCTTCTGTGATTCTATGATCTCATGGGTATTCGGTGACCTACATGAATTGAGTTGTTGGTTCTTAGACGGCAAATATCCACCGCACTTAGATGACTGGTGCTCATTGGCACCTTTGCCAGAAGACCTAGGGGAGAAGGATTCAATATTGTTTACAGTGTTGTGGCCGTGGTGGGGTCTTTGAGAGACAAGGTGGGGGAGGTGATATCTTCTATTGGACCAACTTTGGTTGGTGAAAGTGACAAGCTTTTGAGCCACACAGACCTGAAGAAGAGCAAAGGACTCTCATGTTATTTGAGGCCTGAATCCTGCAAGGTGCTGAGCGTCAGCCTCCATCTCTCTGTACAAGACTGTTCCGAGTTTTCTGCTGTGGGACAGGTGCACAACCTAGATTCATAGATTCCAAAGCAAGAAGGGACCATTGTGATCATCTAATTCGCTGTCCTGGCCAAGGAACGTCCCCGAAATAATTCCTTTGAACAAGAGCATCTGTTTGAGAAAGACATCCAATCTGATTAAAAATGGCCAGCGATGGAGAATCCACCACAACCCTTGGAAAATGGATCCAATGGTTAATTACCCTCCCTGTTAAAAATGTACACCTTATTTCCAGTCTGAATTTGTCTAGCTTCAGCTTCCAGCCATTGAATCTTGTTATTCTTTTGTCTGCCAGGTTGGAGAGCCCGTTGCTAAATATTTGGTCCCCGTAACCCCAAAGACTGTGTGGTATTTCAGAGAACGTGTTGTTCATACCGCTTGAGCAAAGCGTTTTTTAAAAAGAGGAGGGGGAAAAAAAACTACAGCTCCCTCGCCGGAGACATCAGCAACTCGACATGACCCCACTCGCTGTCAGACTGATGTTTTTAAAAAGCTTCAAATGCATAAAGCGACTGCATTCAGCGGTGGAAAAAATCAGCTGGAAAGGAAGGCAGCCCTTGAACTTGGCTATGTGGGAATTCGACTGGGATTTCACTGAGGGGAAACCATCATTGTTAACTCAAAGGCATGGCCCATGGTCTTAGATGATGGCGGGTATGTCTTCACTGCAATCCAAGGTGTGACTGCAGCTTGGGTAGCTTTACCCAAGCGGTGGCGGAAGCGGTAAAAGCCCCCTGGGAGCCCTGGGTATGGATTTGTGTTGCTAGCCTGTGCCCCTGTGTATACACAGTTATTTTTAGTCAGGCTAGCATAAGCATCTGCCCAAACTGCCACCACACCTCAGACTGCCGTGTGCACATGGCGTCTTTCCTCCTAAGCAGAAAGAAGCAAACGAATACCTTCTCAAACAGCCTGGCTGGAAAATCTGGCCTTCGATTCTCAAAGTACTGTTAACACGTGTGTGTTGTGTCATGTCGCTGGGGAGGAGGGATGCTGGAGATCTGATGGAAGGTTACACGCTCTCAAAATGTCCAGCACAGCGTGAACACGCTGCAGTCTCATTCCAAGAAGGTGACTTCAGCACGGGCAAGAGAGCGTGGATCCCTGCTCGGCGGATGTTGTTTGTCATGGGAGTAGGCAGCAAACTGTTTTGCCAACCCAGGGAAATTTTCAAAATTTCCAAAAAAAAAAAAAAAATTCCTGTCGTCAATTGGGACAAAATATTTTTCACCAACCGAAAATCCCCCCGAAACAACCAAAACCAGTTGGTGTCAATTGAAATGTTTCGTCCTCATCTTTAAAAAAAACACCTACAAATTAACTTAAATTTTGAAACAAAATGTCATTCCAAACTCCAGAACTTTTCATCTCACAAGTGTCAAACCAGGACATGTCGACAATTTCAAAAGTTGATTTTTTTTTCCAAAAAATTTTTCAAAAAAGAAATTTGTCAAAGCCGAGCCTTTTCCCACAAACAGGTTTCAGTTTTGACAAATCACCATTTTCTGATGAAACAAGAGTTTAATCAAAAAATTCCTGGCCAGCTCTGTGTATCACCTGGATCAACAGAGGTTGAGCGCCTACTACAGCTGCCAGCGAGGGGATTTAACCCTTTAGCTCAAGCTTTAGGCTGAGTTAAAAGTTTCTAGGCTGACAGAAGTCCTCTGTTTATCTACAATACAGGTAGAGACTGGCCTACCAGGGTGCTGCACCCATGACCAGGAAGAGCCATTCTCTGTGGCTAAGTGGGAGTCATAGAATCATAGAATAGCAGGGTTGGAAGGGACCTCAGGAGGTCATCTAGTCCAACCCCCTGCTCAAAGCAGGACCAATCCCCAACTAAATCATCCCAGCCAGGGCTTTGTCAAGCCTGACCTTAAAAATATCTAAGGAAGGAGATTCCACCGCATCCCTAGGTAACACATTCCAGTGTTTCACCACCCTCCTAGTGAAAAAGTTTTTCCTAATATCCAGCCTAAACCTCCCCCACTGCACAGTCCAGTGTGTCTGTCCCATTCGGTCCTTGGCCTCTTTGCTGAGACTGCCAATTTTAGGTGTTGCTTGCAGAGGTGGCCTTTAGGTTATGGAATAATCAAAAGCACTCATCTCAGGTTTAAGTGCCCCATAGGCTTCAAAGACATCTGAGGTACGTCGAGGCTGAATGCTTTGGAAAATGCCACTTTGTCCTGCAGGAATGAGACTGGGGCCCCACCAAGTCCCTTCACGTAAAAAGCCAAACCGCCAGCAAATGGTAATGAGCTCCCATGACTACCAGCAACCCTAGGTTGAAAAGTCTGAATAGTCCATTACCCCTTCCCCAGGGCCATCCAGTCCTCTAACTCCCCGAGCTCTCCTAAGCAGCTACACAGCCCACACTCCTGTTCTCTTCAACCTGTTTGGGGTAACGCACGTTTTTCTCCAGTGACACTTATCAGAGTCCAGCCAAGAAATTGTCAGAATAAAGAGAATCGGTTAAGACTGGCGCTCAGGAAGACGCAAACCTGGAGCCGACAGGGTGTCCTCACTGAAACACGGGCATCACTCACACCAAGGTGAGAGCTGACTTTAAGGATACCTAGGCAGGGAATTTTGTTGCAGCACCGCAAAACCAGGCTGAAGTTTTTACAAAGGAATTGCAGGACTGGTTTGGATCCGGCATCCGTCTAATCCAGTATCCTGCCTCTAGCAGTGTTCACCTTCAGCAGAAGGGGCATGAAAACCTTGCAACAGGCAATGATGAATAACCTTCCCCCCAAGTTCCTCTTAATTCCCATTAACTAGTGCTTGGCTTATCCCCTAAAGCAGGATGTCTCCCAAAACTTTACTTTTTCATATTGCAGTAGCACCTTGGAGGTCCACTTATGGATCAACACCCCATTGTTCTAGGTGCTATACAAACACAGAACAAAGAGGCAGTCCCCACTCGAGGGAGCTTACACTCTAAGTACAGGTTAGTATTTACTATTCTATTACTATTTTTGGCTTTAGAAGATTGCATTTAATTTTCAGTCTTTCAATACTGCATAAGGCATTAGATAATGGGTAAGATTTTCAAAAGTGCCTAAGTCCCATTTTCAGAAGTGACAAGTGTCTAAGTCACTTCTGAAAATGGGATTGAGGGTCCTCAGTCTTCGTCACTCTTGAAAATATTATCCAATAGCTTAATTCATGACCACTTATTCCCAAGGGATCCCAAAGAGTTTTACCATCTATGATCCAAATCTCCTTCCCCTTTGTGGGGCGGTTACTGCTGGAGCAAGTCAGAGTAGTCCCAAGGCTGCTCCAGCTTGCACCAAGCCCTGGCTGCCCCAGGAGTGGAGATGAAGGGGGTACGAGAAGGGATATAAAGACACCTAACTAACATAGATGAGGCACATAAAGCCTCTTGGTGCTACTGCACTATAGAAGTGATAATCAGTAAATGCAAGAAACACGTCACCATCCATGAAATGCAGCCACCTCTGGGGTGGAACATGGTAAGTGTGTAAGACCTCAAGGCAATGCTACACAATGGCTTAGGGCAAGAAATGGTTACATAGAGATGAAAAAGAGACAATTTCTGACTGAACTGGGGCTTTCGGGGAGTGTGTGTGTGTGTGTGTGTGTGTCTGTGTGTGTGTACGGGGAATCTCAGACAGTGGAAGCAAGCAGGGGCAGTGGCAACAGAGTAAGGGAAGAGATTAAAATACCCAGTGGGAGGATATTGAGTCAAACCTGCCACGGCTGCCAACCAAGAACTTTGTGACCTCTGTGTCACTGCTCATAGAGACATACTCACTCAGTGTCAGTTTCATAAAGCATCCATTTGTACCTCCTGGGAACAGTTACAAAAGAAAACTCTCTCCGCTTTGTCAGACCTTTTTAATATTTACTTCAACGCTCAGCCAAGCTACTTGCTGTTCCCACACAGCCAACAAAGGCAGGGCAAGTGCCTGGGGACTCAAAGTACCAGTGAGAGGACAAAACCCTACCCCACTGCCGTGATTAAAGGCACAGACAGAGCCTGTAGCTGTGAGAGTTAAATTCACCTTGTGCACGGGGCCAGCACAAGCCAGTGGTGCATAGGCCTTTGCGGGACTTAAATGGTGCATAGTACTTGTTCCATCTCCCTGCACATGGTGAATTTCACCCTGAGAGTGATATTGGAAGAAGGGATGAAGAAGACCAGCAAGACTGGATCTGTCTTTGTATTAGCACCTCCTTGCACGGATTATGATTATTTGCACCACGGGCTTCGGCTGAGATCAGGGCTGTTGTACTGGCCACTGTAGGAACACACAATGAGAGGCAGTCCTTGCCCCTGAGCAATTACAGCATAAGTGATAGATAGATTAAAGGGGAGTGGAAACGGCGGCACAGAGAGGCAAAGTGACTTGCTCAAGGTCACAGAACAGGGCAGTGGCAGAGCTGGGGATAGCCTCCCAGCACTTCTGGATCCCAGGGAAGGGCTCTATCCATTGCGCCTTTATTATTGATAACAAGACGCCGTCTATGCCTGACTGCACATTGCAGTTATTTCCTTGGGGTATGGCAGGGAGGGTTAAGACAGGATCATTGGATCCTTTGGAATCTGGTTCGCACCAGTGACGGGGAGAGAGGATGTGAACCTTTAGGGCTGGTAATCAGGTCCTTTTTGGGAACAATAATCACCTTGAAAGCTACCTTTACAGTTCACATACCCTCCAGAGAACAGTACACTGAAATGGAACAAGGTTACAGTTGATAACCAGCCGAGAAATAGTTCGATGTTGCAACATCAGCCACTTTAGATTGTAAACTCTTCAGGGCAGGGACTGTCCTTGTTCTATATCTGTACAGTGCCTAGCACAACGGGGCCTTGGCTTCTAGGCAACTGTTTCTCAATTGGCGGTGGTCCATGGCAGCCTCCTTGCCACTCCCTGAGATTTCCCTGACACAGTTAAGGAACGCAGCAAGCCGGTCCCTGGTCTCGAAAAGGTGGAGAAACACTGCTGGTGACAATACCTGAAAGCAAGCAAACAACAGCATTGTGTCACAGGTGACAGGGCCGTCAGGTACCGTCCTCAGCTGCATTTCACATGCATTCTCTGTTTTATGCCAATAACCGTCTGAACAACGAGCCGACATGAACTGCACGCTGAAGCGCTTTGAACAGACGGAGATTTCACATCCCTTTCACACTTATGTAATGCCACCGACTGCAAAAGGAGTTACACCCGATTTAGATGTACTTAGCACTAGGGAGATGAGAATCAGGTCCATCCTGCAGATCTGAAGGCAGTGGCTTGGACGCGTTGGACTCCATAATCTGCAGACAAGATATTCCGAGTGGCTTATCCGAGTCCCATGCCTTGGATCATTCAGCCACGCTGGAGACCACACGGTTTGAGGGGATATCAATCTGTACGCACAGACACCTGCCATTTTCACAGCTTCGCACATCCTGCTGTTGCTGCCAAGGCAACAAGAAAGCTGAGAAGTCCTGATTGTATTGTACCGAAAGAAACAGGCGAGCAAACTAGGAAATGGACTCGAGGAGCCGTTGTATCAGGAGTAGTTACACTGCTGGGTGTTGTTATAAGCTAACACTGACTCACTGAAATAGAAGTCAGCTGGGAGAATTCCTTAAGAGTGTCTGGCTGGGGGGGCAGGAAGCTTCTTGGGCCCAAATCTCATTTACATAAGAATGGCCAGACTGGGTCAGACCAAATGTACATGTAGCCCGGTATTCTGTCTTCCAACAGTGGCCAATGGCAGGTGCCCCAGAGGGAATGAACAGAACAGGGAATCATCTAGTGATCCACCCCCTGTCGCCCATTCCCAGCTTCTGGCAAACAGAGGCTAGGGACACCATCCCTGCCCATCCTGGCTAATAGCCACTGATGGACCTATCCTCCATGAATGTATCTAGTTCTTTTTTGAACCCTCTTATAGTCTTGGAGAATTCACAAGGTTGCCTGTGCGTTGTATGAAAAAATACTTCCTTTGGTTTGTTTTAAACCTGTTGCCTATTAATTTCATTTGGTGGCCCCTAGTTCTTGTGTTATGAGAAGGAGTAAATCACACTTCCTGATTTACTATCTCCACACCCGTCATGAATTTATAGACCCTCCTTAGTCGTCTTTTTTCCAAGCTGAAAAGTCCCCATCTTATTAATCTCTCCTCATATGGCAGACGCTCCATGCCCCTAATAATTTTTGTTGCCCTTTTCTGAACCTTTTCCAATTCCAATATATCTTTTTGGAGATGGGGTGATCACATCTGCATGCAGTATTCAAGATGTGGGCATACCATGGATTTATATAGAGGTAATATATTTTCTGTCTTATGATCTATCCCTTTCCTAATGATTCCCAGCATTCTGTTCACTTTTTTGACTGCCGCTGCACACTGAGTGGATGTTTTCAGAGAACTAGCCACAATGACTCCAAGATCTCTTTCTTGAGTGGTAACAGCTAATTTAGACCCCATCATTTTATATGTATAGTTGGGATTATGTTTTCCAATGTGCATTACTTTGCATTTATCAACACTGAATTTCATCTGCCATTTTGTTGTCCATTCACCCAGTTTTAAGAAATCCTTTTGTAGTTCTTCGCAGTCTGCCTGGGACTGAACTATCTTGAGTAGTTTTGTATCATCTGCAAATTTTGCCACTGCACTGTTTACCCCTTTTTCCAGATCATTTATGAATATGTTGACTAGGACTGGTCCCAGTACAGACCCCTGGGAGACACCACTATTTACCTCTCTCCATTCTAAAAACTGACCATTTATTCCTACACTCTGTTTCCTATCTTTTAACCAGTTACCAATCCATGAGAGGACCTTCCCTCTTATCCCGTGACTGCTTACTTTGCTTAATAGCCTTTGGTGAGGGACCTTGTCAAAGGCTTTCTGAAAATCTAAATACACTATATCCACTGGATCCCCCTTGTCCACATGCTTGTTGACCCCCTCAAAAAGTTCTAGTAGATTGGTGAGGCATGATTTCCCTTTACAAAAGCCATGTTGAGTATTCCCCAAGAAATTATGTTCATCTATGTGTCTGTCAATTTTGTTCTTTACTATTGTTTCAACCAGTTTGCCCGGTACTGAAGTCAGGTTTATGCCTGTAATTGCCGAGGTCACCTCTGGAGCCCTTTTTAAAAATTGGTGTCACATTAGCTACCCTCAGGTCATCTGATACAGGAGCTGATTTAAATGATAGGTTACAGACGACAGTTAGTAGTTCTGCAATTTCACATTTGAGTTCCTTCAGAACTCTTGGGTGTCTTATGGCATTGCTACGAAAAAGACAGCTTCAAGGCTCATTTCACATTCATGCATCTATGGGCTACCAAAGAAGATGCATGAATGTGATCGGAGCTTCCTGCTTTAAATATTACACTGAGTAAAAGCTCCCTTGTACGCCACTATCACCTTAAAGTGTCTGATCTGAAGCCCACTGAAATCAACGGAATGATCCTCATTAACTTCAATGGGTTTTGGATCAGGACCAAAGGAAACAGGAATTTTGCAACTCCAGTTGTACCTTCCTGAGCAGCAACGGAGGGTAACGAACAAGGCTGTTTCCCAGCAGGTGCATATGTCATGAAGGATAATTAAAATGTAGCTAATAAGACTGGGGAACTCTGGGGTCTCAGTAAGTCTCCATGAGCCTTTTAGATCTGATGCTTTTGAATTGCTTCAGCAAGAAATCTACCCATTATTTGAATCTTCCAATTAGGCAATAGCTTGTTTGAGAACGGCTGAGGAGTCTATCCCCTTATAATTTTAAGCCTCCCCTTTCTGCACATCTTTGTACAGATGATTGTTCTTTATCCTTAAGTTATAGCCCTGTATGTCCCCAAGTTTTAGTAGGGATGAAGCGTACTCCACCTCCTAAGTTAGCAGTGCCATTAACTTATCTCGTGTCCACCCCCTGATTTGAAAGGTACACTTGTTTTGCACCACCGTGACACAAGAAGTCACCATTTTTCCACTTACACAAGTTTTCCAACCAACCCACACTTAACAATGTAACCGGACATGATTGTTCAGGTAACTGCTCAGTTTGCCCCAGACACATCCGTAGGAGTCAGACCTGTTTCCATCAGCACTGGATCTGGTTAATCAAGTTTAAAGTCCATTAGCCAAACTCATCCCTGGTGTAACTCTGCTGCCAGCAATAGAGTTACATCGAGACTAACTCTGGCTCCAGGATGGTAAGAGGCAGCAATGAATTCTGGCAGCTATCTAAAGGTTTGGCGGAGCAGAAAGATGCAAAAACTAAATGCAAACTGTCAGCACTGTCATCTTCATGCATCTGAACAAAGTGGAGGCAAGGCAATGGGAACGTATAGATTAGATGATGCTTTTGACAGCTGGTGTTGCAAAATGAGACATTTGCACAAACGACCAAACAGATTCTATCAAGCACCGTCCTGAAGACGGACCTGCAACTTCAGGGACGCATCCAACTTGCGGGACTCTCAGAGATTCTTGCTGGATAGCCACATGCATTGCTGTCATGCTACAGATGAGCACCACACATGACAAGGGGAGAAACCACATTTAGCAGGAAGCGCGGCACTGCTTTATGCTGATTTAGAATCAGGACCGAGAGTTCTGCGACCACAATACAGTCAAATCCAAAGTGCAGGCATTAATGCTGCAGCTGGAGTGGTTGCTGGAATCATCTGTTAGGATCAGAAGCAGGGGATGACATGCTCAATTTCCTGTGATTGCAAGGGAGAGTCTCGGTACTTCCCAGCAGCTAGTAGCAGAGAGGAAGGGGATGAGAAAAACCACAGAAGAGAATACAAGACAGGACTTTTATCTGTTTGGGATTAGAGTAAAATAAATCCAGGATTATTCTGTGTGTGAACAGATGAGATATGTTTATGGAGAGTGGCTTCAGAGGGGCAGCCGTGTTAGTCTGTATCAGCCAAAACAACAAGGAGTCCTTGTGGCACCTTAGAGACTAACAAATTTATTTGGGCATAAGCTTTCGTGGGCTAGAACCCACTTCATCAGATGCATGGAGTGGAAAATACAGGAGCAGGTATAAATACATGAAAAGATGGGAGTTGCCTTACCAAGTGTGAGGTCAGTCTAACGAGACAGTTCAATTAACAGTAGGATACCAAGGGAGGAAAAATAACTTTTGTAGTGGTAATTTTCCATTAGGCAAATTTTCAGCTAGACTAGAGCGGACTCCTACACTAGCCATCCCCAGCTACAGTGCAGGGAATGATTCATGGATGACAGCCGGGTCTTCATTTAACCATATAGCTGCATTGTTGGTGGCCAAATACGTGGCTGTTGAATCCAAAATTACAGGCCGCTCTCACTTGAGTGGAAAGAGAATCAGTATTAGCTCTAGATAGTGCAGAGGATTTGTCATACCATACCAAGCCATCCTGCCCAGAGCAGGGGCCATTTCCAGATGTTTCAAGAGAAGGTGAAAAGTGGGTATGCAACGTATCAGCTAAATGTGTCATCTCGCTCTCTAACGGCTGGTCATCAGAGGATAAGAACCTACAACTACCGCCAGCTAAGGGAGTTACTCCTTTAGCTCAGAGTTTAGAGGCTTGTGCTCTAAAATTGAAGCTGCGGGGCCTCTCCCTACTAATGATTCATGGTGGGAGATTATGCAACTTACATCCTCCATTCTCGAGAGGGCAAGATGCTTGTAAGGCAATCAACACTTTACTGGATGAGTATACAAGAGACCTGTTAGAGAACAGCCGTGCACTACAATGGGGTTGTATCCTGTAAGGTGATCAGCACCCTCAGCCATCACTGGGGTGCCCAGTCTGCAAGTTCACTGCCTTGGAGTGCATGAATTAATTTGGGAGGGCACCCACTAGCGAGGACCTGGGATCTGCTACCGCTCAAAGGGAGGGCCTGTATTTCTGGAGCTTGCTGGAAAATTTAGATGAAACATTTTGGGGGAGGGAGTGGCAAATTTGGCGATTTGTTGCAATCTAAACATTCCACAGAGATGCGCTGATTTGGACAAAATTACAATGGAGCCCAGGCAGGTTCCCTGCCAGTTTGCCTGCCTAGCTCCTCGACAAGCTGCCTGGCACGCTGCTGGGGAGCCTTCGTATCCAAGTTGCTGGCGGGGAACTGGGAGCCGGGAAGCCCTGGGAGCTCATGGATCCTCAGCAGCCTGCCAGGTTCGGGGCTCCCATCCCAAGGAAGTTTTTGAAATTTTGGGAGTTTTATTCTGACTTGGAATGAAACCAAATGTCAAAACCCTCCGTGAAATGGAATTACTGCCCTGCCCTAGAGCCGAAGGATCTGAGTTGTTGTCACGCTTCCCCAGGGGGTGCAAGTAGTTCAGGGTGGGATCTTTAGAGCGGAGCAAGTTGCCCACATCCCACGCAAATCCAATGTGAGCTAAGTGCCCAACTCCCTTAAGCTCCTTTGAAAAAGCCCCACCTTAGTAACTGTTCATTGCCCGCAGCACAAACGCCTGTAAGCAGCCTTCACAGGAGCAGCCCTTGTCTGCCTAAGTCATGCCAGGAATAATGCCCCCTTGTAAGGGCCTATTAGGACCATATGGGGTCAGTCTCATTGTACAGGTCTCACTTAGATAAAACTACATTGTTAAGACTCTCATTCCTGGGGGGGGGGGGGGGGGAACATTAGGAAGAAAGTGATCTACCTAGGAGTTCATGTAGGCAGATCATCACCGTCACTTGTATTAATTAGCCTACATCACTACCCTGGTAACAGACACTGAAAATAACTGATGAATCCCAGGCCAGCTAAGGTAGATGGGAGGGGCGGGGGGCGGGGGGGGTGAGTAATTGACGTGTCTGACACTATTGTCAGCTCCATGGTGAATACAAAGAGGCGCTTAAGCTGCACAAGGTTTCCTCCCTCTTAGATGCTTCACTGGAGGTCTTGTGTGACAAGAGGTCACATTTGCTCATGATCTGCGTCACGCTGCGGAGGTCTCTGTTAAAGTTTTGCTCAAGAGTGTGGTTGAAGGTAGGGTGCAAATTGCTTTGTGGTATCTGCTAGAGGAGCAAGCAAATCCTTATGGAGTGTGTTACCCGTTCGGTTTACAGGCAGTGTGAACGTGGCGAGGAACACAGGCTGTTTCCCTTGTGGTGGCTGTGTTTTTAGAGTTTAAGGTTTGGCGGGGTTGGGGGAGTGTTTTGATGCAACCTTAACTGCCACTAAACAAAATCCTTTTTAGTTTTTAACAATAGTCTTGTCCGACCGCCTGCATAACGCAGGCCATATCATTTCACAAAGTAATTCCTGTCTCGTCCATATTCACGTCACTTACCATTTAAAATGGTTACTAGTTCACCACACTGCACAGAGCCTAACTCTCCTGTACATTTTCATGAGATGGCAAATTATGCATTTTTTAAAATCAACGAATGATGCCTTAAGGGCATAAGGGCTGGTATAAAGAGGATGGTGATCGACTTTTCTCCATGTCCCTTGAAGGTAGGACAAGAAGTAATTGGCTTGATCTGCAGCAAAGGAGATTTAAGTTAAATATTTGGGGGGAAAATTCCAACTCTAAGGGGAGTTAAGCTCTGGAATAGGCTTCCAAGAGAGGTTGTGGAATCCTCGTCACTGGAGGATTTAAAGACAGGCTGGACAAACACCCGTCAGGGATGGTCTAGGTTTAGTTGGTCCTACCTCAGCACAGGGGGCTGGATTTGATGATCTCTAGAGGTCCTTTCCAGCCCTGCATTTCTGTGACTGTCCCTGAAGTCATCTGACCAGGGACAATGGTAGAATTGACAAAAGAACACATTACTGAGCACACTAGAAAACTCCCATTGCTAGCGGCTGCTTTTGAAATCGTTTTACCGTGCTGGCAACGTACTGCTTGTACTGACACACGGACATAATGCCAATCTTAGGACACACAATCGCAGGGATTTATTGTTCTAACCTTAATAGCCAGCTCCTGAGCTGGGGTCAATCAGAGCAGCCCCAAAGGGGTCAGTGGAGCTAGACAGATTTACACTCGCTGACCATCTGGCCCATATATTCCCATTTTCAAACATCCCTGCTCTCTGCCTTTAGTGCCATTTAATCCACATTTTCATGCAGCAAAATGATGCCTTCATCATGGCTTTCTAGGGTGACCAGATGTCCCGATTTTTGGGTCTTTTTCTTATATAGGCTCCTATTATCCCCCACCCCCTGTCCTGATTTTCCACATTTGCTGTCTGATCACCCTATGGCTTTCTTCATCTCACCGCTCGGGAAATTACTTGCTTGAACTGTGTCTGCGCTCAGATCCTTTTGTCTCGTGTCGACCGAGATCCTGTCCAGCTTGCTTGCTATGTCCCATACAATAGCCAGTTTGCAACAAAGGCTTGGGGACAAATCCTCGGCTGGTGTACATCGATGGAGTTACACCATTTACACCAGCTGAGGATTTGGCCCTAGGAGTATGTAGGAGGTTGTCTAAGGGATTGATTATTAGGGAATAAACTCCTACATAGCGACAAGGAGAAGCTGGGGTGGGGATGAACAAAGCAAACCTAATTTACATGTTGTAAAAAATGTATGCTGCACTCAGACCTGCATAAAGCACGCAGCCAAGTCTTGATTGCCAGGCAGTGGGCTGCAACTGATGGAAGAAGAAAAGGAGTACTTGTGGCACCTTAGAGACTAACCTAAGGTGCCACAAGTCCTCCTTTTCTTTTTGCGAATACAGACTAACACGGCTGCTACTCTGAAACTGATGGAAGGTCATCAGAAGCTATGGGGCCAGTTATCCCCCATGAGCGTGATCACGCACGTCCGGGCTGCGATAACTGTGTGCCATCAACATTAGAAAGCAAAATAGTCACTGCGAAAGGCCACGTGGCCGTACACACTGTTACAGCAACGTCGAGTGCTCATAGATCTACTTTGTAGGTCAGCTGGAGTTTAAATAGCCCACAGCCTTCCCTCCTTCCTCATTCAAGGAGAAGGGGAAGTGTTATTAAACAAGAGAAAATGTTTGGGCCAGATTAACTCCAGGGTCTAGACTGGCAGACGCCAGCACGTGCCCTGCGACAGGATCTCCACTGCGGCACTGCAAAGTGCCGGCAACGCAGGGGTTAAAGTCGACAGAGGAGCGCTCTCCTTCCGCCCCCCTGGCTTGGATAAGCAGCATTCCCTCCCCCTGCTGCTGCCCCCTTTCCAGGCTGGTGATGCCACCTCCCCCATTTCATTCTGCTTTGATGCAGGCAACCTCCTTCCCACGCGGCGGCCGGCAGGCATCAGCGCCACCCCTGGGTTGGGGACGTGGGAAGGGCCGCACTGATTGAGAGCCAGTTCCGTGGGGGAAAAGGCCACCTGGTGGTGGCTCTTCAGTTCGGTGCAGTACCTCCTTGCTGACATGGGAGGGCTAACGTGCATGTGGAAATCTGGCCCGTTGGCCTCTTTCTGCATCGCCTTGCATGACCCCAAGGCCTTTCTATTGCCGTCATTGCTGGTCCTGCACTCCCCCACACCTTGAATGGAGCCTAGACTCCCTCAGCTTCTCCTCGCACCTCCGCCAGATCAACGTATGCACCCCTAGAATCATAGAAGATTAGGGTTGGAAGAGACCTCAGGAGGTCATCTAGTCCAACCCCCTGCTCAAAGCAGGACCAACCCCAACTAACTCATCCCAGCCAGGGCTTTGTCAAGCCGGGCCTTAAAAACCTCAAAGGATGGAGATTCCACTACCTCCCTAGGGAACCCATTCCAGTGCTTCCCCACCCTCCTAGTGAAATAGTGTTTCCTAATATCCAACCTAGACCTCCCCCACTGCAACTTGAGACCATTGCTCCCTGTTCTGACCAAGCTTCATGCCAATTAGCAGGGCTCTGCGCTGCAGGCCACGGATCTTCTCCTCCGGCCTCTGCCCTCCCCCGCCCCTTGTTGGGGGAATGTCAGAGGCGTGTTTGAAGCTGTGTGTCGCAGGTGCGAGGGGGTTATGGAGGGAGGGCTGCTTTCAGAACCACTGCAGCACCTGCGTTGTGTGTCCCTCCGCCGTGAACTCCGGAAACGCTCTCAGTTACGGCTTTAGCCATGATTTAAATTGAAATTGTAGGGATCACTCAAAGGAGTAACAGACTCCGCAGTGTGTCAGGGCATTGATCTGGCCACAGGGCATGACTAGATTCAGCCCCCTTTGTCTTGCAGAAGTAAGTAAATTCAGTGGGGCCGTACTGACAGCCTGGGAACCTGAAAATCTCAAGCCACCTAACAGGGACAGCATGCTCAGTGTGTCAGCAAGCTACTGAACCCCCTCAGGCCTCTACCAATGTGCCTCATGCCTGCCCCAGAGGGACCCCTTCTCTTCCCTCCTCAGGGTGGGATCAATGGCTGCTCTGGAGCCTTGGATTCTCAAGACACTGTTGTGGTGATAGCTGCTTGCGTAAAGGGGATACTTTTACATAGGAAGCCGGACTGATCCCCTCCTTACACCCAGATGGGAATTGCAGGAGTTAAGGGAGGAAAGGAAACCATGGATGAGAATCCGAGCTGTGAGGGGAACACGTGTCATTAAATCCCCAAATGCAACCACCGTTCCCTCCAAATAACGCAACAACTATAAACCTAGGGCCAGACACTCAGCAGATGTGAACTAATGCAGCTGCTCTGCCGTGAAGATTTATACCAGCGGAGGCTCTGTCCCTTGGATGTTATTAACAAGCTGCTTCTGCATTCACATTACCCTTCCACAGAGTTAAACCTGTCATAAAACAGCGACTCCCCCTGATCACATCGGGTATGGCTCAGTCCAGAGGCATGCTGGACGCTTGGGCAGCACGCCCAAGGGAATGCCAGGGTTGCACTGAGCTGTGCTGTGCTCTGCCTCTGAAGACAACGTGTGATTGCAGCAGCAACGGGGTCTTGCGAGCTGTGTGTGTTTGTTTTTGGATGCCAAGTATAATAAAACCCCTGTTTTCAAACGGTCCCCGGTCTGGGAGTGTAACTTTAGCAGCATATACCTGGCGCTTGTGCACGAACTTGGCTACAGTCCCTGTCTCTAGACAATCAGTAAGGCCAAGTTTGTCGGCCCCAAGCAATTCTTGCTTTAGCCTACCCTGACCCCTGTTGGCAGATCTAGGGAGCACATCATTCTGATCAAGGTTAATGCACTTGCCTTTCTCAAGTGAAAAATTCACTTTCATTTGATCTGCTCTCAGGGGTTAACTTGCAGTAGGCCAGGGTGACAAAGCCACTTGGCAGTAGGCCGGGGTGACAAAGCTAACTCATTGTTCGTTACCACCAATTCCCTGCGATTGTTAGTGATCAAAACCTCACCTTTTACATTTCTTCCAACTCACTTTTCAGCTTCGGGCAAGTCACTTTAACCCCTCTGGGCTTCAGTTTCCCCAGGCTAATAATATTCCTTACCACAAATTCCCTGCGATTGTTCGTGATCAAAACCTCACCTTTTATATTTCTTCCAACTCACTTTGCAGCTTCGGGCAAGTCACTTTAACCCTTCTGGGCTTCAGTTTCCCCAGGAATAATAAACATCTACTTACCTGACTGGGGTGTTTGCTGCAGATCTAATTTACTAGCTTCTTCCATCTGGGAATCTCAAAGTGCTCTGAAAAGTGTTATGTTCTTATCACAAAAGAAAAGCTTGTCCTTGTTCCCCCCTAAAGGAAAGTCTTTGCCTCTGTTTAATAATGTGCATCTTGCAAACAGCAGATCTTTCAAGGTCACTTTTCCCTTTCCATCCACCTGTTTGCCGCTGAGGCTGTACAGAATGACGCAAGGCATCTGCCGCACGTTGTTTGCAATACAAAACTCAACGGAGCCCTCTTCCCTCTCGCAAAGCAGAACTGATGAGGTAGCCAAGAGCCCTGGAGACCAGGTGAGAAAGGAGGATTATGAATGACGCAGGAGGCTGGTTCTGGCAGACGAATGGTGCCTCCTGCTGACAGCCTGGAAACCGCACTGTTTATTGAAAAGTAGCAGAGTTGTGCATTGAGGTCGACGCTGGTATCCACAGAGGCAGGAGACAATCCGGACAACAGGCCCCATCAAGGCCCCTGTACGTGCACCTAGTGTGGACAAAGTGGATGTGTTTAATAGATAGAAAAACAACTAAAACCAGATTTAGCGGGGCAGTTCCTCAGCCAGTGTAAACGAGCTCTGACTCCATTTACAGCAAGTTAGGGTCTACCTATAAACCTACGGCATTGCGTGACACGTTTTGCTCAGCAGCAATCCCAGGTTCGGAGGCACCTGTCGTTTCAGCATTTTCAGACATTCTTCTTTTAGGGCAAAGTTCGTCCTGTAGCACAAGGCCCAAGCACCACTCAAGTGCTATTTTGAGGCCTTAAGTGGTGCACGGACCGTGCACTGGCTCTCTGCACGGGGATGAATTTCACCCTTCATGATGTGAACATCACAAGTACGTTTCTGTCAACGTTTCTGTCAGCCAGCTTGGGTCAAAGCCTTAGGAGAATAGCAGATCTCACGTGATTTCGGGCACCTCCAAACCCCCACTGGAATACTGAGCCGCTGGCCAGTTTCAGACCTGAGCTGGGACCAGGCCCCCAGGAAGCAAGTTTGGATCCAGAGACTTGAGCCACCCCCCACTCAAAATGTAGAGGGGATCAGACTCCAGTGTCAGAGTTCGAGTCTCCCTCCACCCCTCCAATGTTAGATCCTTTAGCTGGCAGCATGTCCTGCGCAGGTGGGTCCCTTCACTGGTGGCCTCTGGAAGAGCGCAGGCGAAAACAAAAACCAGACAATCCCTCCGAGCCAGTTCATAGCAACAGGTGAGAATCCTAACATATCCATTGCAAAACCAGGCCTAGGCACCATGTCGTCTCCTCCTATCCCCCGGCCTGCCCTGAGGAGCAGCCATCTCCTCCCTGTTATCCTGCATAGTTCACCCACCCGCAGAGGGGTTGTCCTGAATGCGGTCTGCTCCCTCTAGGAGTTTCCACACTTAACCTCTTCCTGGGAGTCACATCCAGAGCCTTCCAGGTGGATTTGGTCCAGGGGAGGGGCCAGGGTTGGGTAGTGGGGAAGCTAGAGAGGCAGACTGGGCTCTGTAATAGCATTCAGGAGCGTCCCAAGAGAGCGAATAGTGTGTCTGGCAGAGGGTCAGAGAGCATCCGGGAGGGTTCCCTCACCCATCCCATGTGTCTGAGAGCCAGTGTGATCCAGAGAGCAGAGCACGAGACCGGTACTTGAGCTCCAGGCTCTGTTCCCAACTCTGGCACAGGACGGCTGTGGGGAAAGCTATGTAGCCTAAGCCTGCAGGAAGGGGTCCAACCAGCCGACCCTGGGCAGCCAGCGCTCAGCAGACATAGGGAATATCTGCACGGCATTGTAACCCCGGGCCTGCAGGAAGGGGTCCAACCAGCTGACCCTGGGCAGCCAGCGCTCAGCAGACATAGGGAATATCTGCACGGCATTGTAACCCCGGGCCTGCAGGAAGGGGTCCAACCAGCCGACCCTGGGCAGCCAGCGCTCAGCAGACATAGGGAATATCTGCACGGCATTGTAACCCCGGGCCTGCAGGAAGGGGTCCAACCAGCTGACCCTGGGCAGCCAGCGCTCAGCAGACATAGGGAATATCTGCACGGCATTGTAACCCTGGGCCTGCAGGAAGGGGTCCAACCAGCCGACCCTGGGCAGCCAGCACTCAGCAGACATAGGGAATATCTACAGGGCATTGTAACCCTGGGCCTGCAGGAAGGGGTCCAACCAGCCGACCCTGGGCAGCCAGCGCTCAGCAGACATAGCGAATATCTACACGGCATTGTAACCCCGGGTCTATGGGACCTGGGATGTGAACTCAGAGTTTCCAAGCCCGCACTTGAGCATCCACACTGGGTTTACAATTGCCGGGCCCCGGTCTCACAGCCGTGCTAACGTGTCCATACCGCACTGTCCAGACCCTGTGACTCGGGTCTGCAGCTTGAGCTGCATTCATGCTGCACAATGATAGGGCTTGGACCCGAGTCTCAGCGGGACTCGGGCTCTGACCCACCCACCTAGCAGGATGTGAGTATTATGGTAGGTTTCAGAGTAACAGCCGTGTTAGTCTGTATTCGTAAAAAGAAAAGGAGTACTTGTGGCACCTTAGAGACTAACCAGTTTATTTGAGCATGAGCTTTCGTGAGCTACAGCTCACTTCATCGGATGCATAGCATATGCTATGCATCCGATGAAGTGAGCTGTAGCTCACGAAAGCTCATGCTCAAATAAACTGGTTAGTCTCTAAGGTGCCTTTAGTATTATGGTAGTGTCTGCCCCCAAGTACTTGCTGCCCTGAGTCTGGCTGATTTGCCCAGGGTCAGTGTGCAGTGTAGACAGACCCTCTGAGCTCAGGAGGATATTAGGCTTGTGCTAGACGCTCCAGTCTGAAGATGCTCTCCCTGAGATAGATTACGTCATCTCTTCCCCTCCCCAGCCTCCGCTCAGCGTCCACGTGCTCAGCAGTAAACACCAGGCTTAGAGGCAGCCGGTTGCAGTTCCCTCCAGCAGGTTATGCTGCAGAACACCAAGTGCCAGCCGCATGCCGTAGCATCCCTGCGCTCCATACGCAGCACGGCTGGACTCTCCAGGCCCTCTCCTGCAGTGGTGGCCCGAGAAGCGACTCCCGGAGAATGACATCATGGGTCTCCGTATTGCTTCGTGCTCAAGCACGGGCCCGCTCTGCTTGAAGCTGCCAGGGAGGCAAACTCGCCCTCGGCTGGATTCTCTGCTCCACGTTCCACCTTGCTTCAGGCTCCCCGCAGGCCGCTCACTGATGTTTGCCTGGGCAGTGCCAGGAGAGAACCTAGCCGGGTCACCTCTTCCAGTCAACCGCTGCAATTCACGCAGGCCTGCGGGGATGCTCCCAGGCTGGAGGTGGGGCAGAGTGGCATCACCCCAGCGGAGATCCAGCAGTTTGCAGGCCCCACAGAAGCTCTCAAGTGCATACTCCTCTGCTGGCCAGTGAGAATGGGGGAGTGGGGCTAAGACGCTACCTCGCCCCATGCTCCAGCAGACAGCAATACCTGCGCTAAGCAGAGCAGGGGGTACAAGGGTGGCTGATCCTTGAATGCAAAGTACAAGGGGGAGGGAAGACTCCTTTCTTGTGCACCAGTGTGATGACTGCCCAGTCCGATAGAGGGGGATTACAGATCCCATGGAAGCATCTCACGGGGAGGGGTCCTTGGGCAGATCTCCTGGCTCATTGAGCAGGTCTCATTATATATTGGTCAAAGACAAGCCAGATGAAATTATTGTTTGTATTATGGTAGTGTCTGCCCCCAAACGAGCCAAGATCGTGGCCGGTTACAGGAATGTCAAGGCTGTATAGCTGAAAAGAGCTCCTACATAAAGGGCCACTACAATATATGGCAGTCCCTGGGTTTTGCAGGACCAGGGAAACTTACATGGGCCCTCTGCACAGCAGGGGGGGGGGGGCCATGTTCCCTTCCTGATTTGAACATCCCAAGTACTGCTTTGTGTTGCACTGCAAATGAGCTTCGTGCCACTCCTAACAGCCCCTCCACCTGTGCTAAACACTGCCCCACGGGAGAGAAGCCCTGCCCCATAGAACGTGTTGATTTAACCAGGCAGCAAAGGGTGGGAGGGGAAGAAAGGGGAAGTGACATGTGCGAGGTCACACAGCCGAGTGGTCCGGAGAACACATCGCAGATCTCTTGGCTGCCTGTGCAATGCCCTGCACCCGCTAGGGGACACAGCCTCTGTACCAGGCATGTTAAGAGCACAAAGCTAACACCCCAAACTAACCCGTCTGCAGCAGCCATCAGCAGCAACCCAGCAAAGGGAGAGAGTCACCTGGCAGCAGTTCTCACTTATATCAGAGGTGCTTCTCTCATGGGTTATTTTTCTCCATCTATCGACTATCTGACTGGCCTCTGTCTTGTCAGCTGCGATTAGATCCATTCTCTGCAAAGGCTGCTGTGTGTGGCAGGTGACCAGCTCACTGAGATCATCGTTCTCTGACTGACATAGGTCGAGCTTTGCAGTCACTGGCTCAGAGACTCTCTGAAGTCTCCCCTTGCAAGAGGCTTTTTCAGAGCTGCTGAGTTTCAAGCATTTTCAACTCAGATCTATAAACTGGTCCCAGGCTGAAATCGGAACTGGACACAGGTTTGCCCCCAAACGAGTCAGTCTTTCAAATGCATCTGCCTGATGTATGAAACCGGACAGTAACCCGCTGCTCAGTGCATGGCCCGGGAACCCCTCTGGGTCCCTACAAAGCCTGCTACAAATCCCCATTAGGGGAATTAGCACCCGGGCTCAAGAGGTTGCAGTGGAGTAGTTATCAACAGTTGGCTGTCAACTTG